>NC_132981.1:6536666-6863333 GCF_047496725.1 Anoplolepis gracilipes
TGGAATTTCGGAACAAAATGGCGCGCATGCGTTGATATCGATGATCGAGATTATCACGTTTTTTTTTTTTGCGTCGATCTCTTCCGGTAAAACTATTTTTTGGCAATTTACTCATTTTTTTTTCTCATAGAATGATTTCTTCATTGGTATTATAAAATTATACTTGTTCATTTTTTTCTATATATCTCGCAACGCGTTATTTTTTTCATTATAAAAATTTTTGCAATATTTAATCATTATTTATTCGAAGAGCTCTCTTGGTTATTGAAATGAAATATTCCGAACGGGTTACAAAAATGTAAAACGTATCGCGAGTTACATACGATTCGAAGCAGCGTGACTCGCGCCATATCTTTGGCGGCCGCGATACCGTATTGAATTCATATTTACTCGTGCCGATCAAGGTTGATTTGAATTGCTTTCTATCCGCGCTAGGCCTTGTAAAGCGGTTGATCGGGGCAGACAGTTGTAACAGTTCGTAAACCTTAATTGAGAGCTATGCCGGCTATGCAAGTCCGTATCGCTGACAGGACCCCCATTGTCGCATCGAGGGCTACGTTGTCGAGCAGGACCGACGTTTCCTTCGAGAGTCGAAGAAGATGACGGCGTTGTGAGCCCAAAATAAAGCGCACACCTATACGCGTCCATGACTCTTCAAAAATATTTTAGGACCAATTTTAAGAAGCAGAAACTTTTCAAGCAGGCAGTTTTCATTTGTATATATATATATATATATATATATATATATATATATATATATATTATATATTTTTTTAGATATTAACAGACAAATATTAAAAGAATTCTATATTTATATCCGATAACATCGCTGTAATATTATTTGTTATAGATAAAAAATATTTTCGAATCTATGACAATTTTAATAGCTTGTAGCAAAGTGCTCGATTTCGCGTGAATTTGATTTTAGAGATAGATTGAATTTCGTATTCATAACGTCGAGCTCAGCGTAACGCACCACTCAACAACGATATATCATATCGTCGAATGAAAAAATGACCGGAGCGTAGGTAGAAACGGGGATGAAAGATTCGAGAGGGATCGACGAGGAAGAGAATAACGAAAAAAAGGAGAGAGAGAGAGAGAGAGAGAGAGAGAGAGAGAGAGAGAGAGAGAGAGAGAGAGAGAGAGAGAGAGAGAGAGAAAGAGAGAGAGAGGAGAGAGAGGCGGATTTTTAAAGGGGAAAAGGGATAGATAGAGAAGCCTGCGGTCGTGGATGGTCGCTATCAGGGACTTGCTATGATTAATGATCGAGTACAATACTGTTTTCATTAAACTCATTTCACTGCAGCTCGCATGTACCGCCATGGTACGGGCGACCTATGGCCCAGGGCATACGCGCGCCCTTGGGCCCTTTTTCACGTCGGCGGTAGGGTCGGTTGGTCGCTTGATTATGACGTCTCTATAAGGATCGACCTTGGCCGACTCGAATGGCGTTCGACTGAATTCGGCCATTGTTGCCGAACTTGTTGACGAGCTCCATCTTAAATTCGTCGGCTTCGTAATCATCTTTGTTGGAATTACGTTTTATAATCGGACTCTGGTACCGATCACATCTCTTTTCGAAAGCGAGGTTCCTTCACCTTGCTTAATACCTAAGCTTTTAGATGCCGCAACGTCGTTAATTACGGTCAACGCTCGTTACATCTCAACACTCTTTCAATTTAATTTTCCAACCAATTTAATCCTGGTTACGATTTATGCACTGTTATTAATTGACTAATTATAATTTTAACAAATAGATAAATATTTATAATATTATATAATTAATAAAGTTTAACTTTACTTGTCGCGATGAGTTTGCCTGAACATTTTATGTCATCTCAGAACGAAAGGAAATCCTTTCGTTCAATCAAACTTATCGCTCATCGGAAAAAGTTATTTTCAGGATGATGCCAAAGAACCTGAATCGCAGGAAGATGATCCTTGGGCAGGACTGCCTTATACTGTGGATCTTGAAACCGGTGAGTTTATTTGCAATATTTCTGTTTTATCTCTGAATCATTTTTTATATTTTTATAATAATTCAGTAAAAGAACGCATTTAATCGATCAAAGGTGATCTCATACTATGACTACAAATAATTTAATCTATTTTAATCTATTTTCAAAATTAATCAAAATTATTATTCTATAAACATTTCTTTATATTGCCAATGTGTCGATCGCAGTCTTTATTTCATTCTTTATCATATCGCGTTTATCGAGAATGATCGAAATTTCATTTTCCAATACTAATTCAAGAATTGGTCAGTACATACGTTGAACGCATGTTTCATATTAATTCATGTACTAGCAAGAACAACTAAATACATCTGGCATTCTTGCGGATCTTTATGTCCGGAGCGTATCGAATTAACGCGGCAATTTGTAAGATCCAATCCGAACGTTCACTATAGTCCAAGCCAGCCGCACCTGGCCGCACCTTTGCGCGGCTAATTAGCATAAACACGCCGACCGAATGCACTTCGCCGATTATTCCTTTGGAAATGTACCGTACACCCTGAAACACTTTGTTGCCATACATAGTGAAAGAATTCATTATTATTATAAAAATATGATTTTAAGCTAAGAAAATTGTGTCAATGTCAAATTAAAAATGCAAAAATATATTTCATGCGTTATATGCCGCTCTTATTATAAGGTATTAAAGATACTAGAGCAATTAAATCAAGTATTATAGTTTCTCATGAATAGCGATTACGGATATGATCGAAGACTTACATTTACGTAATCTAAGTAATTGATTCAATGAAATTAAAGACTCTAGAAGCAATGTAAAATCAACAAAATTATCATATAAATAGAATCCGTGTATATACATATATGATATATTGGTAACAAACGTTTATTAAATCAATATATATGGTATATTGGTAACAAACGTTTTAATAAGCTGGCTCCAGTTTTTTTTTTTACATTTTTGTCGCGCATTTTTTGTCGCATAGTAAAAAGAAAAGTATAGTAACACTATACTTTTAAAATAATTAAATACATTACTAGCGAGAAATGTTATGCGACACGAGCTGCATGTGAGAGAACGCTCGAGGACTCTTGCGCGAATGTCGGGAGCAAGAGAGAAATGGAAGGAGACTGTAACGAGCGCGCATGTAACATACCGCGGCGTCTACCTGCATGCCAAGGTGCACTTTATTCAGGTATATAACTACGGGTTTCCAAGCAGGCAGGTTCCAGTTCCGGAGGACTCGAGGTTGGGGAGTGGCTTCAGGAACGCCCTCGCTACCTTCCTCCCTACCTTCTCGTCTTTTCAACCCCACCAGCCTGTCCAGCCCTTCGGTCGGGTTCGGTTCCCCTCTCCTTCTCTGCATTTAATTACTTTGCGCCCGACAGAATATACGCCTAGCTATGAGACACTCTACGTCGAGCGTGCTATCGACGGTTGACGAAGGTCCGCTTGTTAAATTCTCCTTAGAAATTCATATATATATATATATATATATATATATATATCGATGTTTTAGTGATAAATGTTACTGCCTCAAGGATCATTTTAAACACAATTGACAATCTAAGAATATTCGACAACTAAATTTTATTGAATATTATTTTTATATGCTTATACTCGTAAATTTCTAACATTCTATTAATGAAACATTCAAAATAACTCTGTTCGATTTGTACATTTTATTTCTTATAAATTGTGTGTATGTATGTGTAAGAGATTGCCTCTCTACATAGTTATATTTTACAGAGATTATACGGTTTATATAAAAATTATTTTAGGATATTGATGTTTCTTCTTTTTTTATTCTTTTTTAGACACATATGGCTTCTAGTTTATCCGTCAAAAGTAATATTGAAAAATTATTGACAGCTTGAGGAGAGTGCTATGAATTGAAGTATTTCTTCGCTTACGAGAACGATACGCGGAAACAAATTAATCCGTTAGTGTGGTAATAACTTTTTGAACGGAGAATGGACCAAGAAGAGCAGCAGAGCTCATTACGCGGTTATCTCGTCGTCGATCAATCGAGATATTCGGCGCATGGCGTATATGATTAATGAGTTACTAGACTAATACATAAGAAATTCTTCCATCATCCTTATTTCGTAGGGCCTGATGGGAGAAAATGGTGGTCCGTTGTAATATAAAGCAAGAGCGCGATGCGTGTATTGAAAAAGAAATACCGATTGAGTCTATTGAAAATTAATTGTAAAACTGTTTAAAGAAAGTCGACGTTATTTCACCTGAGTCGTGACACGAATCAGTTATAACAAAATCTCATACTTAAGCGAAATCAAAAAATCTCGGCTGCAATTAGCACGATACACGAGTAACAGCGTGTATCGTGCTAATTATATATTAATTTATGTGTTTTAATATACATATATAATAGTTAATACGCTAATGTTTCTTTTTTTAACGATTTGTACAGCACATCTTGTAATTTCTGGATTTTTTCGCTTTGATATTTCCATAACAGATTTACATAAACAAAGAAGTTTCATTTTCAAATAATATATAAATCGATCTTATTTTAATACAAATTGAAAAATTTCATGTAAAGTAAACATTTTTATTATTAATTATTTCTATTATTAAATGTTGAAGACATTAATTTTTTTATATCGTTTTTTTGTGCTAAAAAAGGCTTTGAGTTTGTTTTATTAAAATAAAATCTGTCATTAAAAACTGACATGATATATATGACATAAGCTATTTTGATACTGGATTGTACAAGAACAATCATTATATATTTACAAGATATACTTCGCGCCAATCGCTATATCCGCACGCGAGGTGCTAGTAGTTTGAAATGAAAAGAAACCAAGGGAGAAATGAAAGACGTCAGTATACCATATACGTTACCGGTGCAACGCAAGGTGCTTGTACCAATTTGACGAAGCATGATGGATTATACGGCGGTTCGTGTAAAAAATTTACGTTCACAGAATAAATTATCATAACATTGTCTCGAATGTGTGCGCGCGTATTAAGTGAGCTTTTGGCACATTTTACATATCAATATATCCATTAATCGGTGTCGACTAAATGGATTTTTAGGCCCGCAATGCATTTATTCGAGACGTGTATTTTATTCGTAGCTTGCATTTTATTCATTTTGAAAATACTCGATTCTTGGAAATAGTCCCGCGCGATTCAGCGAGGTGAAACTTATTTGAACGTCGAGATTCTTATCAAAATCTGATGGCTAGTATTTATGTGATTGGAAATTAATAAGAACATAACCCGACTGTGATATACTCGTGATATTTTTATATTTATTATTACGATATTATGCGAACGGAAAGATTCAGATAATGGCTTAGTCGACTATTAACACCTTTTATACTGAATAACTTGTATCGAGATCGATATTGCTCTACGAGATATATCGGTTTTCGTTACGCCTTGTAATTCAAGTCATGTAATAGGCGTTCAGCCTCTACGACTCCACCTTCTTAGATATGTGCCTGTGACATTATCTGTAGCTTGGATTATGCGAATGAAGGAGATTAGATCATATGAAATTATCGCACAGAAACTTTATAATATTCTACAGAAAAGTGAAACAATTTGTTGAACAATTTTACACTTGAGATATATTGATTAATATTACGCAATAAAAATCGATTACTTCATAAGTAATACTGTATTTAATTCTAACATTAAATTTATTAAATTCAAACATTGTTGCATAATACACACTGAGAAAAAAAGTCATTAACTTAACTAAATACGTTTAGTTGGTTATAATTTTTTTAATTCAAATATGTAGATATTTAAATCAAATATTTTATATTTGACTTAAATATCTACATATTTGAATTAAAAAAATTATAACCAACTAAACGCATTTAGTTAACGACTTTTTTTTTCTCAGTGCATGAATAATTATAATTTGCAATTTCCCTCCTACACGATATACACCCGATATACACCCATGTCTTATTCTCACGATAATCGCACACTGATGACAATTCCAACATTCATTCCAAGTGATCGATTTCTTTGCGTAAATTACGAGTTTTTTTTTTTTTTTTTTTTTTTTTTTTCTTTAAGCCGAATGTAATGATGGAAAATGATTTTTGAAACAATGATATTATTACAGATATTCACTCGCGCTGTAAAAATATATTATTGCGCGAAATAATAAACAATATAATAATTAAAATTACACATATAAATGATTAAGATCTACTTTATTCTTTCAAGAATAATTGCATTAGAATATATTTAAGATTATGCGCTTATGACGTATTTTAACTATTTTTAATTAACCGAAAAATTAACGTGTTTAACTATTGAAAAAATACATACTTTTAGCATATTTTAAGTATTCAATCAATAATATTTGTAATTATATTAAATATTTGTAATATTTGTAACGCAACGTGTTGACATTTTATATATGAGCAAACAATTTTTTAGTCTGTGTAATTAGTATTTATATGAAAAATATTTCGTACTATATAAATGAAGCAATATTCTATATTTGTTTTGGACAAGATGTTATCAAGAGCAATATGAAATTATATTTTAAAACAAAATTAAAGAAATAGTCTACAATTTTTTTCGTCAAGCGCTAATGAAAAAGCACTTATCTCTCGTAATTTAAAAGACAATGCAATTTCTTCGATATTTTAGTAAATTGAAGAAACGCTGCATATCGATACAAGACGAAACGCTCGAATTGTAGGATAGCGAAATTGGTGGGGACTTCTCGATAGATAGACGCATGCGTGAGCGCATGAAACCTAACATCTGCCACGTGCGCGGGCGGCGCATAGTGCGTAGATCCGTTGCGTGGACTGAAATCTCGAGGGGGAATGTCGTGAAAGTATGGCCGCATCCGCCATGCGTGTGCGCAGCCGCCTGAGGGTTGACTACTTTTTTGTTCATTTTCAGCTCTAATATAGCTAAATGTTAATTAATGGATAGGCATAGAAGCCATTATATAGCAACGTGTATATAAGTAATTATCTTATCGAATTTCATTACATTATATTTATAAAGTTCAAAGGTGAGGAAGATCCAGATGATCAATCCTTTCTACGATAATAAAATTGAGTTTTTTTTTTACTATATAAGCACATTCATTAAAAATAGTGCTCCGAATATTTATCTACAAGATTTTTTTATACTACGTATACCGAGGTATTTTATTTCGCATATCAATATAACATTTTTCTAGTTATTGCAGAGTTATATAGAATGTAATGCTCTTATATAACCATAAACGAATAAGAAAATTTAAAATATTGAATATTTTTTTTTAGCTTCTATAATCTATAAAAGATTTAAAAAATTATGGAGATAATTTTATAATAACATTTAATTTTGAGTATAAATGTATGTAACACAAGAGAGAAACTGAATTAATATGTTTTATTCCTGAACTTCTTAATTTTAATCGTAAATTATATTGCGATTATAATCACGACGTTGTTACATAACGACAAATATATTCCTGACTTTAAGTCAACGATTAGCATATAACTTTTCGACAAATATAGAAGGATGATATGAAAAGAATAAAAATGAGAATGCAGTTGGCAAAAGACTGATAGGTGTAATCGATAGAACGCGTTGCGTTAATTTCCTCTTTCGATTCGTCAAGGATTGCCTCGAGGGGAAAAAATAATATCCGACTATCTCCACGCGTGGCAATAACCGTGACCAATTTCTCTCGAAGTGGATTTGGAATTAGACGCGGGAAGCCCACTTCGAACCGTTCCGGATCGAGCGCTCCGCGATTCTCGAAAACTCCTCGTCATTCCTCTTTTCGAGAATAACTGCAAAAAATTGGCTAGAATTATAATTCCTTTTTCTTCGCACCCTTCTTAATTTTGCTAGAAAAACTGAATATTTCGAGGATTGTAACAGGGAACGAATGCGCGAAGGATCAAAGGATTTAACAATAATAAATTCCGCAAGAGAAATCATACCCTGGATTTGCCCTGAATTCACCATTCATTGTACAATTTTTGTGGACGCTATTCGACTCCTCACTACGTCCCAAGAGGGAATCAATATTTGGAGTTGTGCGTGTTCCGCCATGTTAGTCCAGCTATGCCCAGCCAGCAGCGGCCCCCATGGGGGATGTGTCTGTGAGGGCAGCTGGCGAGGCGTGTATGGGGTTACAGGGATACTCGGGGCCATGACTTGCCACATCCACCCCTGTAACACGAGCACGCACCATTACTCATATCGCGGCTCGTTGCACGCCACGGATTCGGGACGAATCCAGGAGGGCACTTTCAGGAAGCCTCGGGATGAAAATAGACGGCAACAATAGCCGCGACGTCGTGTCTAGCTTCGTGCCGGTACAATACGTAATGCAAATATATAATCGCGTCAGGATAAAATACATAATACAAAAATATATGTACTCACTGAAATTAAAACATTGGCGAATATGTAGAGCGATATATTGATATCATAACGGATAATTGAGCTTAATATATACCAGATAAAAAGTTATCATAAAATGATATTTCTAATTTTTCTGAACATTTTTTTAAATTATATAAAAAAATTGCATGTTAAACGAAAACTAAAGACGATTATTTGCATATAATAGCCTTTTTCCCAGAGGAGATTATTCGTGCATTTGCACTCATATATGTCTGCAATATACAGTTGTAGGGAAAAAGTATTCGATTTTTAGATAATCTGTGTACATATATATTGCACTTTCACACTTGTGTTAAATACAGATTCTCTAACTATCTTAAGAAACTAATTAGATAATTGACTTTCGAATTCCATCCTTGTAAAACATTTGTTCATACAACGCAGACGTAGAATGATAATATCAAAATTCACTAGCACACAATATATGATCATTATCTGTAATAAAGGCTGACATTGATAATTATATAATAATATATTATATGTTTCTTTCGCATAGCATTCGCAAACCGAGTAACGATTCGAATACCGATCGCAACATCCGGCGTAATTATATCTGTCTAGATTGGCAAGCCGGCTTCAATCCTTCGTCCGAGTGCTTTAATTAATCCCTCCGTTAATCTTACATTAATAAAATGGAATACAGCGTTACTATAGAGCGCTCGTTTTAATGCCGCGTCGACGTGCTCGACAAAAGGGCCGGATTCCTTCTCGACGAGCACGAGCGGCTGTTCATGCATGGCGCTTCTTCGCCATGTCCTTCGTATATCTCAAACGTTTCAATCCTATCGGCGGATTAAAACATTAACATAAAACTCGTATTAGAGTCGAGCTGCACAGTATGTCGGAGATGACGACAGTCGCCAGTAACGATGAAAAATTAAGTTTGTACGCACCTTATTCTCTCTCTTCCTTCTCTTCCTTTTAGCTTTTCGAACTTCTCGCCGCGGTACAATAGAGCTTGTCTACAGTCTGTAGAAGTCGTTACCTGGTTGAGATCGCCTCTACGATTTTGTGAGGTTTTTTGCAAATCATGCTAGTTCTATAAGCGATCGACGTGCCTCGTCGCTCGTCGAAACCTCACCGAATTCGACTTTCGACTTTTGCTACCGGATAATAATATAATGTGGTCGTTCTTTTCAAGAAGAAACTTTTTTTCATCAGCTGCGCAGTATTCATGATAATAATGACATTTTTCAAGTCTCTATTGTTATCTACGAGTGATAAATTATTGCATTTACTTTTTTAAATAAATATATGTTTTATTTCAACATTTTGTTCTCTCTGTGTTATTGATAAATTATATTGAAATGTAAAATATTCTTAACTTAAGCCGGATAAAACACAAATTCAAGTGTGGAAAAGAATGCAAAGCCAAACATTAAATAAACAAAAGACCTATTGCTGGGACACTAGTAGGGCGCGTTCTTATGGAATCTTGTTGATTTAGGATAGATATGTATCAGACCGTGTGGGTTAAGGTCAGCCTGTCACCTGAAGTACCATTAGCCCTTTCTAGACACCCTCTCTGTTCTACCTCCAACCTGTCATTAATGCATCAAGGTACTTTTTGTGTCGATGGACTTTCTTAAGAATTTCTTGCGAACAATAAAAATAACACCTATTTTGTATCAGATATCAAAATAGACTGAATATAAATATAATGATAGAAGAAATGATAACATATGTACGTACTTGTTCAAAAAATCTTATTTGCAATTATATTACATATGATTTATTACAATTAGTCTGATGTTCATTATTTTTTAGAAATCTAATAAAAAAGAGTATTTAGGAAAAACATTTACGACCTTGCTATTTTATAGTCTTTCATAGAATACGAAACAAATACGAAAAAAAGATAGTCATGAGAGCATGTTTATAGTGGCAGCGAATGCTATTCAAACATATATATTAAATGTACAAAATAAATATAAAGATATAAATATTTGAAGATATAAGGTTTGTGCTTAAACCGTTTAAAAAATAATTAAATACTGTGAACATATATATATATATATATATATATATATGATATATTAATCAGACAAATTTCTCACAAAAATGAATGATCTATATTTTAATCAGTAGAAATATATATAAATTTCTCCGTTTATTCAAAGGAAACGAAAGTTCTTTCACATATGAAGAAGGTAATAATAGAGATCGACCGATTTAAAATCTGTTTTGTCATGTGGGTTACTATGTCTCGCGAAAGAATTTGTGCATCACCACAACTTGCAACAAAGAACTTTGGAAGTCAGAACAAGACATATTATAAATCAGTACTTATGAATTAGATTAATAGAATCAGTGTACGACATTATGATAATCAACGTACGAAAATCAAAATTGCTGCATTAAAATTAATTTTCCGAAAAATATATAAATTAAAATAAATAAACAAAATATTGCTATTAATATATTTTTTATAGAAATTTATATTTTTTGAAAAAAAAAAAAAAAAAAAAAAACGGAAGAATTTACTGAATTTACATATAAATTTGTGTTTTTAAGTTACTTTTTGTATCTAAATGTTATTAAAAGTTAACTGTTAAAAATTTACTTTAAAAAATTATGCGCAGGGTTCAAGTTTTATTTAAAATAAAGTCATTTTGAAATGTAGTAAATCTTTCTACGCACAAAGCGTATTATTCTGGATATAAAATCACGATAGCATCTCCGTCTCGCGAGAAGAACGTTCTCGCAGGCCGACGTTCAACTTTTGCAAAGTATCTAATAAATCGTGAACTTTATTGGACAAGCGACGCGTTATAATAAAATATTTCTCACGAGCTACCGCAGTTTGCTCAGCGTGGTTTATACACCCGGCAAAGAGCACACCTGAAGGAAACACCGCACGTCTGACCGGCTGACTGTGATATGACGGAGGACGATAAGCCGGAAGGAGATACGTAACGGGAGACGAAGTTTTCGGAAGTAGAAGTGAGAAAAATGCACCTTCTAAGCATGACTTGACTACCGCTCTCGTGGCTCTCGTGGTGGACGCGTGGCCATCGAAAAGTGCAAGCTAGACACGAAGAGAGAACGTCATACTATGAGGTGGCAACAATGCTCATTGACGGGCACCACCAGATCGAGAATGACTTGTACGTATGAGGTGTTAGCAAGGTTTCTGACCTCGTTTTCAGAATTCTTCCTTGCGAATGAATGCCGTTTAGACTACCTTGCTCTTTCGTGACATCTTGATGAAACGGGAAAATTCGAACCTAATTCTGTTCATCTTTCTTAATCCTGCTAGTCTTATCGTTTGAATATAATAATCGCGCGCATCCGTTAAATTATATAACTTTCTCTAATAATCGTCTAATAAACTACAGAAATTCATTCTCGTTTGCATAATTTACATACACTTTCTTAATTATAAATTATGCATTTTTACTTAAAAAAAATATGAGTCTATTAATTGTGATGATATCTATATATTGCGTTGTTTGATATAGACCTTCGTATTTACTTTCACGTTTACCGAACCGTGTCATGACGTATTCACGGATCTGCAAACTGTTTACTCGAAAAGAGAGGTGTGACATCGTTTTTGTGAGTGTATTCGATTACGGTGGAACGTCCGTTGTTGGAAAGACGACTAACGTTTTTTTGTTGCCATTATTCCCTTAATTATGTTACTTTACCTTACCGCAAATTTCGATACCCGAGTTCGTTTTACAATTGCCAGTGCAACTCACGTCTCATTGTTAATCGAAATGGCTATCGATGTCCGTAACTTGTATAGAATGTCCGCAACGTAACCGTGAAAATACTTAAATCCTAAAATACAACAACTTTATTACACTATTTTCCTACCTAAACAGAGTTAAGTATAAGGAAAATATTCTTTTTAGACAACATCAAAATAATTGTTACTTTTTAATATGTATTACTTATATTATTATCGATATATTTTTACCATTTATTCCGCTCAACAACTCGTGTATTAATTTCTGACGATAAGAATGATAAAAAATTGATCGCTTTGCGACGTTTTATTAAGTGTTACAAAGTAATCGTCAAGTCAGATGTATGCTGAAGGAACAGTGAACGGGTTTAAGCCACTTTCCGACGGCATATTGCTTTTGAATACGCTGTTGAATAACCCTTATTACGCTTTTGACGAGGAAACGAACAGAAAAAGTCAAAGAGAGCGCGTTGGTGTCAGCCGGCGTTCCGGAACGAGTCCAAAATATTGACGGAATATTGAAAAGTACAAGTTCATGCAACCACTATTATTTATCGGCTGCATAAGGTGTTTCAGGCTGCGTTCTTCAGGACAGTTCTGCAGGATTGACTGCGTATTGTTACGTTACAGTTTTGTCGATAGCCCTATAGTTCGTTCGCGGTGGCGTATTGGCAGATACAATGATTTGCACTTATTGGTTAATAAATCAGCGCTACATTTGCCATTAGATGGCAATATTTCTTCGACACATTCATGATGAAGTGACGTTGGCATGGTAAATTGAAATAGCGTCATATTCTTCAGGGTGGTTTAAATCGATTCGCGCGTAGTTGCCTACAGAAAACGGTGTAACATTTTTCGAATCTTGATTCAGAATTAAGAATCAACAATGAATAATGAGCAAAACTATACTGTTGATTGACAATCCTTTGTTGTCCTGCGTTTAATTCATTTTGTGTTTTACGATAAAACATTGACTGCATCGAGCAATTATTTTGAATCAGTTTTAATTTATAAAGATGTTCAAATTTTCTAAACATTATTTATGTAAAAAATATATTTGAAAATGAATGATTCATATGGAAATGACGTTATTTATCTTTTAATTTGTAGATTTTTTCTAATTTTATTTTTTTTTCGATTATTTATAAGAGAATTTATTTAACTATGAATATAATTATGATATCATCAAAAATTGTCACAATCACAAAATTTACACATTTATCGACTATCTGGTGTCACTGTCAAGCAGTAGCATAATGTGCATAAAAAACATACTGACCGTATCAGTGGCAATTATGAAATTATTCCAATATATGCCAGCTGATCTCGAACCGCGTTCGAATGAAAGTGACGACACAAGAATAAAAGGTATCAATGGTGCGAGCATTTGACAGGATTTAGATAGCATCTTAACAGCAGTGGTTTACAAGCTTTATCATACGGTGATTTTAACCTAGTGACTGGCTCTTGGAACGGCTAATCACTGCAAGAGCTAAATAGGCATGTTTATATAAACATATAAAAACAATGCTAATACTAAATCATAGTAATATGTAGTAATATATAGTAATGGATCTTCATTTTACAGATTGCCTCCGTTTTATCGGAATTTTTTTGTTTTTTTCCTACTGATATTTATTATATAAAATGCCGCATACATTAAAATTTAAATTATTCTAAAAATGCATATGCTTCCTTCTATCATTTATGATACAATATGTTTAGTAATTGATTCTAAATAGAAAAATTAAATTTTTAATCACTCTTCATACACATTAACTTAACATGTATATTATTAATATACATATTATTATTTTTAGAAGCAGTCTGTAGAATAAAATTATGTTAGTTAATTGAAATAGACTAAGATAAGACTAGATTCAAGGTTCTTGGTTTTCAATATTAAATAATTTTAAAAGAGAGCATAATCCTTTTACTCATGTTTTTTTAATTATCAAATATCAATATAAATAAGAGCCTTCTTTCGAAGTTACGTTTTTAAACTTTTGCATAACATACATAATTATCTCAATCGCGGAGAAAAAAAAAATGAAAAATGGTATCTCGTAAGATAAATTCCCATTGCGACCGATATTACGACAAACGCAATTGGCGTGGTCTTCAGAGCGAGAGGGAGGGTTGCTAAGTCGGGGGATGACTCGGGGCTATGCCAAGGCGAGATGCACCCCTGACTAAGCCCGTGGCACGGCAACGTCGAGCGGATCAAGCCCGGGTATACGTTCCCGGATCGCAGTGGGGAGTCGGAGAATGGCATTACGGGTAGAGAGACCTTCCCTCCCTTCCCATCTCGTCTCAGAGCCGCGCATTGTCTGGCAGCCATATTGGAGTAACAGCCAACCCTGTCGTGATTGGTCCGTTTTTTAACGGAGAACCCGTGGCTTGGCACAATACCCGACCAGCCCGTGGTTAGGCAATGCCTGGCTATACGATAGTCTATCAGTCGACTCCATGCTGCGCCCGTTTCGAACTCGTCTGTCGGCGGTGCCCGAGTATCATGACTCTCTTCAAGATCGGATTGTATAACACTGAGGCGATCCACGCCACGACGCGATAAAGGGAATGTCCTGTTCAGTCCTCTGTATAGTCCGTGTACATCGAGTTTTCGCAATTTCTTTCTGTTGAAAGTCTATTGCCAGGAGTTGTTGGTCGACAACGGTGATGATGATCTAAGATGATTCATGCGATATTTACAACATCAGTGTAAAAATCTGAAAGCGTTAAAGGGACGCGCTGACGATTAGACTGTACTTTCGGAGTTCCGGGTACGGACAAGTTGTTCGTGTATAATAGAGAGAAACATTCTGTTCTCCATCGGAATATTCGCTGGGAAAGATCGATGCTCCAGTTGAAGAACAACACTACTATTCGAGATCTATCTACGCGGATCTATAAATAAAACAAAGTGCTTAGAGTGCAAGGGCATAAGCTTATCTTGATAATTGTCCACGATTATAAAATGATTATTCAGTGACTGGAACACTGTCAAGGTGGTGTGGTTACTATTGTGAAACAGCATTTTGGGATTACTTTCCGGATTCTTCGACGACATTAGGATCTAATAAATAAAGGTATATATAAACGTCAGGTGGTTGTGTTTATATCGCATGGAAGCGCGACTTGAAGGATTACATAACGCGGGCACACGTGTAGTTGCTTTAACGGCAATTTGTCTTAATCATCATAATTTAACAACAGAAATACGACATGCCATTGACAGTGCTTATGACAGAGCCTAATTTACATGTTGAGTTGATTAATTTTTTTTATTATATATTTGTCTTTAGATATTTTTTAAACATTTTTTGCATTACAATATTTTAATTGTATGCTAATTATTATTCAGGAATTTTATTTTTCATTCGTACATATATACTGATGATTTTATAGCTGATCATAATTTATAAATATATATTCTATAAATATTACTTAGATTTAGAGCATGTTTTCCAGAATCATAATTAAATATTTTAAAACAATTACGAATGCAACTACTTTCGGAATAGAATGTTATAAATCTATGCGACGGCTAACTAATAGTCATAGTTATATATAATCAGTTTACACATTATCTCAAATACATTTCTACAAAATCAACGACAAAATTCTATATATTATAGTATATATTAAAGTACTTGTCCGATTAATAAAATTACAAATATTATTAAGATCTGTATTATTAGCCGTTGTGCCTTTATCAAAGGTACTTCAAAATAATATATTGATTATTAATTATCTTACCATTATAAGATTTACACATGGATCACGTTAAATTTCTAATGAACTTCCGTGTTCAGTTAAAAAGATGAGTAAAGAAGCTCTTAAGAGACATGAAATATGATAAGACACATTTAGGACGCGTCCATCCAATTGATCGACCGGTTTGCACACTCGTCCGACGAAATAAGAGTCGACGAAACGGCCGACAGTTCGGCATCGATCAGGATTGATGATCGCAATTACAATTTATCGTTCACGGCAGGTGACGCGCGATGATTCGCGCGCTTCTTCGGCTCCAAATGAGACGTCAAATTCCGTTCCGGAGTTAACATCGCAAACCGGTATCGGGAACGTCACCTTTTGTCGAGGGGTGCGAATGAGATCGTCGCAACACACACACACACACATATATATATATATATATATATATATATATATATATATATATATACACGTATATTTGTAGTAACCCCCGGGAAAAGGACAATCGTGCCGGGGCATTCGAGTTGGAGGATTCTTTTCCGGCAACGCGTCGTTCGGATACGCTGTCTACGAGCGAATAGGAAGCGGACAAGCAAGCGCGCGTTCCCGATACTTGGCACGGGGAAGATCGTCGGCACCGAAAATTCTGTCGAGTAATGCAAGAATTATTATCCAACCGGCGGATCGTCGGGACGAAGGGAAAGAAAAGAGAGGGAGGGCGGAAGAAAATGGTCGTTAAGCGTGCGCGCGAAATATGAGAAATGATCTGTCGACGTTCCCGTGGCCGTGGAAAAAGCGAACGCGGGCTTCAAAGAAGCCGTGGAATTGAAAAAGCCGGAGGGCCGCGCCATTAGATGCAGCGTGATAGGGCGAATTCCCCGACGGACTTAGTCGGAGGAAAATCTATTCCGACGGTAGAATCTCGAATATTGAGGAAAACTGAGAATTTACTTTTTTTTAAACGACAATCATATTAATAGCAACATGCTTAAAATAATCGGGAACGAAATAATGATTTAACACATTTTGAAAAAAACATATCGTATTTTTATCTCTAAATGTGATAAACAGTATACAATATTTTTTTCTGAAAAGGAAAATAATTTTATATCAGTAAGATATATAAAATATTATGCATATATGCCCGTGTTTCTGAAGTTGATAAGGAATGAAATCTAATTAGAAATATCTGATAAAAATTCTATACTTATTATAAATGAAAGATTTACCTAATTTTTAATTTTATATACAAAAATAATTTTAAAGTATTGTTTAATTTTTTATTTACTTAACTTCAGTTTATTTAAAGCATATTGCAATTTATATTTTTTGAATATTTATATAATGTTTATTAAAATTTATTTCAGAATTGGAGAATAAAGAGAAATCGCATTAAGAGGTTTTTGTTGCGTCCACGTGTATAATAAATCTCTATTGTGGGAATAAGAGCGTAGAAATTACACTTTATAAATATCTGTTTACAACAGAGAAAGAAAAGCAGAAAGAGAATACGTTAATAAAAGTCACAAAAAAATTATGCTGCACCAGTTAAAAATTATACTTGTACCAATTACGCGTGGAACATACTTCAATGTATGGGTACGTGCCTGAAAGTAATTTCACCTCATAATTCCCGGAGCTTTAAATAGGCTTTAACATCGAACGGGTAGGGGCTGTTCCGACTTCCCTCAAATTATAGGCGGCCATTATCGCGCGGTCGGCTTCGCATTTGGGCCAGACAATGGCCGCCACCACTCGTTAATGTAATAGGCATCCAAAAGGTGCGATCTCCCTCTTTACTTCGCACCGGCACCGGCACCTAACCGACAGAAGCCACGCAGGACGAAAATCCTCCTCTTCTACGGCCAACCTGTCCGTCGCGTCGTTTCGTCGGGCGGACCTGCCTGGATCCCAGACAGTGTCCGAAAGAGGAATTATTATTTTATGAGATTATTATCTTTAATAACATCGCGCGTTTCGGCTACGGGAGAAAAAAGTACGCTTTTGTGTTCGATGGAAATGTTCACACGTAGAACTAGCTCGAACTACTCGATATTATCGACATTTTGTCAAGAAACCAGGTAGAAATTTTAAAAGCTCTTTTACCTGTGTTCTCTGCAGTCACATGCATATTAACATAAATATAAAAATAAAATATGTAAAGTTCAAAATAAATATATCACTATATTCAATGTATTCCGTTGAAATTTATAAAGTTTTTTAAAGAAATTATACAGTAATTGTTAAAATTTATAACGCGAATCAGAATATATACTTAATTATACATAATTAATATTATACAAACTATTAATCTTATTTCTGATATTTTAATTTCATTAAAATAATAGCGTGCATTAATTATTGGCATCGACAATATTCAAATTAAATACTTTTAATCCGTGTACCTATGATAAATAGAATATACAATTTTTTTTATCGTATACTAATCTTTTATGTAAAATTGTATTTTACAATTGCAGAAAACAATATTATTTTCATTCAGACATATTTTAACATAAAATGAATTAAATTATGGAAAAAGAAACGAATAATTTTTCAACGCAAAGCTTTTAAATATAAAATCGTTACCTGCTCGAAATATATAAAAGTATAATATATATTATTTTAGTTATCCGTTACGCATTCTAGAAACCGTAAATAATTCGAACAGCCTCATCCATGTCATCTTTTATGCGTATGTTAGGGATGAGACGACGGCGGGAACATATGAGGGTTGTTTAAAGCCGCAGGTGGATCTTCAATAACATCCCTTTTATGCTTCAATTAATTCTTCTCCCTTTCCTCTCAAAAAATTTTACCTGTCTGTTACTAGATGCCAGTTTTCAAACGTTGTGCTTCGTAACGGATTGTTTCTGTCGAGTCATAAATTTATGATACAGTAAAATATTGTGAACTTGGTTTTTCTCACGATAACTCCTGTGCACATAGTATTATAAGATAATGCGATTAATTGTTATACTCTGAATGCTTTGTTAATAGCATGAGGGATACACGAAAAGTAAAGATATGTTTGAATAATTTTAGTGCAATAAATATTATGATGATTTAAAATATTATGATTTAAATAGCTTTTTAAATACGTGGTGAAATAATTTTCTAGAAATGAAAAGTCACGATTATTCTCACATCTACGTCACAATACTGCAAATAATTAGATAAAAAGAGATTAAGTAATTATTTCATGTGAATGTACTATAATTAATATATCCACACATGAGTATTACCTTATAACTATAAATACCGCGTATTACATAAACATAAACATGATTAAAATGCAAATACGTAATGATCATTATTATTTATTCCAACAATGTAAATATGTAGAAATATGCGAGCAATTTTTATAAGTAATGCAAATGCACAAATATCTATATAGTTACTTTAGTAAACTTAAAAAAAAAACAATATAAATACACATAAATATGCATTCGCGGTAGTGTTAATTCTATGACGGTTACCTTATCACAAATGAAAATTATAGAATGCGTGTAAGAAAATCTATAATAACACTTGTCAATGACATGTCAGAATAAAGTTGCACAATAGAGGGAATGAGAAACATCCCTGGATAACGTACTATGCAATCAGACGACTAATTAAATATTCTCAAGATTGAAATGATCTCTGCGTGAACCTTGTAAACGCACGCAAACTTGTTTACGCTGGCTTATGTTTCATCGCCTCGTCATTTCAAGACACGCGTATTTTCCGCGATAAACCATATAATGTCGGAAACACTTTCTTTTTTTTGTTAGATTTCGTGAATCCAACGAATTGATTTAGTCAAATATCAATTGACTCGTCTCCTACGAACATCTATGTACTTCTTTGCAGGTGAATACATTCTCAGCTCCAGCAATCAAAACGGAAGTGGAAGTAGCATCATCGAAGAGGACGGTCCGCTTCTCAACGAAGCATCGTTGGCTTTAGACAACCATCCCTTGGCTGACTTAACCGATGATTCTCTGGGTTTAAACGACACTCTAGGACTCGAGCATGACTTTACATCAGAATTACTCGGAAGTAGTCTCTTGGAAAGCGCTGGCGTAGAGGGCCTGCTCAGCAACGATACTCTAGGCTTGCCCGACGAATTTAATCTTGAGGAGGCGCTTCAGCTCGTTGGCCTCGATGAGGCTCAACCAGAGGTTTGTGAGATACCTTCTACTTGGGAAAGCAATTTAAATCTTCATAAAAAATCAGCGATATTAATAGATCGCCTGTTTTTAAGTTTCAAGTAAATCGTCTTATAACATTGATCATGAAATATTATTCGCCTTTATTTCTGAAATAATTTTTATGATATAATTATCTCTGTGATTAATTGAAATCTTTTATTATTTACACTCGCTCAAGATCAGCAAAAAATGTTTCAGCTTTAATTTCAATAATGATACTTAAAATTTTTTATCTCTTATTGTCTATCTCTGTTAAGTTTAAATTACGTATAACAATAAACTATACATGTAATAATAAAATTGTATATAATTTTTTGTCAACAAACTCTTGTTCAATTGACTTTCGACACAACAAACGCATTAATATATGTTGAACATGGCACGTTGAGATATTTTTATCTTGCGCGATCAATGCCGTGTTCTTGGCGATGTCGTAATCACTACGTAAAGATTAATTATTAGGAAACAAAACCAGAAGTGAAGAAGAAGAAGAAGAAAGAGGATACTACCGAAGACTTTGCAAGTGCAGAGGACGACGCGGCCGTCACCACCTCGAGTAACGCCGAGGTCGCGAAGTCATCCAAGTGCGAGGATCCCGAGACCGGCGACATGATTCACACACCGCAGTTTCATCATCCCCATCATCCACACCACCGCTCCTTCCAGGTACGTACGACCCTGATTTCATTACCTATAGGTTAGAACCTATGTACCAGTGCCTCTCATTACTGCATACACAATGTCATCATGATTGCGACAATATAATGATTTATGTACAAAGTACACATAGGCTTCCTATTAAAACATATGCAATGTCGCGTGAGTAAATCAATGAAAGACTATCTCCTCTAATGAGCTGTCTAACGCGTTTTCTGAATGAGTGTCGTGGATGTTGAATTATTATCTTCTTAATAATATTCTCCAATGTCCTTAATATACTTTAATATTCTTTATATTATATTGTGTATATAACATGCAATCAACATCACCAGAGTTTTTATTTTATCCTAAATTGTTTTGCAACGTACACAGCATTTATGTTTGTGCGTTTTAATATGATCGCGATTTATCCGAAAAATTGACCAGGTTGCAATAACACGTTTAGCTAAATTGACTTTTATATCATCTTATAAATGTTCTTCGCGTAATATATGCGTTTTGAGAAACGATGAAAGAAAGATTCGCGACGTAATCGCCGAGAGTGGCCACGGTATTTGCGATTTTTCGACATTCCGTTAATGAGAGGTTTGTGATGATACCGCGAGGGGCAGCGGTGATATACGAAGTAGAAAACAAACCTCGAGAAGATAAGAATGGCGCGCAAAGCCGCGCAGTTGGAGCGGCGTTTACGGTCCATAAACGGGGACACTCTTTACAGCGTCGACCACAAAAACTGCGGTGCGGCTCCATTCCTGTGGTTCCACACCCTTTCGGGGGCCAGATAATTACATATCGTAAATTAGTATGCATTTTAATGTAACGAGATGATGGGTATATTAAAAAAAAATAGATCGTTTTCGTAATTCATGCTTTTTCTCCAAGAATTTTATATAAACTTTAATTTGTCTTACAATTATTATTAATATATTACACAATTACGTTGATATGCTTGATAATAAGTGCATGCGTATAAACAAAAATCTTGTTTTAAGAAAAAAATATTTTTATTTATTCTCATAAAATATTTCAAAGCATCTACGATTTTATTAATAGTTAATAAAAAAATTGAAATTTATATTTTTCTTACCGTTCTATTTATATTTACGTAAAATCTATGTGTTTAGTATCTCATACATTGTCAGTTTAATATAATCACAATTTAATTACAATTATATTTTGCATTTAAATTCGTTACTTAATTGAACAATTAGACAACTAGAGTACGAAAAAAAATAAAAACATTTCTTATATATTTTTCAAAATTTTTATGTAATTACATTATTTGGAACCTGCATTTTAACTCTTATATAGATATTTAGCAATCTAAACATAAAAATCACAGATGACTATTATTACTTGTTGTTTTAGAAAGATATAACTAGTATCATGTTTGTCTTTTAGTGATAGTTGTTGTCGCGCGATATTTCAAACAATTCGCGAAAGGTCAACTCCTTGAGTGTAATTATTATTTTTGCTTTTTGCTTCATACTTTATGCATACTTTATTCATACTAGTTGCTCCGAAATCACTGAGAAATTCGTTCTGGGAAAACTCATTGATGTTTTATCATCAATGCTACTTTACTCTAACATTTATAATAAACAAGTAATTATTACTTATTTATCAAAAATTTGTCATTTAATAACAGTTAGCAATGATAATCACGTTTTTGAGAAAAAATTCTCCGCTTGCTGGTCGATTATTAACCAACAAACGTTTCTTGCGATAGATATATTTTGCAAATCTTCTTTGTATTCTTTTTTTAAATTAAAAAAACTTGTCAGCCTTCTATACAGTTTACTCGTTGCTACTCAGATCTATCATTTACAACATTTTATTTATGAGACATATTACTCGATATGTTCAATATTAAGATTGTTTCTTGCCCATTATTGCTTTATAGCCTTATAGAATTTTATTGCATTCGCGAGAAACAAGTTCTGCTATTCGAATAGATCGCGCTTATTAGAAAACCATGCGCGTGAACTCGGTACTTCGTAAGTCGCCTGTTTTGTTTGGCATTTTATAAACTATAAATCATATTTTATCACACAGTATCTTGGCAATTCTGCGAGTATAATGCTCAAAAGTCACCTTTCTATTTTATAGACGCAATAGATATTAAACGCGATGTCGTACTTCCTAAGTAACGAGAATATTATTTTTGGATACTTACGCAAAATCTACATATTTGCATATTTATAAAAGCATTAAAAATAATAAAAAGAAAATGTCAATATATGTATATACGTAAAATTGATATGAGAGATATATAAAATTAAACGAAGATTTAAAAACAAAGAGAGAGAAAGACAAAGAGAAAGTTTCACGTTATATTGTAAAAAGTAGAAATATACTAATAATCGTATATGAGAATATGTTATATATGTGCTCGTTTTTTTATGCACATTAGCACAAATATATTTTGACTTTATAGTTTACAGTTATTAATTGTTACAATGATATAATAATGCCATTATTATTCTTTTGTATATACAAAAACAAATATATTGCAGAAATAAGTAGTTATTATTACGTAGTTGCAGAAGTACGTAATTATTGCATCAGACGCGACAGACCAATTACGCGGCAATCTGAAGATATCATTGCTAATACAAACATTGCATAGAGCTGTATATTACGTGTGTGATAATTATCTTGGTATTTTTTCCAACAATCCAGAAAATCAAAAATATGAATAATGTTTTACAAAAAACAAGCTTATCTTTGCACTTTTAAAATTATTTACACATAAGAAAGACGCGAATAGTATATATATATATAATTTAATGGCACACACAAAAACAAACTAATTAAATTGTGCTCCGGACTTCGAAATTCTCGTTAGGAAGTGCATTAACAGATTAATTAACAAAGTACACATGAAATATAACTTTTCAAGACAAAGTTCTGGGATTCGAAACCTTCTTAGAAAATAGGCATTTTCCGGATTTGATCTTTGGTGCTGTTACCGGGTCATGTAACCCGATAAATTCCGTCGGGAAAGCACATCGTTGTAAAAGAGGATGATCGTGACAATGACCTACCCGGGTAGGTAGTCCGCGGCGAATCCGTCCAGCGAAGAAACGTGACGCAACGCGTATGTATGCAGGATTTCTTCGCGTACACGTGGAGGAATACATCTGAAAAGCCCCGCCAATGGGAGAGATAGCATGAGCCCCTACTACCAACGAACCGCGGTGGACGCGATCGCAATGTTTGTGATCCTGGCCGTCGGCGCTGACACTCGACGGACGACACGCGGTTGGAAGTGAACGCGACCGTCGCGGAAAAATCAGCTACACGTTCGTCCGAGAAGAAGCGATCCATCGTGAATATTCGTTTCGTAGATAAACGCGATAAGCGGTTCTACCGGAAGGTTCCTCGAACTTGAATGCGATTCTACCAATAGTGTGGTGTTGGAATTGTTCTTCCAGTTAAGAAGTAGTAGACGTCTTCTCAAAGACACCAAGTTTCTCGCCCACGTATCACCGGAAGAACACTCGTATAGTCAATGAAAAAAACTGGATGCAAAATGAGAACATTGAACTATCGCAAACAATTCACCCCGGTCTTCTTTATTTGATGAGACAGTGACTCTTTTACAAACTTTGTAATTTACATAAAGTTTCGTACGCCTACGATCCAAGTAATCGAAAATCTCAACCTGAATACTAACTTGATGAGTAATATATCGAATTTAAGATTAAACTATACGCAATGGGAGTGATAAAGTTAGTACAATGATAATCTCTATAAAACGCACCACTTATACGATATTCGAAGCGATTTGAACGAGGCCAAGAAACTCTTCTCACGCGGTCACTCGATGAGACCGCCCACGTTGAATACACAAATCTTAGCTTCATGCTTTTCAAGATGATATGTTGTACATCACATCAGAATCGCTAGTGGAATGAGATTTTTGCCTGAATGCAAAAATAATACTCTGTAATAACAGAATATAGTGCGTTACTAAAAATTATAACTAAAATCATAATTGAAATTAATCAAGATTTGTGACGATTAGATGTGTAATTTATACCAAAAGGTGGAAGTTTATTGCAGAAAAAAAATTGTTAAAATATTTGATTTTTTTAATTTCGCAATTTAATAAACGTCAATACGAAGACCGGTGCGTATCCTCGTGCCTAATTCGTATTTCAAGTGAAGAAGATACACATGAATGACGTGCAGCAAGCCTTCGTTAAACCTTATCCACAAACTAACGAGCACACGTGCCAAGGAAATACAGAATGTTGGAGTCTGATATTGGACGAAGGTCTTTTTCAGGTAGATTACACTAATTACACAATATTTATCACGATAACCAAATAAAAATGCATAATGCGATAACAGATACGATAGGTACATTCACGTGTAAGTTAGTGAAGAAGGGGGTAAAGATTAGTGCAAGGTCTTGCGAGCAAGGTTTTGTGAAAAAAAAGACATCAGGTTATAATAATTAAAAACACTAACGTTACGGACTGCGTTCGCTACTATTAATTATAATGTATATGCTACAACAAAAAGTATATATATATATGTATAAAACTACGTAGTTTTTATACATAAAAAAAACTCTATTAAGTAGTGAGAAATAAAAAATAAAATTCATAAAGTTGAACATGGAATTTATCGCGATAATAAAGCGTTATATTTTATGTAGAGAGAATTTTTTTTTTTAGTAAAAATAGTAAAACTTTAGCAAATTATATATGCATATTATAATATATAGCTATGTTGAATGCAAATATTCAAATCTTTCGTCAATATTTAAAGGATCAATTATGCTGTTCAAAATGGTACATTTTTTTAAATTAATAAACTACACTTATTTCTAATACTAATGACTTTACAATGGATATTAAAAAGTATACTTACATGCTGTTGAAATTCACCTTCGTAGTAATTCTTACGCGCGCGAACACACATACGCACATACATATATACATACGGTCTCGTGCGACCTTGCGTCCCGCGTGTAGAACTGTCATTACAACGCAACCGCCGCCGGAGGAGTATTACTCGGCGCGGATCTCTTTCAATACGTAATGAGTACACTAAATTAATATATTCCTACGACCGGGACCTTTGCGTACGGAGAAGGATGTGTCGTGCGTATTATGTAGAAGGCTTACGCAAGAAAACCACGCCGTCGCCGTTCGCGAGCCATATCATTTTTGGAGCTCCTCTCTCACGCGACCGTCGTATTAACACTGACCTCAGTCACCTGTAATTGCTACATGTTACCGTATACATCGAGATACAAACGACGAACACGTAATGCGACTCCCTACAGTTGGATGACACATGTCCCGACATTGTATCACGTTGGATCCTTTTTTTTTTTTTTTTCGAGGAGAACGGACGGTGTTTTTCTGCGAAAGCCGTGAGTGCCTCGGATATGTGCGATATCGCTTCAACTCCGCGCAAACTTTTTTTGTGCGATCTACTTCTGTCGAAGGCGGTTCATAGTACAGCACACGTGTAGAAACTACAGGTTATTTGCATTTCAAGGTCTAGGAGACTGATATTCATTTAACTTGACTTTGTTAAATATACTTGTACGTCTGTGAGAACTATACATTATGAAGGAGACTTCTTGACATTTAATTGAATTTCATTATATTATACGCTTTTTATACATTATGCAATAATTTTTTTCTCTTACAAAAGTTTTGTAAATCGAATACTTTCGAGAAATATTTATATATGCATACTAGATTAACTTACAAATCTCTTTCTCTCTCTCTTTCTCTCTCTCTCTCTGTCTTTCTTAACAAAATTAAAGAAAAACCTCTTGCTTAAATTAAAGAAATAAAAATCATATCTGATCAATAAATAATTAATAATTATATTTGCTACAAGCCTATATAATAAATACTGCTTTATAAACACTTCAGAAAATTCTGAACCAAAACTCTCTTTAGAAAGCAGATGCGGTGGTAAAGAAATAGGAATTCGACAGGTACCTTCTGCCTTTTCATTCGAAATCTTACGATCTCGGAGTCTGAAGAGGCTGAAAGCTCCAAGTGACCGCAGTTTTGACAACAGTAGGACCTCCCGAAGTTCTAAGTCGTAATTAAGCGGGTCGACCTGTTACCGCTTCTAGCGGATTATCTCTTATGGATTACCAGTGGCGACTTTCTATTTAAACCGCGACCAAGATCAATGTCAATCTGTCGTCATCAAGTCACTACACGAGATATTTTTTCATTTTATTGGACATTGCACTCTGCGAAAAAAACACAATACGTTTTACAATAAAATTTATACAAAACTGGAATTCAATAAGATATAACTAGTTATATTGTGCCTCTCTCGAGTATGCTTTATAGTTGTTTTTACGATTAGTTTCAAGTAACTATAAATTATACAACTGCGAAGAAACATGGGTTTTTTTTACAATTGCTACTTGTCTTATTTAATTATTTGATATGCAAAACTTAAACTTTATTTGTCCATTGCTGCAAGTCAAGGGAAAAGCATTTAAATTGCGCAGTACAGTAGAAGAATTAATTATAAAAAAGTAATTAGTAATTAAGTATACAGGGGCATACAGAAGGTAAATGTTCGCCTGCGGGTAATGTAGAATGTCTTAGAAGTTTCATATAAATAATGAGAGAACGAACTCGAATACATCAAGAGGTGGTAATAATTACCGCATGCACCTGCAGGGCTTGACAAATGTAAAAAATATAGTAACACAAAAAATAATTAAAATACTTTTGCAACAACAAGTCTTTGAAGATGAAAATAATACACATTTATTTTTTGTGTAAAAGAATATGTTGATATTATCTCATTTTCTGATCTTTTTCTATAATTCTTTACGAATATTTATTGAAATAAACGAAATAACTCCATTAATCGTATATATATTCAGTTATATCAGAAAGCGTATACTTTATATTATTAATATGTACATATAGAATGATATTAATCAAGAAATTGTCTTGTGCACATGTACGTTTTTTTTTTATTAAAACGCGTAATTGCATTAAATTTCTGTAGAATAAATTATCCAATAATAATTCTATTCATTTGAGACAAAATAGAGATCGATAAAATGTTAAGTTTGTTTTTTCCTATAATTATAGAAGCTGGAAATATATAAAAAAATAAATGCTCCTTCTATGATGAAGATGTGCATAAATCATAAATAACATAATTTATCATCTCATATTCACATGATCTAAAAAATATGAATTTAAACAATCTCTACATCTTTTAAATATTCGAATGAACCGAGATAATGTACAATCACTAATGTAGATATGATTACGAATATAATTATATCTATAATTATGGAAAAAAACCAACATTTTTTAATGATCATCACTTTGTCGCTTTAAATTGATAGAATAATTTATTAGATGGCTTATTCTACAGAAATTTAAAAAAATACGACTCTAATAAAAAAAAAACGTACGTGTACATGAGACAATTTCTTGATGATGTAGGACGTAAACAGTCAATTAAGTAATATCAGCGAGTTAATCATTATCGCCGTTTGACGCACTATTGGATAATAATAATCGTAAAGTCGCGAGGCTCGGTCTCATAATCGAAGAAGCAGAAAACTACCGGATGACCTTTGACCATGATTGACGGACTTCGTCGTATATATCTTTGCATAAAGATTTGCTCGGCCCCATGAGCGGCCGGTAGCGCGTTATTTGCCGTGACACTTGAATATTTGCTTAGAACCTCGAGCGCTGGAGGAGGGCCCTCCAAGTATCCTTGGACCGCCGAACAATATTTACGCATAACACCGAGTTACGAATCGAGAGGGAAGAAAGTCGGCAGACAGAGAATCATGGAGGAGAAAGGGGACGAATGCGAAGATAAAGCAGTAAGAGAAAGAAGATCATGAGAGAAGGCAATTCGCGTCGTGGAAACGGAGATGGAGGAACGAGCGGTGGATCGCGAAGCCGGAGAGGAGCCGTAAGACGAAATTAATAAGAGAAACGGGATGCGCGCTATGGAAATGAGAAAGACGGAGAGAGAAGGACGCAGATGCTGGTCGGACATTAGGATACACTTGTGGCGATAGCTGAAGAACTTGGCGCGAGCGCAACCCATGGTAACCCACGCTAGTATGCATTAATCCGATGACTATGAATCCGAAAGAATCATAATTAATATCTTTGTCCATTAGTCGTGAGATTACATTGGCGATCACGGGTAATGCGCGTATCTTTAATTACTTACGTTTTGCCGGTGACGCATTACGGAGGTAGTTGTTTCCGGCCATCCGTCGGTATGTTTCAGCAAAATGGTATACGTAACATCCGGTATTTATTGAATTCGCGATATAATTAGACAGTAGAAATTCTTTACTTGTTCGCACACTTGTACAATATACATATTGTTTTTTATCGGTTTCATCAAAATATTAAGCTTAATGGTTTGAATTATTTAATGACTTTTTAACTTTTTATTTTGTGTTTTAAATGAAAGTATTAACGAGTTGAAAATGAAAGTATTAATGAATTATTAAGCTTAATTAAAATATAATTAAATATGTTATTGCTCTATTAAACATATGTATAACGATTTAGATAATTTTAAGATGATCACAATTGTAACCCGATTTATTCAGTTAAATTGCTATAATGCATATAATTTCCATCTATAAAATTTTATTGCGCTGCAAAAAACGTATGTTCGCGTAAAATCCTTGATGCACGTCAATTTTAGAAGTCTCGCGAGAAAGTTAAGTTTTTAGCGCACTTCTGTCGCCCATAAATTCCTACATACGCGCACCCCGACCGGGCAATTTTCACCAAGAACCGAGAAACGCGACGGGGCGTCACAGTCCGTTCCGTTCGCTAAGATTCCAGGCAGCTGCTGGACTTATGCGCTGTGAAATGCATAATGCGCCTCCATACCAGGGTTATCTAGGATGTGTGAAACGAATTTCTGTCTTCGTATGGTCATTGAGGCCACGCGCGGATGCAACAAAGACAACAGACGCGACAAGATATCTTGAATGCAATGTTCCGACGTAATTTTCAATGTTTCGCGTGACTTTTTCTTATAATTAATTAAAAAGGTCTTTTATTCCATAAATAATTGCTATACATATTTTTGATTAAAATCGAGTGATTAAAGATCGGACGAGCTTATCGTTAGATATTCGTATACGATTGCGAAGGTCAAAATGTCTGGGAAAAATGTCTGACTTGGAGAACGAATCGGAAGATAGATAAAATATTTTTCACATACCGCGACGTACATAAAGGGTGAGGGTTGAATCCGTATCCATCAATATTTTCATTCACAACTTTCATGACAGAAACGAGCTTTGCCAGCAGTCACGTACGAAAACACATGCGACGTGTTGAGGTGAAAAGTAGGTAACTCGGAGTAACTGATCGAGGACCGTAGAGAGACCGGTAGGTTAACGACGGCGATGGCAGGTGTCAAGCGGTTAGTTGATCACTGTCAAATAGATCGAAATAGCTTCGTTGCCGCTCGTGCACATCGTGATGTTATAGGTGAAATAAAAACAAAATTGCAGGCACGCGATTCTAAAGGAAGAGACTGATCGCATTTTATAGCATTTTAAACAGAAAAAAGAAAAAAGAAAAAAGAAAAAAGGAAAACATTATATATATTTTTAGAAAGCAGATCTAACAATAAAATATATGACGATAAACCTGCTAATTCAAATATTCGCGCATTACTTGTTTTATTAATAGTCGGTAGCTGTCGGTAATTAACTAAAGCTGTTATTTTAAATATCTAATTACAGTATTAATAGAGCTCATTTCAACCTTATTTTCATTGAAAATATATTGATTAAAGTGTAGTTGCGATCAATGATAATATAAATGCGATAAGTATGCCTTTTAATAAATCAGAGTAAAATCAATTTCGTATGAATCTTGTTTCTGAATTCCTCTAATGGATTTAATAAAATTACGGTATTAATAAATACAAGTAGAAAAAGAGCACAAAGCTGCAGAGGGGTAAAAGGGGATAAAGAGAGGGAGAGAGATCTCGGAAGAAATCTAGCGAGTCCTCGACAGCGCGTTTCAAACATCTGGCAGCGCACAGATATCTTTCCTCGCAGCCTCTCGCAGATTCATACGATTCTGCACGTGAAGCGAGATACACACATGTACGTGTGCTGTGTACCAGTCTATATGTATAGTCTGTGTTGTGGTACATAAATCATAAGCGCCAGTAGCTGTGGAGGAATGCGACATAACGTTCGTTTACCGCACTCGTATAGATACCGATTCGAGACGTGAGTTCGTCAGAACGAACGCTATGTCGAGCAGCCTTTACGGCTATTCAATAAATCATACTTTGTGCATCAAATCGCGAAAATATAACAGTCTACACATCACGATTATATTTTTACCGGATACATATATATATATATATATATATATATATATATATATATATATATGTGTGTGTGTATGTGAATAAATAGATTCTATTAAAATAAAATATAAAAGATCGATATAATAAAGTGTCAATTAAACGTGCAATGTTTACGTGCTGAAATTAATGTACCATCCGCGAGAATTCCAGTTTCTCGTGCAACGACAGCGTCCGTTAACCATCTCCGTCATGGATTAATCCGCCGCGAGCTATAACGAATCCCGAGTATTCCCGACGATGATTGAAAACTGGAAGTCCGCGTCCGGCAGCGACGGCGGAAAGCTGTCGCATGTCGTCGCGTGGTGGACGGTAATCGGCCGCCTGTTTACCGAGACGAAAAGAGAAAGAGAGACAGGCTTAAACGTGCGGCGCGCGCTTTTTTTTACTTTTTTTTTTCCTCTATAACTCAATCACGGCCGTTACGTCGAACCAGGATGAGCCGTAAAGTCCGGTCATTAGAAACGCGCGGTGCGCGTCGCGCCACGTACGACAAATCGCCGTGGAACAAAAGTCCTCTCCGTCCTACATTTTCGCTGCACCACGTCGTCGGCCTACACACACAGGCCGGCAGATGCGCTGACAAGCGAGAATCACCTTAAAGGCGTCGCGCTCGACAGATTGCACCGGCTCGACTCTGATTGATGCGCCCGCGAACAACAATCCAACAGGCCCGGCGCGCACAGCCAGCCAACGGCAGCGCTCTTTCCTATTCATCTTCTTCTTGCGCTCCAGCGCATTAGCGACAATACCTATGTGCATTAAGGTGCTGGTTGTTGGCTGTACGTACCCCCCTCTCGACAGCGGCACTACCGTACTTACGCCGCGAGAATGCAACTTTGAATCTCTCTTCCTCCTTCTCCCTCCGACTTGCTGTGAACGAGAAGAAATTTCGTGAAAGTACACGCGTTTTGCGTGAGACTTCTCTCACAATTAGCGGACAAATCGGGATTCTCTTCGCGCGTAGGTCGTCGAAGTTTCATGCTCTTGAACCATATATAAAGTTCGTAGATATTTTTTTTCTCGATAGCATATAACGCCCGTCTCTAGAGAGATAGAGATAGAGAAGTAGCCGATAATTTTGTATTTCCTGTTATGCCGTGCTTTAACAAGAAACAATGAAAAAAATATGCTAACGAGATGCTTATTATTTACGTATAATCAACGTTTAATGTACTAATTACTAATTTATACGTTTTTCTTATTCTATATATGTATAACTTTGCACATATATTGGTGAACATATTAACAGTATAAACGAAAATAAAATATTATAATTGTAATACATTCTTGAGAAGATCTATCGTGTTACTTCAACAAATGAAATTTTAATAATTCCCAGCATCACGTGTTATTATTTGGCTACTTATAAAAGTGGTCCCGCGTTTTTAAATCATTAATTTCGCCCATCATAATTCCTATATCGATTGACACGCGATCACGATTGATGCACGCCCTTACAAGAGGACAAGGATACTTTTGACACGTAGTATCGCTGTTATTAATATCCTTTACCGATCTTACCTGCAACCAACACCTACGCGATCAGCGGGGTTCCTGTCTCCTTGGAATTTTCTGGTGTCTACCTGGTTGACATTTGACAGGCACGACAGCTACGAGGTTCCTCTTGCGTGACATTCGATCGATGGATGCTTGATTCTATTATAATAAAAAAATGTACAAAATAATTGCTGCGAGGCTCAGCAATCATACGTACAATTTTAAACTTGTTTAAACACGGATAAAAGTCAATTTTAGCAATAATTTAATGAAATTATAATTAATTGTATATATTCGTGCAAGGTTTTTGAAATGATTTTAAAATCAGGAAGTTTTTTTAAGTAATTCTTTTGAGAGAGGATAAAGATAACAAATGTCATATTACATGTCACAATTATATATATAAAATTTTAATAATATTAATATTTCTATAATATTGTATTAATAGACGAAGTATACGTGTTAAAACAGATTTTTTTTTAATATTTGAATAATTATTAATTATATACACTTATTGTATAAAAGAAAAACAAGCATTACAATTATTTATTTTTATGAAAATTGCGTTTTTTAAAATAATTTATTCATTTCAGGGTCGCATGCCATTTATGCGAGCGATGAGCATGGAACAGCGGTGGCAAGATCTCGCATCTCTGTTATCTTTACCGGGAGGACCGGATCATTTCACACATTCAGCACATCCTGGATACCCAGGACACGGCATAAGTCACAGTCATTACGAGGCGCAACGTAATGTATTACTCCATAATCCTACCTTAGCACCTCCGGTCGGCGATCTCAATTCGACCGGACCTTATCACAATGTGGGTGAGTATTGCCTAAGGCTGTACGAAAAGTTTTATTTCTAGTTTATATTAAATATTTTTACGTTACTATTGTATCTCTGATGTAGCAGTAAAATTTTGCAGTGTAAATTAAAATCAATCTAGTATACTGTGTATATGTGTATACGTTAGAAATGAAAAATAGAAAATTATTTTTTGCCAAAACATTTCTTATATCAACGCAGTCTAATGCGAAAACTTTCAATAATTTACACATTATATTTACATATGTACAATACGTATATACACATATGCGCAATCATATAAATATCAGTCGATGTCATCATTAATTTTATAAAAAAGGAAATAAGAGAATACAATAATTGAAAATATCATCTAAGAAATTTCATTGTCTGAACTAAACTGCTCACTGTTACAGGTGGGTCGTCGAATCTGGGTTCAGCTGTGGCAACATCAATGAATTTAACAAATAGTAGCGAACCAATGGGTGCAGAGAGTGGTGCAACTTATAAATCTGAACCTAATGATATGATGTATTATCATACGCCTACAACAGATTCTATTAACCAAACCACTGACGGATTTCTTTCATCTTTACTTAACGAAGAGGATTTGCACTTAATGGACATGGCCATGAATGACGGTAAGTACAAAAATACAATAAATTTATATTATTATTATTTTATAATAGATTTCGCAATAAAATCTCATTTCTTTAATAATGTTTAAAGATTCGTAAATTCATCAATATTTTTGGAAATTGATTATACAATTTGTAAAATTTATAATTTAATAATTGATGTATTGGGTCAAATATCGATAATTTCATAAAATCTTACTTCTTTAATAAAACAAGGTTTAAAGAATACAAACTAAAAAGATTTTAAAGATTCTTAAACATATTCTCATTAATATTTTTGAAAATTGGTTATACAATTTAATAAATTTAAAATAATTTAATAATTAACGAATTAAATCAAATTAAAATTTAAGACAAGTTATTAGTTTTTTTAAATTTTCATTAACATTCTTTACTTAGGAAATATTTATTCTTTTTGTACATTAAAGCAGTCTATAATTGATAATAATATACTCTCTAATTTGTTACTAAAAGTAAACACATTGAAATTTATTAAAAAAATATTTCAATAGAAAGTATTTTATTATAAACATATAAAATTTATGAATTAGAATTTTTTTATTATAACATATAAAATACATCAAAAGAAAACATAATATAATCATATTCTTTTAAATTTGTTTATCAGTAACTATACTTATAATTACTTACTACAAAGATGGAATATTTTAGTTGGTAATAAAAGAAAAAAAAAAAAAGAAAAAATAACTATATCTTATTCAGGAATATTTCTTTCATATATTACGCTTGACGAAGTAACAAAAGTAAATTATGTAATTTAAAATCTTTCATATCTTTGGCAAATAATCTAAAACTTAGCCATTAGAAGTAACTTCAGAGATATGTTTTATATATATATATATATATATTATACATATAGTTTTTATGTCAATGAAACTGAGGTAGTAATATGAAAATCTGAATGTTTTAAACTCTTCCTGAGGAATGTAATACAGAACGAACATTATGAAATAATTCAGTAAACTAAAAAAAATGGAAAACAATTGTCATTTTTCAGTCTAATAAGTTTTTTGTCTACATATTCTTTGTAGAATCTATTAAATGTTCTTGAATCATATTTTTTTTAAATTAAAGAAAATGCATAGTAATATAAAATAGGAAGCACGTCTTGTCTACCACACTTCTTCTGGTTCTGCCTGTACAGGAGGTGCATAACTAACTTCATTGAATGTCTCACCATATGCATTATTATTCTGCAAAAAATTAGTAAATCTTATTTGCATATATTTAGTTATATCTAATATTTATTAACACTTCCAATTATATCCAATTGTATTTTTTGCATTATAATCAAAAATTTTTTGCTATTCAGTGGTAAAATTTCTAAGTATAATAAAAATAGATTATGTTATCGACATTTAATCAGAAATCTAAATTGCATAATATTACTTACGCCTCTGATGTCCTCCCCGCCAAATCTTCTTGATCCTCTACCTGGACCAAAAGTTCTGCTACCGCCACCACCACCAGATTCTAGCCAGCCAGGAACTGCTTGATTAGCTTGTTTCAAAATTTTAACTAAATCGCCAGAGAGGGGCAGGTCCACATTTGAATCAAAGAATGAAGTCGCTTTGCCACGGTTTCCTACACGTCCAGTTCGTCCGATTCTATGAACGTATTCGTCAATCGTCTTTGGTAAATCAAAATTAATTACATGAGCAACATTTTTAATGTCTAAGCCTCGTGCAGCAACCGCCGTTGCTACTAAAATCGACATTTTGCCTCGCTTAAAATCAGATAAGGCTTCTTCTCGTTCTCTCTGTAATCTATCGCCATGTATACTAGTCGTTGGAAAATTACTCTCTGACAAGAAAGCAGCGATGAAATCTGTATGTCTCTTCTGTTCAACGAATACTAATGTACCTTCTATACTTCCCATCTGACTTTGTTTCTCTAGAATGTCTTTCAAGAAATTTCGTTTCTCAGATTGGCCAGATGCTTGATAGAAATTCTGCTCTACGTCCGAACAAGCACCACCTACAATTCCAACGGCAAGGAATAAATAATTCTTCAAAAATCGACCCGCAAGCTCTTGTATCTCACTCGGAAAGGTAGCAGAAAACATAAGAGTCTGCCTTTCTTCTGCAGGTACCATTGTCTCATGATCTATTATCTTTTCAATGTCGGGTAGAAAACCCATATCTAGCATTCGGTCAGCCTCATCCAGTACAAAAAAACGTAAAGAAGAAAGTTTAATTCTGCCTCTTCCAATAAAATCCAATAATCTACCTGGTGTAGCTACTAAAACATGACAACCGGCAAATATTCTATCTCTCTGATACGTAACTGATGTTCCTCCATAAGCAACCTCAGAGCGTATGATAGAGTTCAAAGAAAATTTCTTGACCTGTTGATGAATCTGCGAGGTAAGCTCACGTGTGGGTGATATAATAATCACTTGTGGTTCGCAGTAACTGGCCGTTGTAATTAAATCTTTTGGGTTTTCCAACAGAGTGTGTAGAATAGGAACTACGAATGCTGCTGTTTTGCCCGAGCCTGTTTGCGCACAAGCCATCAAATCACGGCCGCTCATTATAATCGGAATGGCGTGTTTTTGAACAGGAGTAGGTTTTGTATAACTTGATTTCTTAATATTCTCCAACAAAATAGTTCTCAAGCCAGTTTGATTAAAAGATTGTATCGGCCGCGGTGCATTCTCACCAGTCACTTTTACTTCAATGTCATCATATTTATCGAAATTTATTCCCATTGACACGTCGTTTCCAAACAAAGAATTTTCATCATTAGGTTGCTCTGGTGGAATATAAATCTCTCTTTTCTTTGGTTCATCTTCATTGCCTTCTCTACTATTGTTTCCTCTGCGTCCTCTGTCCTGCTTATCATTGTAATCATTATCACCATCATCCCTGTTCCTACTATAACCATCACCTCTTCCACCTCTATTATCATCTCTATTTCTTCTTGGTCTATCCTTTCTATCGTTCTGGTAATTTCCATCGTACCTATTATCCTCACTCGCGTCATCATCATTGTTACCTCTAGTTTGCCTACTATTGTTCCTATCCCTATTACCTTGCCACCTACGGTCATTTCCATCGCCATCACCTCTATTATTTCCATAACGTGGTCTATCGTTGTCTTGTCGTCTATTGCTTCCTCCAAATCTTTTGTTATTATTGTCTTCATATCCATTATTTTCATAAGTATCAACATTATTAGTATTATCATCATAATTTTCCTGATAGTCATTTGTTTTTCCATTGTCATAAGAATTATGCCTTCCTACAGAACTATTTGTATCATTGTTGTTATATGGAATTGTGCCACGTCCCTTACCACGAGAAGGAGCACGTCCTTCATCAAACTATTTAGAAATAGAACACAAACATTAATAACCAGCTTATTTGTTTTTATACATATGCATACATATATATATATATATATATATATATATATATATATATATATATAATTTTAATACATATTTCAATTGTGTGCAAAAACATTATTTAAAATCATATTCTTACCGAGGATGTATTTACTGGTGGCTGTGAAAAGTCCATATCATTTATTCCCCACTGTTCTTCCATCATCTTTGCCTATTGTCAAAATTGCATATTATATATACAAACAGATGTAGATATTTAATATGTATAAATAGAATATATAGTTAATGTATAAATTAAAAATTTTTTAATTTAATAATACATATATACATATTAAACATTGTTGCTTTTTAATAAAAAAATTCAAAAAAGACAATTATTTACTATAAATTGTGCTATAAAAAAATAATTAAATATAAAATAATACTAAATATAATAATAATTTGTATATAAATCACAGAAAAGTAAAATTGATATATTATATGATAATAGCAATATTATATTCAATCCAAATTATATGACAAATAAGTATTATTTACTAATATTTGCTAGTAAATGTAAATAAATCAATTTAAATTTATATTGTTTCTCAAAAATTATATGAATAAAGAAAACTTTTTTGGTCATAATATTTTGTAATTGTGTATATATATATTATTAATATTTCATACTTATTTTTCATTTTATTATATGCACAAATTTTACACAAAATTATATATGAGAAGACTCTCTCTCTCTTATAAATAATTTTCACTATTTATATATTATAAAAATTATAATTTTGTTTTATAAAAATCAAAATATTTCCTAATACTAAATATCATACATTTGCTATTATAACTTGTTAATTTCTAAAAAGTTACACTATTCTCCGTGCGTGTTAGTTTTATTTCTATGCTTAGAAATATGTACTGAAAAAACAAAAATAAAAAGGACAAACATATCACGAACTAGCAGATAAAGTATAATCACGGACAAAATATAATCCGCAGCAGTTTCCGTTTCAAATCTACTATATACTGATATATATAAAATACAGATATTTTCTATCTAAACAAGTATATTTTTTTCTAACAGTCAAATTATTTTATATTCCGGTAGTAGCATTCTGATTTTCGATCTCCCGACTGAAAAATTCGTAATTATGCCTCGTTCGCATAATCGACATTTTTTATTGTAATTTGCTTTCTTGCTCTCGTCCTAATCGTAAAATATTAAACTTTATCTTATTTTTTTATTGCTTCAGAATGCTTATGGCAGAATAACTGACAAAAAAACGCGGAATTCGAGAAAGAATATTTTCGAACCAAACATTTGCTCTCCATATAAATATATTGATATATCAAAGGATTGGAAATAACGTAGCACACATTGCTCTCAGATGGAATATTATGAATTATAAAAAAGAAAACTCGCAAGTATTGACTTCCTTTTGTAACCGGGATCGCCGGTATTATTTATGCGATTATATATATATATATATATATATACGATTGAATACTTGTAACTATTGTGCAATTTATACTGAATCGGAAAAAAATTAGTTTAGAACGATCAATAAGCATCGTCGCCGGCAAATATTATGCGCTAACACGATCTTAACGCGTAATTATTGTACCACGTGGTAGACGATCGATTACAAGCATCCCGGCTAACATGGCTGAGATGAAACGCAATCACTGTTTTCCCGCACGCTTACCTTTCCCGCTTCCGTTAGTACTAATCAGAATACTCTCCGTATCCCTTCTTACGAATCGTTTGACGAGTTGCGTCGAGATCTAACTAACAGCACAACTGAATATATGAGAGCTTGAGAGTAAAGCGCAAACGAAACCAACTACCGCGAATTGCGTATCGGCGTTGTATGACGCTTCTCACAGATCAGCTGCAGAGAAGACCGGCATGCGCATGCGCATTACGTAGCTTATCCCTTCCATCTCGACTGAGGCCTGATTGTACAAGAGATCTCTTTGTCTGTCTTTCTCTCTCTCGTTCTCGCTCTCTCTGTTTCGGTTTTTGTTTATCAATATCGTAACGGCGCCTTTGATCCACACTCCAGAGCGGGCAATGAAATTCTAACTTTTCTAATAAATAAAACTACAAAAACCAAAGTGTGTTGTGACAAAAAAATATTGATAGCTTATCAACTCAATACTACCATATCATAGGAAGATTTATCATTGTTTGGAACTTTTATATTAAAATTTTTTTAAATGTGATTAAAGTAAATATATAATAAGAGATATTAAATTTATAAAATGAAATAATTTATTTGTATATTTTACTATGAATCTTTGAGATTTAATATGTCAAAGTGCTTGTGTATATATACACTTTATATAAAAGTGTTCGTTTTAATGTATCATAAAGTTTAAAAAGTTATATATTAGAATAAATTTCTCTAAAAGTAACAGAATATATAAATTTATAAACAGAAAGCTATACATATATATTTCGACTTCAAAAGTAAAATATGAAAGTGAATAACACAGCATTTTTTTGAGGTATGTCGGTATTTGAAGGACACAGCGAAAATCAAATAGAATAGAAAGATAATACAATATTGTATGTTCTTCATGTATATAACGTTTTTGCAAATTCCTCGGCAAGACTGTGAATAAATATAAACCAAAAAAATCTACTCTCTTCAAAAATTGTGCGATACATAATATTTAAAAATATTTAAAAATATTATTCATTGCTTTATGTTTTACACATATGTGTGAATATGTTTATATACGAAATATTAATACATTTTTGTATTTATTTTGAAACATTAATTTGAAGACATTTATATTATAATTCACTGCGCATGTACGATTTTAAAGTATTAAGACGGATTAGGACTAAATATTCTTCTGTCATTAATCTAATTTTGCACCATATTTAAGAGTTCGTTATCGCGCAGTTGTCATTTAATATATAAACGCTGAGTCATTTCCTATCGCACCTTCGAGCCTCGTATTGTTCTCAAAGCACCTTTGTCCAGAACGCGAACATAAGCACGATAAAAGCAACTGGTATCATGCTGGTGATATGCAAAATTGTCCATTGTGCATATAACAGAAAAATATGCTACATTAAATTTCATGTAAATAAGAACAAATCTATAATCCATTTGGTGTGATATCCATGAAAAATCTCTGTTATATTGTGCCTTCATGTGATAATAATTTATATTGTAATAATTATAAAACAATTATTTTCCTTGTGTGTTGTCTTATATAATATATGGTACATTTTAATAATTTACGACTATCATGTCATCAAATAAGCATGATATATATTAGCAAAATATATATTATATTTCGAATAGCAAAAATATACAACGGAATAAAAGTCTTCGTCGTATACATGTATACATAATTAAATTTTAATTTTAGTTTGCACATTTACAAGTAGAAACGATAGATATACATTTGGGTAATTTGATTATCTAAAAACTATTATATCACGTGACAAATTATTTAACATATATAATAAGCAATATCTTCATATTGATTACATTGTATATTAATTTGTTGATGTGTGTCGAGAATGATGCAATCATTGTGGCACCGATTTCCTATATTTCCATACAATAGCAGTGAAATTTGTAACAGGCGCTTCGTTATTTTTCTTTCCTGTGGCAATGTCCTTATATAGTGAAATTCATGGATTGTTATTTTCGAACAATTACTATATGTAATATATAACAGTCTCCTATGTTTCATACGTATATCTCTTAAATATTTTAAATCAGTTTTAAACATTTACGTATCACACTAATAGATGGTCAATACTGATAACGTATTATCGTTTGAAATTTCCTTAAAAATCATTATATTGAAAATGCCTTATCTCTTGACACGGATAATAAAAACAAAAAGAAATAAAGAAATAATTGTAATGACAAGTTACGTTATTAGCGAATAAGCTATAATTATATTTTCATGTTATCAGACTTACGTTGTGTACGTCACTCGTCACAAGGATGCATATTAAGCATGTGGTGCGGGTGATACATACATAGCCACGCAATGCATGCGTGAGATACCTAAGTGTAGGTGTCTCGCAGTGCAAGAGACGAAGGAAAGAGGAAGAGCATCATATCACCATGCGGAGTGATAGGAGGCCCAGTTTCCAGTAACGTACCGTCTCTCTAGCTCGAAGTTTTGCGACACGCGCGCGACTCGTTCACCCGGGACACGAAATATTCAATTATGTCACCGTGATATCCTCGTTATTACGCACGCACCGGTCTTCATAGTTGAAACTTTCGGATCAGGGTGCGGTCAATGCAATATAACGTGATTATAATGTGTGTGACTTAACTTTATTATATGTATTTACAAATTTTACAATACTATATGTATATATAGTATTGATATATTCGATAATTAAAGAAATTCTATGACTGAAAATGATGGATTAGCTAGATCTTGATACGGGCATTTTTATCTTGTAGTAAGCTATAAATCGTTCTTCAAACGCTCTCCAAGACGTCACATTATGCGTACACCACGATTTCCTGTATTATGTCGTTTCGCAGGAAAGAGGCGCATGTTGTGAAAATCGAGGTCACGGATCACGCGACCAAATGCATTCGGGAAAATTATGGAATTTTTAATCAACAGCTCATTTTAAACCATTATGCATAGATATGCGCTCAGCTATTGACATTTGATCCGTTCGGAATTTGATCTATATTCGCTTGAAACAAGTTTGTAATGATTGTCGCAAATAGTACGGAACGCGATAGATGACAGAAGCGCGTGTGTACTTAACATGATTTTTGTTTGACGTGATTTATCGTTATTTTAAACTTCGAGACGCACATTCCGTGCGTCTCTATAATCCAGATGATAGATACGCAGTATAACCACGTGATCGCGATACTTCAACTGTACCTAGATGCAATAAATTTTGCGACCTTCAAGCGCATATTTTTCTTGTTAGAGCATTTGTGTGACGGTGCAATAAAGCGTATCGAAAATAAGATTAAAATGTATTGTACATACGGCGAAAAAATTACAGATATGGTTTCGGAAATGATCATTTTTGATATATGTTCTCTTTTTTTTTTTTTCTTTTTTTTTTTTAGGAAAAAGTTCCTCAAGGATCTTTAAACTTCCACTAAAATCTCCTAATTTAAAACCGTTCACATTTCGACATTAAACATTATTTTATCCTCTGCAATCTTAGTACAAAAAAAAACACGCCGAAACTTTTCAGAGACTTCGCATAATATTAATTATGACTAATCGAAGTAGTTACACGAATTAGGTAATCACATGGCCGGCATTTGCGCATTTTTCCATGACGTTCAACAAATGTGAATGTTGCAATTTTGGCACGATGATAAAGCGTGCGAGAGAACATAATTATATACACCATTCGAAGACAATTAACATGTTCTGTGCGATTGCGTCCTCGACAATTAATGCAATGCCCGTTTCCATGAGTGCGATCACATTCGTTTCAAACGATTAAAGGAGTCAACGCGATAAAACAATGAGCCATAGTAATTCAATGATTACCGTTTGTAAATACATATTTATGACCCGTGAATCGGCAATTTTTTAATAATGTCACAAAATGTCAACCGATCGACTTTGAATCTACGCATTTTTCATACGCATATATACTCATATGTAGTAAAGGAGGTCAGATTTTTGAATAACAAAGCAGAACAATATACATACTTTTTGGGAAACTATCATAGAAAGAATTATTGTGATAAATAAATAAATTATAGGTCATTTTCATAATAACAATAAGAATACAAAAACAAAAGATATAATTTTATTATATTTCAGTGAAAATTAGATGACAAATTAGCCTTCTTTTATATGGAACTGCATAAAAATTAACTGTATAATGATATTATTATTTAAAAGAGAAATATTTATTAACTAGACCACTAGAATTATAACAATGGAAAGAATTCTTATGAACGATTTATTGTATCATCGTAACCATGAAGTTTCAAATGTAACTCTTTTTCTCTGTTAATTCACAAGGATAGGTTTGGATATTTCTAAATCGTATCAATGGTAAAGCTGGCTATTATTGGGATCTTTAGTTTATTTAGCTTATCGATAGTTTATAAGAGCGTGCCTGCTCTATAAACATTTTCAAGACGTCCGATGTTATAACGTATATTTTTCGTTGACAGACGAGAAACTTAATACGAAATTTGATTTCGAAGAAGAAATTTAAACGATAAATTCAAGCAGTCGAAATACAAAATAATAAAGCAGATTAATCATATTTTTAAGCGTTTAATTATGCGCATATTTTTAGCAATATACAACGTGAAATTAAGAAGTATGCCCAAGGCCAAATGAAGAGTAAAAAATAAAAGATAAATAATAGTATTTTAACACACACTCTATACATAATACGTTGCCAATTATCGTTTTTCAAGCATTAACTGCATTTAATTACAAACTCGTAACAAGAGTGAAAAAGAAAAGACGATGGTACTTCATCGAATGATTATGCGTGTCAGCTGATCTAGAGAGACAGTTACGATGCGTGTTATGCAAGTCCCCCTACGCCAGCGATTCCCAACCTGTGATATGCAATACATTAAGCATTTCATATTTTGACACTTATAGTCAGTAACAAAATTACAATAGCACCATCTTCAACTATTTTACACAGTAATTAATAACTAATAAATTGCTTATATGTCTTGTTTATATAAAATAAGTTTTACTTTACTAAATTCTGTAAAATAGGGATAACATCGAGTAGCGTGAATTCCAGCAACATTTTCGGATCTAATGTCATCCTGCTTTTAACACAGAATTTGTTTATTATTACTAATATTGCGTGAAAGAAATTGTGAGTTGAAAGGGATTGCGAACCGCTATCCTGCCGCCAACGCGAGAAAAAAGAGAAATCCATATGCGTTAACGTAAACGCGTACAAGTTCTCTCGCGCGTGCGTGTAAATGCGACTGTTTGCCCGGAACATGATTTGCATCATTCACTTAGGCGATGAGTAATGAAGAAGAAACGGGAGGCGATTGCAGGCAGTGATCGTTGCAGCAGCGACGACTCACCTTCTCTTCTCACGCGCGTAGTCAAGAATGTGTACGTGGCGCGTATATACATACATGTGTTGATATATATAGTGTATATATATATATATATATATATATCAACACATATATATATATACATTTGTATACATGTATGTATATGTCACACCAGCCAAGTGAGTCATCTGCCTTCTTTCGCCGTTGCATCTCGTCAGCTCGCGATCGTAATAATAGAACAAAATTGATTCATCCGAGGAGCGTCGACGCGACAATGCGTTTCGATCTCGTTTTCGCAAGTTGACATTTGGCGAAGTCGCGTTATTAATTTGTACGTGATGGGAGGATTTATAATGATGACAATATTGACAATAGTCTTAGATTTTCGATTATTGTTCAGATCAAACATTCACATCATCCATCAAAATCTTAATCTCGACTGAAAGCTAACTAGAATTTTCGATTGTCCTGAATTTATTTTTTTGTCTAAAAATTATTTGTGCTATTGCAGCTCTGATTTGTTTTATTTCAAACACAAAACTCGGGTCGAAAATAATTAATATGATTTATTTGGTAAGAATACACATACACATATACCATATTCACGTCATGTAAAAAGTTGCAGTGAAATAAAAAAATTTTTGACAGTTATTTCTAGAATTAAAAACGATGCGATATAAATATTTTAAAAAGAACTAAAACACTTTAGATTCGTCAGTTAAAATGAGATATGACAGTTAATTTCCATTATCGTTAGCAACCGTCATTGTGTAATGAGACGTAAAGTATTCCCGAGATCGTTTTAGCAGCCGCTAAATATTCGATAAGTAATTATATAAAAAAAAGCTTTCGGTGCGCGTAACGTAAAAGAACGAAGAAAAAAAAATAACGCAACGTTGCCTCACACGGCGTTATCTTACGATAGAAATTGCAGCTACTCATATTACAGCTGCGAAATCACGTGTTCAAGAATTCGCTTACCTCGACATGTGTAAGATTCAAGCCGTCATAAAAAAGCCGGTTCTAAATCATTTATTTGTGCCAAATGATACTTATGTAATTAATTTATTCATTCCATTTCATATAATTTATAAAAGAGCAATAGACGAACAAATATTTTAAGTTTATCGATAAGATCAATGTCAAATCGAATTTTTACTTTTAACTAAAAATTTGTTTAGAAATTTATCATTTATCAAAAAAAAGTATATATAGTTATCTATCATGGTACATTAAAAAGTAATCTATTATTCAATCTTAGTAAGAATGTGACATATCTCTGCATCAGTCGCTACATTGTCCTGTCAATACGAGTTCATCTCGACTTGACGAACCGGCGAACGAGCTGGTTTAGAACCGGCTTGAGAGGATTTCGAATCCGTCGATTATCTGAGATATATGTATGTTCATGCGTTTAAAATTTCATTTGCCAGGCCGATTCAGCTGCGCGAGTCCAAGAAAGAGAGCTTAGAATTCAATCGGACTCAATTTGAATATCGGCTTACCGCATCCGTTGTTGTGTTGTGTATTTCCGCGACGATTTTTCGCTACGTGAGTTTTAGAATCGCCATAGTAGAACTTGTATCGCAAAACTGATATTACCACGCCCGCGTATTATCACGCCGACGTATTCCTACGCATTGATAACCGCCGTTTCCCGACGATGGCCATGGTCTAGCGCGAAACGCTACGCGCTAACGCCGTATTTATCGTCGACTTTAGATCCGATGACACGTGAGCCGACACCGACATTGATCTACCTTCGTGCTTGCTTACACTCACCGACCCTGACCGAGGGTACTGCTCTCGCAACCGGCTTGAGAGTCGCTCTCCCGCGCGCGTTTGTGATTTTTAAAAAGGTTCTTTATTGCTCTCGGATTTGCAACGGCGGTTTTGCAAATCGGCTTACCTCCCTGCTATTGCTCGTTCGTCTCGCACTTATTTGTCACTTAGAATTCGGAAGCGAATTGTCGTCGCAACAATGTTTGAATATTTTTGAATTAATATATCAGACAAGATGATTGCAAATATAATATATAATATTTAATAAATGGATAAAATAATGTTCAGAGTTTATGTAAGAAAAGAGTTATAGAAAGAACAATGTCTGTGATTCTGCCTCCGCGGACAGAAAAAATATTCCTTTTATAATAAAGATATTTATTCTTTTTAATAAGAAATATGTATGGGTTTGTAAAAGCAAAATCAAAAATTTAATTATTTTTTTAATAATTTTAAATATTCAATACGACGCAATTAGTTAATTTACACACATCTATGAGAATAATATTTACTTACTGTATAACGAAGGAAGGTTACTTGACGAGTGCATGATAAAATAATTTTAAAAACTCTTTTATCTCTAATGTTAATGTGTTAAAAGACTAAATAGTAAAGTAAGCATTGTTTTAAAAACAAGAGCAATTATTTAAGACAATGCTTGCCAATAATAGCGATCAGAACATTAGTATTCTATTTCCTATATAATCATTAACAATTATTGATTAATATCTTTTATTTTTTTAGTATCAAATTAATTTGCATCGATAAGAATTTTTGTTACATATGTATTTGTATATTTTATTATATGTCATAAAAATGAAGTTGCATGAGTCGCTAAGGTGGGGAATATCGTGAAAAACTACTTTGGAAAATTTTATATGCACGTCTTAAACGCGGCGTAATTGATCATCGTGGACAAACATGCGATTATCTCATTCGCATAAAAGGCTAGATAATAACTCGTATGCAAAAAAGAACAACTGTAACTACGTAGCCCAGCAAACGCGAACTTTATCACTGTCGACGATTGCAGCGTCGTTTCTTTATACAACACGATAACACACTGCATGCTTCTCTTCGACTTCGAGTCACGTTCGTGACGAACAAAACCGCTAATTTGTCACTTGGCAGTTCAAGTTACGAGCAGACAATTATCGGTACTTTCGAGGATGATGCTCTATCATCAAGAGATGCTGCACCGTTTCAATTTCATAATGTTTTATATTCGCACTTACGTACGACGTAATACACTCTTCTTAATTAAATATTTGTTGTAAACTTCTTTTAAATATTGACTCTATCTGTCATAATAAGTATCGACTGTGACTTCATCACATACGTCACACAGATGTTCTGCAATATTTCAATCAATTATGTATCAAGTAATTTCGGAGCACTGTTTACTGTTTCGAGTTAATTAAATTTTTTTCCATATGCTTTATTCGTGAATAGTTAAACCGCGTGATTTTTTCGTAACTGTACAGGCCAAAAGTGTCATTCATCAAATTGTCCCATTGACAATCAACTAATATTCTTTATAATATTTTCAAAATGTTTAATTATTCATATTTATGTAACCTACATTAACTCTTAAAAGTCACATATTTTGACACTATTGATATTTTAATAATAAAATATCCCCAAAGCTTTAATCAATAAAAAAATGTTTAAAATTTATTATTTAAATTAAATTTAAAATTAAAAAATAAATTTTAACACAAGTGTATTGTACATGATCATATTCTACAGATCAAGGAATATAAATTTTAGATAGATGTATATTTGGTCAAGTACTTCTGTAACATCTAAACTTGCGACAAGATGTTATGATCCATATGACTAGGAATAGAGCAAAACAAATGTGTGACCTACGAGGGTTAATTATTGAGATAAACTATTTTTCGGAAAATGTGAGAAAAGCGCGAATATAATCTTTTACTATTTCTTTTCTCATTATATTTCTCAATGTGCGACTGTTCTCTATGGAGATATGAAAAACGCGCTCTTATCCCAAAACAAACTTCTAGATGAAAACATTGCGTCGACACTCCGACTCAACTCGGAAACCACACACGGTTATAAATAGTGTTACGTGCACGACCGCATGTTCTTTATTATCACTCGGCGAGCTTGGCGAACAGATATCGCGTCCATATTTGAAACGCTTAGTCACGCGACCTCGGTGACTTGAAAGGCTCTTCTACTTGGTCTCCAATTAACTTGAAAAAAAAAACTCTGCTCGAGATGCCCGATGTCCGGTTTCAAGAATCGTCACGTGCTATGTGAAACATAATAATGAGAAAAAAAGAACCTTCGCGAACCTTCAGATCTGAAATGTTTTCCATCAATTCGCCTAGTTATCCATCATTTCAACAATGTTTAATATATGAATAAGTTCTCCGCTTTAATATATACGTGAACGCGAGTTTTTTTAGAGTATTTTTACAACATGTTTCGTAGCAATATTTACGAATATGCTTATTCTGAAAAAAAAAAAGATAGCGCGCATTTCTGTTCTTTAACAAGACAGTAGTTTTTAGTCCTTGAGTGTCTAATATTGAAAAATATTCCTTTTCTGTGATAAAAACAGGTGTCATTAAAAATAATAAAGTTGCAAGAAATATTAATCTTGATAAAATATGCCAAAAAGCCACGTTACTTCGAGCATTACTAGTATAATCTGTTACTAGAATCATCTTATTTCCTGTATAAAATATAAGTAGAAAGAATTATTCAAACGTTCATTAAAATTAAAATTATCGCTTAAAAGTGGGAGTTTCTATTTTTTTTATCTCTAAAGCATCGTAATAAAGTCAATTAAATCTCACTTGACTTTAATTTAATAAAGTTTATGAGAATGACTCTCGTAATATCGCAAACATACACTCACACCGCTTTCGGAATAAACCACTCATTGCGTCACGTACGATGCAATGTAATGACTATTACGAAAGAAAGAACCGTACTCTTTTATAAATAGATAATCGTAAAAAAATCATTCTAATTAGCTTAATTCGTCTTACGAATCGAATGTCTTTCGGCTTATTCTGTAAATTATTAACGTAGTAAAGGTTTCATGCGCTCCACCCATTCGTCGCGCAACATAGCGAGATATAATTACACGCATGCACGCGAAACAACTTTGCGATTTACACCCACGAGGAATGGTGAAAGTACAAATGACCGCTGCCTGCATACTTATGCAGTTACGTTCTCTGGGCTCTTACGTCGCGCGATTATCACGCCAAACTCTCTCACATTACATTCGCGAAATGTTACATATGTTAAATTAAATCAAGATATACGCACGGGGACGCATCACATTTTTTCACCGGATATTGTGTAATCGCACGATCAAATAGCTTATATCTTTCCTGTCAAAAAATTATCGTTATGATCATGTGTGCAATATATGCTTTAATAATATTAATATGTTAATTTATTTCTCTTTGGTGAATGTAATGAATTGTTATTGATAAACAACTAAATGAATTATTATTGATAAACAAAATTTTATCATAAATAATCATAAATAATCAATGAATTTTATCATAGAAAAATAATATTTTTCAATATTAGACACTTAAGGACTATAATGAAATATTATTGATAAACAACTAAATGAATTAATATTGATAAAAAACCATTAGATTAATTTACATTTCACATAAACAATTTTATGTAAACAAGGCTAATTTATATTTTATATAATTCTTCCTTCTCTCTCAGTTCGTCCAAGATGACTTAAAAGTATTTATTATATTATACTCTTTCGTTAATTCAGTTGCACATAAACAATACTGAATTATTTTCAGGTTCAAAAAATGATATTGTGCATTTTAACTTTAAGATGACAAATAGACAATTATTGCATCATGACGAATTATATTAAAAAAGATCGTGTCTTGTAGGAGTGACTATTTTTAACCTCATCAATTTATGGATAAAAAAAGGCTCGATATCGCTGTTTGTAGCATTGATTTCAAAGATATAAAGATATATTATTCTTATAACTTTTCATTGATTAAATAATACTCTTAATTGATTATTACGTCTTGGATAAAAATATACGTTTTATATATATGTGTGTGTGTATATGATAAAATTATACGTTTTATATATATGTGCATAATTTTGCTTTTTATATAAGTCTGCTGTCAGGGATTATTTTAACAATTGAGGCTTAGATAACAAAGTCAACAAAAATTTTAAAAAAATCTGCAGGAAAAATAACCATACCAAAGCCGCGAAAGAAAAATACCGAATAGATTCCGAGAAATCATATCAGTGACCAGTAACGGGTCGATAATCAATACGATAATCACCGAATCAATATTTCGTCACGCAAAATTGCGCCTAATAGCAATTTCGGCCATATTATGATTTATAAAAAACCGTAGTATACGGCGCGACAAAATTATAATGCGAATACTATAATTATAGCGCGCAGTCAGCAACATTGCTCCCACCGCGTGGCCGGGTGCCGTCCAATGCCGCAGTGAAAAGTGAAGCTAGTCGCCAACCTCTCTATACGAGTGGTTACGCCCCGTGCAGGGTCAGACTCGCGGATCCGCGCCGCGAGTACCTAGTTATGTTTACGCGGCGATCGTGTCTACCAGGTCGAGCGAGTATCGTCGCGTGCGTGTTCGTTTCCTCGCGGGATCAATCGCTACGAAGAGGTCCTATCCGGTCTTATCTAATAATGACGCTCGTATAAACGACACAGTTCGTGCTCACCGCGTGCATTATCCACCTCGTGTTGTGTTCGCATGTAAAAAAAAGCGAGAAATGAATGATAAAGTTGAGAATGTAATTAACCGAGAATTTTTAGTGGCATTTTTACGCACTGGGATTCATTCTGTGGCTTGTTGGAATCGTTTGCGAAAACACAAATAAGATCACACACTCTGTCAACATGTATATTTTTTGCAATGTTACGCGATTTATGTAGGAAATTCCAGAGTTTGGACATGTTATTGCGGAAACATATATAATTATACATATATATACATATATGTATATTATATATATATATATATATATATATATATATATATATATATATATATATATATTATAATAGTGGATTATCAGTCGTGGATTCGGCATTCGCCTTATCGTATCGCCGTATGAGATAGTGTGTGGTGCTTCGGATGTGTGTTAATGCCAAATTTTTCGTCGTTCTGACATGTACGAATAACATTGTCGAATATTTCGACGAGATAGACTCTTCTACCTTCAGTCACACTTCAGAGCCACTCTCGTGAGCGATAGCGCGTACGACGGTACTTATGTCGAGGAATGTGCGCGGTCGCGTTTCTGCGGTATGCTCGCGGTTCTGGGAATGTTGATTTTGTTAACCGAGACGCGCCGAGCATGTTAGCTTCCATTAGCTGGGCATAATTAATATGCACCAGCGCGAGAGGTAAAGCCGACGTACTCTTGATGACTATTGTGAAAGAGAGAAAGGAACATCTGGCAGCGGACTTTGCGATCCTGCACATGTTGCGATCTTTATCAATCGAAGATTCCGGACTTTTATTTCGCTGGAAACGATTTGCACACGACGATAAGAAATTTTGCTAACGCTTCTGGCGCTCTATTAAATGAGTGTAGGAATAAAGTAATAATTTGCGTAATTATTTCGATGTAAGAGTGAAGAAGGATAAATCAAGACGCTTCAGGAAATTGTCAAGCTCTTCATGAGCTTGAATGGCGACGATGGGAGTTATCGTATATATTCCAAGTAGGTAATTTCGCTTATATTCAGATTCTTTTTTCAAATGCCAAATAATTCCTGTCATTTTATTTGATTTAAAAATTAAATTCGTTTAATTTCTTTAATATTATATCTTTATAATCTTTCATGGTAACATAGTTTTATTAAATTAAAATAATAAGAGATTAAATATTCTTAAAGGAGAATTTAAATAAAAAAAAGATATAATAATATTGTTCTTTTTAAAGCATATTAAGCATTATTCTCCGCTTATTCGTCTTAGAACGCGATGTTCTCACTGATAGAAACCGTGAAAATTGCAATGTCACTCAAATTTCCATATCGCGATCACGTCACGTGTTTATCGACCCTGACTTGTACGACCAGGAAGTCAGAAAAATGTGAATAACATTTTTAATGCTCTTTATGAAAGAGATAGTACATAACAGATATGTATTTACATAGCCCGATCATACGATCTGCGTCATCAGCGCGATGTGTCGTTACCGACCCATATGACAGCTCGATTGGATCACACGCACCGCTAATGAAATCATCTTGGGTATAATAAGATTAGAATGAGAGTCGAATGTTATACTTGAGTAAAAATAAGCATTACATAACGCGACGTTGAATTAAACGCTCGGCTGATCCTTGAGAAGCAATGCTTGACAACATGATAACATTATCGTGCTGAGTCATGATAATTCGGTACCTGATGCATGTGCGTCTGCACTAACGTGTTATAAGTATTGAATAAGATTTATGTAAGAGAACTTTTTTTATGTGTTTTCTAATATAAGTTATATATTCAACGACTTGTGTACAATATATATATATATATATATATATATATATATATATATATATGTATATATGTATATATGTATATATGTATATATGTATATATGTATATATGTATATATATATATGTATGTACGTATGTAAAAATATAGACTAAATATAGGAAGACAGAATGGAATATTTCTTTTTTGACGTAATAGAATAAAATTGTTCTCTCATAACTTAAAAATCATAAAATATTTATTTTACATAAATATATTCAATTATATAATACAATAATAAAAAGTCGTGTGACGATGTGATGTATTGCAAGTTATAATAAATGCAAACATAAACATATCCGAAGAAAAAAAGAAAAGAATACAGAAAAAAGGCAAAGGAAGAAAAAATTGTAAAAACTGATAAATTTGTAATATATATTGCGCGAATAATTCTAAGAAGCAGCTTATCATCTTATTTACAAACGACGGAAATGAAAGTAATATCTTTTGTTAACATCTCTCTTCACAAATTCAACTTGAAAGCATGATAAGGACAGATCTACTCTATGTAGTATTTGGTAATTAATGGTAGATAAACATTTTATAACTACACATGCTATAAAATTTCGTTGCGAGTTTATTAGGGTCATATATATATATCTTCAATTTTATATAAAATTCACTAAAAAAAGAAATTTTGAATTTTTTAATATTTTTTATGTGTAGTATATAATATATCATATATGATAGAGAGCTATATGAGAAACACGAATGCCATACACATATCGTAAAGTTACACAAACGCCTATTGTTTTATTTGCATAAACTTGGTTTTAGAAATTGAATAGAGGGGATAAATAAATGATTAACTGTGCAACGCTGAAAAGCGAGTTAAAAAATGCACGGCGTACTTCCTTTTCTTGAAACTAGTTAATAATAACGAGTAAAACCTGGAACTAGTCACGTACGGTTTGAAGGCACTCGGTTACGCTGACTGCTTCTAAGAATGTTGTATCAGCGCGTCGTTGCACTATAGACACGATATCCTGTGTCGATTTAAGAATATGTACATTTATTAATACGTGCTGAAATAAATTTCTTTGATATTGTCTCTCTTTGTGTTACAAGCCACATAAAATATTATTCAAATATAAATAAATATAAATAAAAAATATAAATAAATTTAATTCACAAATCTATTTGACTTTGTATCAACCTTCATGACTTACATAAAAATTATAGTATTTTATTTATTTATAATTATGTGATTGATTTATAGCTGTAAGCGTTAAATTGTAAAAAATGTTTTGCTTACGAAGAAAATAAAGCAAATAGTTGCAATCGATACATTATCAGTCTTACGTTTATTTTATAAAAACGTTATCTTATAAATAATCGTGCATATAAAATTCATATTGATAGTATAATTAATGTTGAGTGAATAATGATATTTAAAGTGTAGTTTATCTAAAGATATTTAATGTATGTTCCCATTTAAAACAAAAAATAGAAATGAGACTATTTGGAGTTTGTAGTAAATTTACTGGTAACATAATACAAAGATAATTATATAAATGAAAATTGACAGAACTCAATTATTCATATAATATAATAAAGCCAAGTAAATCATCATCTATTTCAAAGTAACTGTGAAATTTATAGATCAGTGAAAAGTTTGTAGTAATTTTATTTCTTACAACTAGTCGTACAATATTGGTTGCAACAATGATAATCTGCTGATAACGGGATTTACGAGCCAGCGTATTTTTCCCATATGTTTGCATGTTTTCCTTGCGGATCTTATCTCGTACAATCGGCGGACTTAAAGTCCACCGATTGATATTAATAGGCATGTTTGATTAATGATATATCTATATGCTCGAGTATCTGAAATATCATGTCACAATCTTTTTTGATATATATATATATATATATATATATATATATATATATATATATATATATATATATATATATATATATATATATTATTAATAGTAGATTGATAAATGTATAAAAATCTTTTATATTGAAAATCAATAAATTAAAACAGAGAAAATAAGAGATAAATTAAAATGATTTTTCATTTAAAAAAAGTTACATTAAAAAATAATTTTTTTAATCAATAACTAGATAATTTCATAAATGATAATATTTTCATATTTTTTTATTTTTGTGAAGAATATATTCTGCGCATCACAGTAGATTGCTAGTTGTCTAGGATACTTGCACACGTTTTAAATAGTCATCTGCGCAAAAACCGGTTGTATGGCAAATGTCATGTTTGCAAAGAAGTGTTTGCTATCGAAAGGCTTGAATACCAACATATCAGAAATTGTATTCGATTTTCTGCAAAATGTTGTTTTGCAGTTGCGTTAAACTTCGCGCAAACATGATGTTTACAAAAGAACATTACGAAAATTTTCATGCACGAAAGGTAGGCGACAGCTTACTTCAACATGCGTATTTTGCAAATATGATTTTAGAACTGTAGATATAAAGCTACATCTACGAGATAAGGAGTAATTATATCAAATAAAAAAATCTAAACACTAACACCCTGTGTTCAAAAATATGTTATTCATAACCGTAATACTGTTATCGAACCGTAATAACGTTGTTGTTTTTAAAATAAATATTTTTTTAAGTATATACATTTAGATTTTTTAATTATTCATGTATATAAAGTAATTATGTAATAAAATTATATAATTTTATATTTTATCGTATTTTTCAGGCATGTATACCATGCGCATGTTGGACAACGGTAGCAACAATGCATCTGGACCCACCGGTGCAACGGCTCTACCGAATGTGCAGACGGCTGGCGGTACGACTTCGACGGCTACGGGTGTCACGACTCTACCTGGTGTAGCCGATGAGAGGATGGACGCTTCGAGCGACAGTGCTGTCAGTAGCATGGGTAGCGAACGCGTACCATCTCTCTCGGACGGCGAGTGGATGGAAACTGGATCAAATTCCAGCAACACTCAGGCTGACTCTCATTACACCATGGATTACGCGAGGTAATTAATATGTAATATACTTAACTTTCGATAAAAATTAAAAAACAAGCCGACAATTAATTTCCTTTTTGATTAATCATAAATAATTGTGTCTCGAGATTTAAACTATAAGATGAAACGTTACATTCAATGAAAGCAATAGATTCAATAGTTTCTTTAAATTTTGGAATTTGGCTAATTTCAAGATTTAATGATGATTTAAATAGATAGAATTTAATGCAATATATTTAAAATATTTATCGAAATAATATTTTAATTGTATCACAGCAAATATCGCATGCCATACGACTGTAGTTACTCAGTATCTGGAAGAAATGCTGGCTCTCCGAGATGTCAAACAGAACGGACTGTACCGCCAGTCGCACAAAAGAAACATCAAATGTTCGCCAAGCGATATTTTCAAGAACAAGGCACTTGTTAGTATTTAAAAATAATCTCATACAATATTTTCGAATATAAGACGATATAGAGAATTTTAATCGTAAAACTATTTTTTAGGCTCACCTTTAGGAGCTACTGCCCATCCGACTACTCCAATGAAATATGAATATGACACACATACAGTTGGTGCAGGAGCACCAGGAAACACGTATTCTGGTCCAATCGAGGGTGCAGCTGGGCCACAACCTGAAATTAAATATAGTTGTAGTGTGGATTTCAGTCGTCATCAATCTGGTAAGAGAAATTTAAACATAAACTTATCCAAGATATTAGGAATATCTAATAATATTATAGACTATATCGTTTATATAAGCATATTCATTTTTAATATACTATATGTCATATGTAATAATTTAACATAAATTTAAAAAATAATTTTATTAATAATTTTAATAACTTTATTATTTTAGGGCGATCTGCAATAGAACATGTTCACCATAATCACACTTATCATTTGCCTGCTGAAAGTTCAGGATCTCTTCAACGTCCGATTTCCCGCGATAAGAAAGGTAACAATGTTAATATTTTTAATAGTTTATTCCAATCCTTAGAAATTTATAATTATTAATTTATAATTTATAATTGGAAACTTATAATTGGTTAAATAATAACGAAAGAAAGAGAAAGTGTATCAGTGAAATTTTTATAATTTTAGCTCGCAAAAATGACCACGATGAGCATTTAACGAGAGACGAGAAAAGAGCAAGAGCATTGAATGTGCCGATTGCAGTCACTGATATCATCAACCTTCCCATGGATGAATTTAATGAACGCCTCAGTAAATATGATCTTAGTGAGGCCCAACTATCCTTAATACGCGACATACGAAGACGAGGCAAAAACAAGGTTGCCGCACAGAATTGTCGCAAACGAAAATTGGATCAAATCATAAGCCTAGCTGACGAAGTAAAAGAAATGCGAGATCGTAAGCTGAGGCTTGTTCGTGAGCATGAGTTTATGCTCATTGAGAGACAGCGAGTGAAAGACAAATTTAGTCAACTTTATCGTCATGTTTTTCAAGTTGGTATTACTATCAATCTCACTTCTTTCATATTAAGTTATATATTATAATCATTTTCAATATATATATATATATATATATAATCATTTTTTAAAATAAAAAAATTAATTTAATTTAAATAATTTAATAAATAATTATTATATAATTTTTTCGCTTATAAAAATGTTATTAAAGATGATAAGAAAAACTATAATATCTAATTACTTATAATTAAATTTATATTCCAGTCTTTACGAGATCCAGATGGTAATCAATACCATCCATATGAATACAGTCTTCAACAGTCTGCAGATGGAAACGTTCTGATAGTTCCCAGAAATCAGACAAATCCACACCAATCACGACAGTCTTCAATGGAACCGAAGACTAAACCCGATCCTGAGCACAAGGAATGAAACTCTTAAAGGATTGTATATCAATGTGATTGGTTATTGAAGAATTCCTGTTCTCCTTGAACAGAGTACGTGCGTCCAAAGCGTAGTGAAGGCGAATACGGTGTCGGGGAATGAAGATCGTACACGTTATTAGAATTACTGCGCATAATTCTCGTCAAACAAAATTTATAATTTTACTTATGGTTTCCACTGCAAATAAACAACGAAATTTGTCAAAACAACTAGCTTACGAATCGCCACTACGCGATTAATTGACAAATTAATATATTTAGAAAAATAGGAGGAAAGATAGGATTTAATCCTAGATTTAATCATCTTAGTGATCTTTTTTTTGTGTGAAGAGATGATACTACAGTTTTCAGTTACTTTGACCATCCATACTAATACATTTTCACGTCCAAAGATCACTTCGTGCATTTTTTTCTTTCATTTCATTTTCACAATCAAAGATTTTTATATTATATTGGGTATATAGTTATGTTTGTTCGTACATGTCTGTTATATCTTGTCTGTTGACTGTCCTAAAAGAGGAAATAACGAATAGTGAAATAAAACTAAAAGCTTCATAAATTTCTTATCATCTTGTTTATACTCAAGCGGTACACGAATAAAGAAATATATTTCAAGAGTTTATATTGGCCTTATAGTGACATATAATATTATATACTTTTGAAAAGATAACGAAATGAGTTATATGAAATGAGTTTTTTTTTTGCAATTGCCTAAATAAATTATGGTATCTATAGTGTTAAAAGAAGATTACAATACATAAATAATAAGATAAATTGATATATATATATATATATAATTGATATATATATATATATATATATAAATAATAAGAAACACTAATAAAAATATATATAATAAAATATTTATATTGTGGAATCATGCACGAGAACTGTTATGTCATCATAATTAAAGCCACTTTAAATTTATGTCTTATTCCAATTACTATTCTTCCCGCTTTATGCGTAAAATATGCTTGTTAACTTCTTAAAGTGCATATATACGTAAATGTGTAACTGATACACATTCAGTGATACAGTATACATTAAAAAAAAGCTCATTTTTTTTACATTCATAAAAAATGTCTTATCGCGTTTCAATGTAATTGTTTTATCTATGAGTATGATGTATAAATTGAATTTACACACACACACATAAACACAAACAAACACACACACACACACACACACATACACAAAAATATAAAACTCTCATAGAGATATAGGAGTGCGAGGATTACGTTGAAACGTATTTATCCAGTGATTTCAATCGATTGATTGTGTGATTATTGTTAGTAGTATACTTAATTGCCAAAATTATGACAAACTCTTATAATTTACCACGCGAAAAATGCTATGATATTCACATCGCGTGCATATCGATGCGAATAAATTGAACGTTAATCATGCGCAATATGTATACTATTAAATAAACTTTGTTGTGTTATGAATTTAGAGAATACACATCGATTTGTGAAACGCTTACAGTTCCAGAGGCGTTATGGATGTATAATGCAAAACTAGAACTGCATTTAATTGAGGATTACAAAGTAGAGTGAAGCGATAAAAGGCAAATGATTGAGGCATTGGCAAACTTGCAGTAACTAATCTCTGAACCATTTTGTGTTCCAAATAGAAAACAGTTTAAACAGATTTCTTAAATTTCACTTTGGTCAGATAGATTACAAGCAAAACACATGCTGTAATATGTATATTACAAATAATATAGTGAATATAATACACAAGTATGTGAATATATTTACTGCGATGCGTTGTAATGCTATAATATTAATAGCATTCCTTGAAATACGAACAAACATGATAAAAACACATATTTTTATAAAATAAAAAATGAGAAATGTTCAGGTATTTCACATTTGCCTTTTTATGTATATATTAATGTAGCTAGTATAATTTTCTATAAATATTATATATATAAATATAAAAAATATATGAAAATATATGAATGTATGTATTTATGTATATGTACTTGTATATATAAATACATATACGCAAAGAGTAATAATAAAATATATGTTATAATGTTAAAAAACAAAGATACAATTTATGTCAGCAATTATTAATAATCAGCTCCTTATTAACATTTATGCAATTGTATTCATACTATGGGGTGTAGGATGCCTTTTACATATTGTACTTACAATTAGCGAGCGGAGATCTCATTATCGGCAAACCTTTGTAAAAGACTAATTTATAAGAACTCTGTTCATCTATTGTACAAACAATTTGGATTTGCACAATACTATGCAAATCTATCTACCTAATTGCAATGAAGATCTCCTGTCATTAAATTTCTATATTATATAAATAAAGCTGAATAAACCTTTGGGGAAAGTATCGTATTGATTTGTACTTGTTTAATTAATGAACACCTAATTTATAAATATTTGTTTTAGATAAGACTCCTATATCAAACAATAATTTTAGTGGATGATAATGAAACACAAACATAATTTTTCTGGATTATTTTTTTTGTCAAAGTTCTTTACAGTTGTATCAAAATACACACATTAAAGTGATGTTATTAAATTTAACATCCTCAAGAAAAATATTTAATTTTCCTTTTAATTACATCTATTATATAAATGTGTATATATTATCTGCACACACATGCATATTTTTGTTAGATATGTGTGAAATATTTAAATATGAAATTAAAAAATAAATATCACAAATAAAATTTTCCATTTTTTACTCAATAATTATAAATATGTACTGATTAAAATACCTTTGCAATGTATTTGAAATATGGTCAAGTGCATTCAACTTACAATTAACAAATATTTCGAAGCGAGGCAAAATCTTTTCTCTTTCGTCTTGATTAAATTCTAATCTGTATCCTGGACCCGTGAACTAATCGGTTTGAATCAGTTCGAATGCGAATAAATGCACTCAATCCTACATATAACTTTTCTCATTGAATAAACTATTCCGTTTGATTAAAAATATACACCAATCACGAATAGCCACTCATAGCACAGGAGCTACGTCAGAAACCATACCCAAGTGTGTTCTATCTTTATTCAACTTTCAGTAAGTGACAATGATAGAATGATCACACGAGAAGTGCTGAACGCAGTCTATAGGCTGTGTTCCAAAATTCATTGCCAGTACTGTCAGCATAGTCCCATCCTTGTTGTTCACTGAATACCAGACAAAGATGACAACATGCTGACAGGCAGTGAATTTTGGAACCCAACCTAACCTAATCATATATATATATATATATATATATATATATATATATATATATATACACGTGTAATACAGACCATATACTATGGTATATACGTACCACGTTCTGTATTCTGTATGTTCTGTTTGTATGGATTTGTTTCAATAATATACATATTACAGTGTGTGTTTTTAATCGTCACAATAAAAATTAATATTCTCTATTTTTATTCGTTGCTCGTTCGTCCACTTTCCATTTATCTTAATATATCTGATTCTGGTTGCTAAGAAACCTCTGCAGAACTCTACAGGTTTCTCGTTTACCAGATAAAATGATGCCTGAATCGTGGTTAAAAAGTATTCAAAATGCCAAAATAACTGTTCTTATTGAGGATGGTAAGAATAAAAACATACAATCTTGATTATTAGATCTATAAATCTTCAGTTTTAGCTGCATGTTTTGCATGTAAATTTATGAGATATCTGTTTATAACCTCTACATGTTTAATCAATATAATAGATATATGTATGATTATATATAAAAGATTCACAAGATTTATATTTGAGATTGTTAGTAGAAACATTTCTTTTTATTACGCAGTTACATCAGAATGTTAGATGCCATGTCAGAGTGCTATTAAATTTTTAAAACAATTCTATTGCTTCCTTAATCTTTTTCAAATTGATATTTTTATCATACTCAAATTCATATCAAATTATATTAAAAAATATTAAAAATTAAATTTTGCATAATGTTTAATAAATGTAATGTACATGTTCAATAAATACAATTTACTGATTTTTTATTATGTTTAATATAGGTAAAAGAAAAGTTCATTTTTTATTTGAAAATGGAAAAGAAATGGTAGAAGAATACAGCATGGAAACAGATGTAGTATTACGAAGAATATGGAAAAAGAAAAATAATTTTGGTACAGATATTGGTTGGGTTGTAGAAATTGGAGATCCTGAACCTAAAGAAAATAATATCGAAAAAGATGGAATACAAGAAAGTTCAAATACTGTATGTTATTTTCTTGTTGTAAATATGAACTATTTAAATATAATTTAATTAATTAAAACTTAAGATGTAATATCTATTATTATAAACAGTATGCATAATGCTTTTCCTAAATTTATATTTTAATTGTTACAGCCATTTGTTACACAAAGAATTACAAAAAAATCTCTGGAATGGCGGATCAGAAATTTACCATATCCTAGTAATGTATATTCCATTACTGCGGAACAAGATAATACTATAACTGTACGTACAAGTAACAAAAAATACTTCAAAAAGTTAAGAGTTCTAGATCTCGAGCGAATTGGGCTAAAACCAGAACAGAAAAGGATATCGTTTAAACATCAGTATAATACTTTAATTATAACGGTATGAGAAATGTTTCTTTATATACATATATTGCTATATATTATTTATTATCATTTTTATTTATTTTTTTCTTTATTTTAGTATAAAAAGCCCTCCGAGCTTCTCGATGTGGAAAAGAAAATACTATCCAAGATTTTACAAATTGAATCTACGACAAAATCTGCACAATGTCCAGTCACTTAATGAAAAGTATTGGGATTAAATTTCTTACCTTTGATTAAACTATGCAAAATTTGTGATAATTTAGTTTTCAATATTATCACATTAAAAACACATTATTCTTTTTATATATAACAAAGTTTATGAAATGATATTATAAATTAATTAATAAATTAGTAAATAGTACAAAGTAAATAATCACAAAGATTTTGTTTTAAACTCATATTCTATATAACTGGGTAAAAATTAAATTACTTGAAAAAATTGCTATTTTTGTTTCAATTTTTATATAATCGAGCACAGTGATATGTAACAATTTCTAAAGCAGTAAATAATTTGTGTTGTATAATAATAAAATGAAAATCGTTCTAATTTATAAAAATTTCCACAAAGGTCCTTATGAAAATATTTATTTATTGTTTAGCAATATTTGAAAGTACTTTAACGATCCTTTGAGCTGTGATTGCGCAAAATTCCTTTTATGAAACGACCACAATTTGTATTATCGATTAGATATATTAGATTTACGCATAACATATAGCGAATATGATATAAATGATTCTTATGTTTGTAATATTTTATTGTAATATAATTATAATGTAGCAATATTAATTATAACGATGATATTAATTACAGGGACTTATTTCGTTTTTTCGACACGCAAAACTCGAGTTAAATTAAATTTTGCATAACAAACGTCACGACGCGATCCCCAATATATAGTGCGTAAATGTCCAATTCCATTAAAACTAGTCCGATTCCAAGATTTCAATTTCCATAGCTATAGCTAAAATATATTCAATACGAACTCGGAATCTCCGAATCGGACCACAGTGTTTTAGCGGAATCGGAAATTGAAATGTTTAGTGATTTTTTGCACTCGTTTACATTTGTATTGCGCGTAATAATAATTTGGGATAAACCGGGCACTTGATGTAATCGCGATCGAATATCATTGAATGTCGAAAGAACACAATCGAGAAGTCGAACTATCGAACCGTGTCGTCGAGTCCGCGCGTCTGCTGCTGTTGCTGCATGCATGTGTGTGTGTGTGTGTGTGTGTGTGTATACTGTGTGATGGCGGTATTGCGTTTCAGTGTTATGCCACGACTTTTACGGGAAGATTTTTGAGTGAGCGGCAAATATGACGAATTCGGTGCCGGACAGGTAAGCGATTTTCTATTCGCTATGCAACAAAGATCTCTGAATGTTACGCAATAGTTAAAATTGCTTGTATACACGTTCGTAAGTGCGGTCACATTGTAGGGAGGTTATGCTTTTTCTTTACATCTGAGACACATTCTGTGGCAGTGTCGCTAATAAGGCAGTTGTACGCGAGCGTTGGATGCGCGATTCGAGGATCAAAGCACACTTGTAGCGTGTCTAACATGTCAATAGTTCTGATAATAAAATTATATGAAAATTCTGAAATCATTTTGACGCTATTCTCGGGACAGTTGACCGATTGAGCGTGAATCGTGAATGTCCTGTGTAATTTCTTTCCGTTCCCGCAGATGGCGTTTAGTTACTATAAATCTCGCCGAGTTTCAAAATATTAGTCGTTATGATTTACCGCGCGCGAATGTTGAGCTTTAATCGGGCGTCACGAGTTTTTGATATGTATGTGATAATTATATCGCGTCGAGTGTCTAGTTTTCGTAGTGAGATACCGTTAAAGAAGCTGGATTAGAATGTATTGAAGATTAATTGCGTTTCCGTGAAATTAGGGTACGTAATTATAGTAGAAATTGAGTATTGATTCAAATTTTTTGATTAAGAGAAATAATATATAAATTGAAAGAAATGATGTAGGAATATCTACATACGAACATATGCATCAAAGTGTATATGCATTAGGAAATGTCTAAATCAACTTGAAGATATTAATAATGTCATATATAGTAAAATAATATTTGTTATAAAATAATGTGAAAAAACATTATATCTCTGATTCGATAACTATCTATTTTATTGAACTATTTCTCTCTCTCTCTCTCTCTCTCGGTTACCGAATTATTCGCAAAAATACAACATTGCTTGTTATTAATTTTATAATTTTTGTGTTTACAGGTGGTTAGAGTACAAACCATTTGGTAATATAATCAAGGGCACCAATCTTTTAGCATTCAAAGTTCCGTTAAAGGACGTGAGTATATCCGTAAATAATTCACTAATTTTATTTATATTATATACTTTTTATTGAATTGTACACAAAGAGATTACACATAAAATTAAAATTATTAAATATTGAAAAAATAATAAAATTAATAATTTTTATTCATATTATACTTTAGTATACGAAGAAAGCAATTTTTTAAAAATTAAAACAAAAAATAAAACAAAATTATGTTAACTTAACAAATACTGCAAACATGACATAAATATTTAATATTTTTATATGCTGAGAACATTGATGAGATTCCATATGTTTTTAATGTAAAATTAAAACATATTCATAATTGAATTAATTGTTATATCATTGTGATCTGTATATTAAAAATGTTTATATTATAGTGTTCAATGAGAAGTATCTCTCGATTTCTATTATATAATATGTATTTACATTTTATATATTATATATTTAATATATAATTATTTTATATTTAATAATATATTTAATATAACTTAATATATATGATTTTTAAGCACTATATTTTTTATTCTACTAACAAAATTAATAAAAATGCGCGATGGTTTTCGCAGAATTTACGTTTAGCTCCGGTTCACTGAAACAGGATGCCCTTTTTGTCTGCCCTTCCACTTCTTTTATTCTCCGATTCTCCCTTTTGATCCATCCCTTTACACTAAATCAAAGATTCTCTTCGCGAGGGTCGGGGTAACCGCATAGTAGATAAGATCGCGTTGGATTCTCGAAATGAACGACGAGCGGCAGGTACACGCGTCGTCGTTACGATACATGCACGCGTGTATAGGTGCGTTACGCACGCAGGCTCGTGGGATCGTGGCACGGGTCTCCGTTAAATCGATGCGGCGTCGGTAAGCTGGAGGAAAAGAGAAGTAGAAGCGGGAGTTACCCATCTACTCCGGGTGCAAGGAGGGTGGGAAAGCAACGTCGTCGTCGTCGTCGTCGTCGTCGTCATAAGATCTCGTATCGGTCGCGGCCAAATTGCCGTATTGTTGCGCGCGCGATGACCCCCCCCCCCCTATAGATATAAACAAACATGATATATGTGCGTTCTTCCCCCCTTCCTCGCGTGGTATCGGCGGCTCGTGCAGACCGTCTCACCGATCCTCTCCTCGTCCATTAGTTTCCGACTAGTAAAGTGAAACGTATATTCTAACGCCGGCCGCTTTGCATTATAACGCGTCGATTGACATATAGCCATTCATGTTGCGATTCATCGCTTTTCATCGAGATTCTTGGAATTTTCCATCAGCAATAGGTCGACAAAACGGATGGTTAGTTAAAGATTGAGCATGTAATATTTTTTATATTATCTATCACAAATAACAGGATATTATAATTTTTATTTTTATATTTTTTTAACACAAGCTCTCATTCTCTATCTTTATTGGAGATTATAAAATAATTATAAAATTAATTATAAAAAGAAATACAATAAAAGATGCTAGGATTTTTATTGAATAAAAATTTTTTTTGCATATTTAATTGATTTTGGTATTATTTGAAAAATTATTTTATAATTGTAGTCAATCTATAATCTATATTATTCTCTTTTTATTTATCTGATCTCATTTGCGAATATATATCGTCAATATATAGTCAATAAATATTTCGAAAAAAACATTTTGCGTAAATAAAATGTTGTTTTGCGCTTTTGCGGCACATTTTTATTATCAAAATAATAAAAGATCAATCGTTTTCTGATTATCAACCTAAGGGCCGTACATATACCACGTTGCATACCTATGCTGATTATAAGCGGCGCATGGTTTTCTAATTGACAGCACAACGGTCCGCAGGTTTCACAGGATATAAAACACTTTTATATACCTTCGGCTTTACGTTGAGATCTCATTAAAACACGTAACGATAGTCCATCTAATTGACCGCATCGCGTTTGCTACATCGGCGCACTTTTGATCGGCATACTCTCCGCTTATAATATAATCTCGCGCCGTTGTGATTCTCGTTATTTCACTGAAGATACAATTAGACAGACCATTTTTATAGCATTTATAATGATAATTTGTATGTTAATCAACGTTGAACAATTATCGATCAAAATACCGTAACTGATGACGATAGTTTATGATATACATGATGGTTTTCGATAATATTTTTTTTTGGAGAAAGAAACCGCGGCTTTTTATTTTCTTGATTAATAATGTCACTGCAATTCATTTTTTTACACGCATATGTAATGTAATGTGTAATATAATATTTTTTATTTTTATAGTGTATAATATTTTTTCAAATAAAAAATATAAAATACTATACACTGTATATTATAAACATTTCTGTCCAGATATTTGTAAAGATATTTTTATTATATTTTTGAAGATAAATTTGAAGTAAGGACACTCATTTCGTTGATGTTAAATAATTTTAATCGTTCGCTGAAACATTAAAAAAAAAAAGATTTTGGCGCCATCCGTTATCCAACCGCAATATTCGTTGGGTCTTTACAAGTCGGTCGTGTCAAAAATCCGCGGGATCTGAGCGAAAGAATTAGCCATCCTAATTCGCCGCACGGTCGGAGGCGAGCAGCAACGTTCTGTAATCCTCGTTTGTCCCGAGCTATTTAATTTTCGCCTAACTCGTGGCCGGAACCGGTTTTTCCCGTCCATCGGCCCTTCTAACGCGCGCAGGACAGTTGCAAATAAGTTTCGGCTCGTCGGGATCGCCCGCTATGCATATACGTTGCGTATGCATACGCAAAATAGGAGAGTGCCGTGGCTAATTGATTCTGGCATCGCGTACATTACATAAAACAAGTCGAAGTTAAGGCTCCGAATTGGACTCACAAACTGATTGGGCCCACTGCGGCGACGGCGGTGACCGCGGGGGGCCACTTGTTAATAGGGCCCTCAAAGGGCCAGCACCCATTCTTGGGCTGCCTGGGCTCGCGCATGGCGAACGCTTCTTCATCATCTATAAGAACTTGTAACAAATATCGGCTCACACGAAACGTGATACGCTCTTCGCCGACGCTTAACAGTAGGTTTTCTATCTTTCTCTCTTTCTTTTTGGGGGACGATGCTGACCCGATGAATTTTAGATTGTGTTAGTCATATATTCTCGACACGTTGCATTTTTTTTAGCAAAATTTTATTTGTCTACAGTGAATTATATGAGTAGAAAATAAATAGAAATAACGTGAAATACTTTTACTAGATATATTTTATTTAAATCTCGAAACTTAATGTTGTTACAATTAAAAGTTTTATAAACTACTATTTATATATTGCATTTGCATTTCCATGTGTAATATAATAAATATATAATTAAAAATGAAAGTTAAAAGAAAAGCTGACTACTTTTTTTTAATATGACTTTTATAAGTCTTTCTAATTTTTAATGCATGTACTTAATTAAATATTTACAAATAGTAAGCGCGTTATTTGCTCTTTGGCAAATATATATATATATTTTACTCATATATTTTTACGAAATAGTTAAGATACAGGATAAATAGATAGCTATCAAGTTTCTTCTTGAGCGATAGGGACGTCAAATATGGAATTCGACCGCCTATCTCGACAGACAATTTTTTCTTCTTTTCCTTTTTTTTTGAAACTGCTGCGGCAATGTGGGCGATTTCTGCACGGTGGTAGAATATTAATTCGTGTTCAGAAGTTAGGGATAGGGCTCACTAGATAACGTCTCTCGTCGTGGGTGATATCTATATTTCAAACCCTCAAAAATCTCGAATATTGAGATTATTATCGCATGAACTTCTCAGTTACACATCGGTTACTCATCTTTATGGTAGTAAACATATATACAGCCGTTTCTTCGAGAATAAGATAAATGGAGAGATTGATCATTTTGTATTTTAAATTTGCCTAAAACTTTCTCGAGGAATATATTTTTCCGACAGTGTGCTTTTGTAAAAAAGTGTAGCATTTAAATCCGCGATAAATTATTTATTAATTTATTTTTATTATATTTTATTTTGTATATATTATTGTGGTATCGAAATTATCTAATACAAAATTTTTATATAATGTTGCATAAAATATACAATTGTTGATAATTATGTATTTGTGGCATAAAGTACAAGTTCAATTTTATTTTGATTAAAATAATTAGAAATAAATATAGAATATTTTTTAAAAATATGTACTTTTTTTTATTATCATTTTTTATCATTTGATTCAAGAAGACAGGGGAAGAAAAATTCTCTTTTTTAATGTGAAAAATCACGAGACTTATTCTCGATATGTTCATTAAAATTTCATAGCACAACCTCCAGCTGAACATCCCGCCGACTCGTCTGATTAATTCCGTTATGATAATTTAAGAATGTAGAATATTTTTTTCCAGACGACCCTCGTATTTCTAATTTTTACCTGCATCGCAGGAAAAGCGCCGGCTACGCAAATGAGGAAAAGAGCATCGGCTCAAGTCTCTTCCGTGATACTCTAAACATAACGTTTCGCGTTACACATCTCGCGAGAGCATTGTATCGATTCGTTAGCCGCCAATCATTATTCACGGTCGTCATATGTGACGTTTTCGCTAGCATACCATGTGCAGGATTAGCTGCAAACATTTTTTCACGTATGATTTATGAGCGAAATTCTCGCGAACTTCATCGCTCGTGCAACGTATTCGTGTCACGGTCTGGGCTCCGCGTCCTTCTGACTGAGTCTCTCATCTTTTTTCACGACGAAACGTAACAGCGATAGCAATCGGTTTGGTCACTGTCGGAAATAATAAACGGCTCTATTGTGCCTCGTCGCAGACGCTAATTTCGCGAGTAAATAGCTAACTTTGCAATCGGTGATTCTTATAGTTTCACATGAATTTTACTGTGAACTTACGAAATCGTGTATAATTTACTTTGTGATCGTTGGACCTTTTCAAATTTATGTGACAGCCGCGCATAATATAGTCCATATGTCATCGTACTACTTTTGAAAATTCACAATGTGCGTGCTAATGTGTTTGTATTTTAATTCAAGGCACTTAAAATATCTTTATAATCTTTATAATCTTCCATTTCCATTATTTTTTCTGGTATCCTTGATGATTATATTTGCCAAATTATAATCAATATAGTTGCAAATTTAAAGTTACAAAATGTATAGAACAATTTTTTAAATTTTAGTTAGTCAATAACAATAATTCAATTTTACATATTTTTTTCGTAGCTTGATATATAAGATTGTCTAGTTAAGCGATATCTAAACACGAATTGATTGGACAGAGAGGTGTTAGCTTAAGATTACATTGACATTTAATGATCCTTCTCACGAATTTCCCGTGCTGGAAGATTACAGTGATTAATTCGAGACACGTCCTCGCGTCATTATTATGTTCCCATAGCAATCGGCCGTGCACGGTCGTTAGATAAGCGGATTTATTGGCTCACTGCGAAGCGAACGCGTGTTCTATGTTATTAGCAATGGTAAGTGTTTGTTTAACACTCACCAAAGAGAGAGGTAGGTCTGCGAGTGCCTCCTTATCTTCCCATAGCCGTAGAGCATTTCACGAAGAGGATGAGCAGCGTGACGGGAGGGAGGAGGTAAATGGTGGAGAGAGAAAGAAAGACAGCGATTGTAATTTATGCCGAAGTTAGCGAGCAACTTCGATGACTTTGTAAAATATTACTGATCCCCGTTTTGGAGATCTTATCTGGATCCGACACTGCGCTCCGTTTCGTCGGAACGCCTTCCTTCTTCTCTTCTTCCTCCGCTCTTTCTCTTTCTTCTTCACCATCCTCCTCTTTTTATGTTCGTCTTCTCCTTCGTTGTCGTCTTGTTCCTGCTCTTCCCTTAGCAGCCTGGCGCCTCTAAAGGGGGTCGTTGTGCGTCACGCCGAGACCCACTGCGCCAGAACGACTTTGCTTTCGAAGTTCCGCCGATCGACACCGAAGAAAGCATATAAACATGTCATTTGTTGATGAAACTAGTTTTTATCTATGTCCGAAAGAGAGAGAAGAGCGCCGTGGAAGTGTTGAACATTTACTAAATTGGACGCTGCCGGTTATTTTATTTGTTATCGACGCTGTGTCTTGTGATCTAACATCGTCATGCTTGGCTATTCGCTTTTAAAATGATAAGCGACATGATACGGAATTTGCGAATGGACGATGACAATTCATGTATAAATTTCTCTATTTAAATTTTGTATATTTAATATTATTATACATCAAATATTTTCTAAATAAATAATTTTCAATGTCTAAATTCTATTTACTTGCGCAATATCATAGATTTATTAAACATAAATTAATAATAAGGAGAGCATGCCATCGTCAATAGAATCGATTGCAAATTGAAATGATAAGCAAATGGTAAAAATTTCTGTCATGGTAGGACCGCGAGTTTAGGTGAGAGAGAGTTCCTGCAAATCTAGACGAACTATTCCGAAAGGGATGATTATAGCAAAGGGAAGCTCGACGTGCAGGACACCTCGTCTCGTACTTTAGTGTCACGCTGCTCCCATTCATCGTGCCTCATCAGATATGGTAGCTGGACCGCGGCCTATCTCCGCTAGATAAGATGGCGAGTATCCATCTCGGGGGTCCTCTCATTCTGGGAAGCCCGCGTAATAAAGGAGATCTCGCAGTAGCCAGTCTTATCTTCTTACCCGATCGTGTTTCACCGTTCTTCTCATTTTGCGAGGCTTCGTTACACGTAGATATTGTCCATTTATACACGTACGTGCACAGCAAGGCGGTAGCGCGCGTAATCGTAAAGAATCTGGAATATATACTCACAGTCGGATATCTAGTGTTAGGATATCTAGTGTGAGTCAAGACTTATGCTGCTCACGATTCAGTTTGACATATATTTGCACTATTACCTTTTACTGTCGTATGACGTGTTCTATTGACAAATAATGTTTCTAATTCATAGTATTATGTTTACTGAGAATATATGTCTTCCTTTCTCGTCCTCTCTTTCTCTCTCCCTCTTTATCTCTATTTCTCTTTATAAATTATAATTTCAAAAAGCTTTATTTAAAAATTATTTTTGAAAAGTATTTCTCTCCTCTCTTGAGTTATTGTTGCATACATAAAATCTCCCTAGTATTGTATATAATATTACATAAAAGATTTTAAAAATATTATTTGTTATTATTACTTTTGATTTTATTTTTGTAATATGAGATTAATTTAAATATTTTTACACGCATGTATCATCAAATTATCGTTTGTACATAATCATGTTTTACTTTTTTTTTTTTTTTTTTTTTTTTGTTTCTCTTTTAGTACCATTCTGTTGTTCTACTCGAGAATTAAAAATTCGATATTTTGTACGTGTGTAGATTTAGATTTAAAACATGAAAAAAAATCTTTTGATTATTTTTTAGATGTTAAGTGATCTTATCGCGCATTGATTATAGAGAACCAAATATTTATAATATATACACAAAATTGAATATATATAGTTCATTTATAATGTAGTCTTTAAATCTTATATGAAATAGATGAAATATTTTTTTTATACGAAAAAGTGCAGTCACAAACATCAATTTTTTTTCAAATAATATTCGACAAATATTTTCTTTTTAAAAAGAAAAAAATATAAATAACCGTGCTTTCAGATAGAAAAAGAAAAATTCGAACAGATGAATATATCTGTTTTCATACTTTCAGTTATGTAGTCTTATCCGAATGAATCTGAAATATTAAAAAATTTCTATAAAAATTATGTTAGATTTTCACATTTTATCTAGCAGTAAGATTTAAAATGATAAAAAATATTGAATTATTAAAGCTAGATTTTTTATAGCATATTTTATAGTATTCTTAAAAACTTGTAAAACGCTTATTTAATATACACTGCGACGCAAAATATTTCTAGAGTGTTTTATATAAACAAAAAAAGATGGGGATTATTTCTTTTTATGTTAAATTATATTATTTCTTTTATGTTAAATAATATTTTGCATGTGGTGAGTTTAAAATTTACATAAGTATATAAAGTTATAAATTGAAGATGCGATTGCAGTCTTTTTTTATATAAAAAACTGTAAATGTGACGCGAAACCATTTCTTTGTTATATGCACTGGCCAACCCTCTTATGGGGAAATAATGGCCCGCAAATGTTCTGCGGAAAGTTCTTACATTGCGACAGGAATATCGTTGAGAAGGAGGCAATAGTATTACTTTTCCTTTATTTCTCGACCAGTGCCTCCTTCCTCACGCTCGTCCCTATGTTCTTTCTTCGTCATAGATTTCTCCCATCTCGTTTCCAGCATCATTATACGTGACGGAGTGCAGTATCCGTTTGGATTGTATCGCGCGAGCGGGAGAAGGAAGGAAAAAGAGAAACAGAAAGAGAGTAAAAAGGGGGACGAGATGAAAAAAGAGAGATTGGGGAATGAAAAAAACGAACGATTGTAGATTCGCCGGTGGTTTTGGATGCCCGAGAGACGCGGCACTGTGGCTTTATGCTTCTGATACATAAATTTCTCGTGAATGGCGCGCGTATGAGCGGGTGCCCACCGTTCTATACCCTAACTTACCCCCGCTATCGTCACTCTGTCCCGCGTCGTCGAGATTTCCCCAGTCTTCTATCGCTGCTGTTCTTTCTTTTCTTCATTCCCTTTCCTCTCTCCGTTTCCGTAAGATTTTCATCCTATCCCGATGGCCGGAGCTTTCTTCTGCGAGATCGCTCGTATGTTTACAAGAAGAGTGTCACCGGGCACGGGGGTGACACACGAAGAAATTTCCGAATTTATGGTCCCACGGCCACCTTCTGTCGGCTCTGTTGCGTCGTCGATTAGTTCCAACGTCCTCGAGAAAAAGGTACAGTACGGCAGGCGGTACCCTGTAGCCTATAAATCTTGGCGTAGTCGGCGCATCGCCTCTATCGGGGGAAACCGCGCGATTGGTTACGCGCATTATAGAGCAATATCGGAGAAATTATTTGTTTAGCCGACAATCCGCGATATCTGTCGGTCGATCTGTTTCCGTTGCGCACGAATAAACTTTAGCGGCGACGCGCGATTTAGCGGAAAGCGTCGTCGACGAGGTATGGTGGATGAAAAAGGGAATAAATAGAGAGTCAGTCAACTGCGAATGGGCGTCTGCTGCTCTCGGGGGGGCACCGACGGCGCCACGAGCAGCAGATGCGGACCTTTAAGATCTTCGGGAAATCTTCTTACCTTTCCTTTCCTTCTCGAGAAACTGACGAGGCGGGGTCGCGCCAAGGCAAGAAACAAACATTTGTTTAAACGATCCCGACAAGTCATAGCTATAAATACCGATGTGAACCTGGCGCCCGACTTTATGAAAAAAAAAAATTAATAATATAGTTCGTTTGTACGTCGTTTGTACCTGTTTGTACCACACTTTTTTTTGTTTGTACCTCAACCGGTTCGGAAATAAAAAATAATCAAAAAATGGCCAGCGCTCGACTTTAAGATATTTTAATTTCAATAATGCCATTCGATAGAGAATCGTTTGTACCTGTTTGTACCTCTTTTCAAATCGTTTGTACCTCAACCGGTTCGGAAATACGACCATTTTTAGTTTTAGAGTAACGTTATACCGATATTTCCGCTATTTTTTTAGATATCGCGAAACGGCCAACGGGGTTCGATAGAGAATTGTTTGTACCTGTTTGTACCTTTTTTCAAATCGTTTGTACCTCAACCGGTTCGGAAATACGGCCATTTTTAGTTTTAGAGTAACGCTATACCGGTATTTCCGCTATTTTTTTAGATATCGCGAAACGGCCAACGGGGTTCGATAGAGAATCGTTTGTACCTGTTTGTACCTTTTTTCAAATCGTTTGTACCTCAACCGGTTCGGAAATACGGCCATTTTTAGTTTTAGAGTAACGCTATACCGGTATTTCCGCTATTTTTTTTAGATATCGCGAAACGGCCAACGGGGTTTGATAGAGAATCGTTTGTACCTGTTTGTACCTTTTTTCAAATCGTTTGTACCTCAACCGGTTCGGAAATACGACCATTTTTAGTTTTAGAGTAACGCTATACCGATATTTCCGCTATTTTTTTAGATATCGCGAAACGGCCAACGGGGTTCGATAGAGAATCGTTTGTACCTGTTTGTACCTTTTTTCAAATCGTTTGTACCTCAACCGGTTCGGAAATACGACCATTTTTAGTTTTAGAGTAACGCTATACCGATATTTCCGCTATTTTTTTAGATATCGCGAAACGGCCAACGGGGTTCGATAGAGAATCGTTTGTACCTGTTTGTACCTCTTTTCAAATCGTTTGTACCTCAACCGGTTCGGAAATACAGCGATTTTCGAGTTTTGAAATTAACGCTAAACTCGTATTTCCGCTATTTTTTTAGATATCGCAAAACGGCCAACGGGGTTCGATAGAGAATCGTTTGTACCTGTTTGTACCTTTTTTCAAATCGTTTGTACCTCAACCGGTTCGGAAATACGACCATTTTTAGTTTTAGAGTAACGCTATACCGATATTTCCGCTATTTTTTTAGATATCGCGAAACGGCCAACGGGGTTCGATAGAGAATCGTTTGTACCTGTTTGTACCTTTTTTCAAATCGTTTGTACCTCAACCGGTTCGGAAATACCACTATTTTTAGTTTTAGAGTTAACGTTATTTTATATATATATATAATTACATTTATAATTCATTATAAATTATATATCTTTATTATAAAGAAATGAACCCCGTTGGCCGTTTCGCGATATCTAAAAAAATAGCGGAAATACCGGTATAGCGTTACTCTAAAACTAAAAATGGCCGTATTTCCGAACCGGTTGAGGTACAAACGAAATGAAAAGAGGTACAAACAGGTACAAACGATTCTCTTTCGAACCCCGTTGGCCGTTTCGCGATATCTAAAAAAATAGCGGAAATATCGGTATAGCGTTACTCTAAAACTAAAAATGGTCGTATTTCCGAACCGGTTGAGGTACAAACGATTTGAAAAAAGGTACAAACAGGTACAAACGATTCTCTATCGAACCCCGTTGGCCGTTTCGCGATATCTAAAAAAATAGCGGAAATATCGGTATAGCGTTACTCTAAAACTAAAAATGGTCGTATTTCCGAACCGGTTGAGGTACAAACGATTTGAAAAAAGGTACAAACAGGTACAAACGATTCTCTATCGAACCCCGTTGGCCGTTTTGCGATATCTAAAAAAATAGCGGAAATACGAGTTTAGCGTTAATTTCAAAACTCGAAAATCGCTGTATTTCCGAACCGGTTGAGGTACAAACGATTTGAAAAGAGGTACAAACAGGTACAAACGATTCTCTATCGAACCCCGTTGGCCGTTTCGCGATATCTAAAAAAATAGCGGAAATATCGGTATAGCGTTACTCTAAAACTAAAAATGGTCGTATTTCCGAACCGGTTGAGGTACAAACGATTTGAAAAAAGGTACAAACAGGTACAAACGATTCTCTTTCGAACCCCGTTGGCCGTTTCGCGATATCTAAAAAAATAGCGGAAATACCGGTATAGCGTTACTCTAAAACTAAAAATGGCCGTATTTCCGAACCGGTTGAGGTACAAACGATTTGAAAAAAGGTACAAACAGGTACAAACGATTCTCTATCGAACCCCGTTGGCCGTTTCGCGATATCTAAAAAAATAGCGGAAATACGAGTTTAGCGTTAATTTCAAAACTCGAAAATCGCTGTATTTCCGAACCGGTTGAGGTACAAACGAAATGAAAAGAGGTACAAACAGGTACAAACGATTCTCTTTCGAACCCCGTTGGCCGTTTCGCGATATCTAAAAAAATAGCGGAAATACCGGTATAGCGTTACTCTAAAACTAAAAATGGCCGTATTTCCGAACCGGTTGAGGTACAAACGATTTGAAAAAAGGTACAAACAGGTACAAACGATTCTCTATCGAACCCCGTTGGCCGTTTCGCGATATCTAAAAAAATAGCGGAAATTCGAGTTTAGCGTTAATTTCAAAACACGAAAATCGCTGTATTTCCGAACCGGTTGAGGTACAAACGATTTGAAAAAAGGTACAAACAGGTACAAACGATTCTCTTTCGAACCCCGTTGGCCGTTTCGCGATATCTAAAAAAATAGCGGAAATACCGGTATAGCGTTACTCTAAAACTAAAAATGGCCGTATTTCCGAACCGGTTGAGGTACAAACGATTTGAAAAAAGGTACAAACAGGTACAAACGATTCTCTATCGAACCCCGTTGGCCGTTTCGCGATATCTAAAAAAATAGCGGAAATACCGGTATAGCGTTACTCTAAAACTAAAAATGGCCGTATTTCCGAACCGGTTGAGGTACAAACGATTTGAAAAAAGGTACAAACAGGTACAAACGATTCTCTATCGAACCCCGTTGGCCGTTTCGCGATATCTAAAAAAATAGCGGAAATACCGGTATAGCGTTACTCTAAAACTAAAAATGACCGTATTTCCGAACCGGTTGAGGTACAAACGATTTGAAAAGAGGTACAAACAGGTACAAACGATTCTCTATCGAATGGCATTAATGAAATTAAAATATCTTAAAGTCGAGCGCTGGCCATTTTTTGATTATTTTTTATTTTCGAACCGGTTGAGGTACAAACGAAAAAAAGTGTGGTACAAACAGGTACAAACGACGTACAAACGGACTATATTATTAATTTTTTTTTTTCATAAAGTCGGGCGCCAGGTTCACATCGGTGCTATAAATACCTGCGGGTCGTTAATCTTGTCTTCGGTCGCGCCAGTTGTTCGTTAATGTATAATGTATTCTCACCCCCGTAGCTAAAACAATCAATTCGTTGGAACCTCCGGTACACCGACACGCTGTTCTTCAGAGCGTAGAAAAAAAGGAGGAGAATACCGTCCAGTGTCGATAGAGATGAAGGGCTGCCGGGATTTTCCTTGTTTCGAGAATAGCGGTATCGACGGTCGACTTAATGCGATTTCGCGGGCGTCTTTATGATCTTACAGTACGCTTGTCTGTAAGAATTCCGTAATAAAAATGGCATTCGATTCTTGACTGGGAAATACCAATGCCGGTATAAGTCATTTCGGTCGTTTGCTGCAACTACACCGTGAATACCGGAAGCTCGATGCCGCAAAGTGATGGTACGCAACCATGATTTTAGAAAGTCTACTAGAGGTCCATTCGGCGTACTACCCACACGAAAGCGTTATAACCCATCCTTTGTAATGCCCACCCATAATATCGCTTAATGCACGTCGGCGACGTCGCGATTGCTGCGAAAGGGGACAGTATATTGTGTCGATATTGCAATACTGTTCCTGTTGGAAAGTGAAATCATGTCGATTTTTATTAATTAATTTTACACGACCTCTTTGGCTTCTTTATTTTAAATTACTATGCATTTTATAATGATTTTATAAATAATTTCAAATATTATTCTAATCATAATCTCTTTGTAGTTAATTCACTTGTAGTCTATTATACTTTGAATATAGAATAACATAAAAAGATCAGTAAACTAATTTTGTACATAATAAAAGCTCATTATAATGTAATTTTAATCCTGCATCAAAAATCCAGCGAACTAAAAAAAGAAACAAGAAAGTGAAATTTTATTGTAAATTGTCTGTTAAGATTTTTAACTGGTACTATAAGTTTTCAGTTTTGTGTTGCTCACAATAAAACACATGATGATAGGTCGCAAATACTCATTGTCTTTTTGCCAAATGTCACACAAATAGATTATTATTTATTCGGAGTTCGTCGTAATTAGTTGTCTAGCGTCTAGTATCGCTCCGATCATCTGGCGTATAAATATTTCGGTCTCGCGGTATCGTTTTGCGTTCCCTCGTATGTCATACAGTCGTCGACGGACCACCGGCGACAACGAGAAACAAATTCGGGGAACAAATTCGTAGTGTCGGCGAACCACGACGGTGGAGGATCGCGATCCTCGTCTGGCGGACACGAGAAAGGAGACCCCCGTGGCGCGCGGACCGCCCCGAAAATATTTTTAATTTTATTATAGCCTGTAATATGGAAATTCTATGGTCGCGGTTATCAGGTGTGAATTGAATTATAGCGACTGCCGATGCGGCCCTATTATTTATACACGGTCGGGAAACACGTTCTCGCTTTCGCCGTGACCGTTCACGATAGTTGGTGATAGGGAACACGCGGCGCGCAATTGGTAGTCTATAAAGCCTCCTGTCAGAACGGTACTAATTCGTTAGTCACACAAAATGGCGAGGCTACGCTGATGTATCGCAGTACACGATGTCTGAAATCAATTCTTAAACGCTTGTAATATCCTGTCCATGTTGGATAATAAACCTTGACGTAATTGCTAATACAGACGATTCAATTTCTCTTTTACGTTTCTTGTTACCTCTCTCTTAGTCTTGGAAAATTTTGACACCTGTCTGTTATTTTATTGATTTTTTTCTCGCACATGTATCGCCACGCGGTGATTTCACTTTCCAAGTTATAATCTGTGCGTGAATTTCTTACGTAAAATTCGTACAAAGAACTACTTTCGATATATCTTGTATTTCACTGTCATATAATGGTCGATGATATCTCTTGAAATCCCGCTAATAGTCAATTCGTCAGGTACAATGGGGCTCGACGTGTGGTCGCTAATCGACATTGTATCGATCGGCTGTAGTCTTTCAGTAAAATGTGGAATCATAAAAACGCCACAGAATACATTAAATTGATATGTGATTATTGGAATGTTCGGACAGAGAATCAATTTTCTAGACCCCTTCACGAAGATATTTATTTCCGAAATAGTGCACCTACTGCGCAAGGAGATTGATGAATTCATGTTTTATCTATTATTCAAATGTGTTGTTATCCAATTTTAAAACTATTTTTTTTTTTTTTTTTTTTTTTTAAATAAAAATATTAAATAAAATATTTTTTATATTATTTTAATTCATTTTTAATGTTATTATTTTAATATTAGAAAAAAATTGAAAATTTGTTGTAACAAATTAACAATTAGCGCTCAATTAATTGTTTAATTTTATTAATTAATTATGATATTAGATACTAATTTGCTATAAATTCGAATTATATAATTTCTAGTGGTAAGAGTGTCAAAACAGATTCTTTATTTTTAAACAGAAGCTTCAATTTTTTTCGAGAATCGATAATGCATCTTCCTAAATATTTTAAGTTTTTTATAACTTAAAAATTAAAAAGAAATTAATAGTTTTAGATAATTTAAAATAATTTTTTGATAGCATATAATTAATTTTATTAATATTTACCATTAATTTTAATTATAATCAATTTTAACTATAGTCAATAATAAGTTTTTGATAATATTTATTTATGAAGAGAATCTTTGTATAATTTTGCTAAATAAAAAAGAGAGTAGATGTATTAAACGAAATAATGATTCTCTCAACAAAGAACAATAATTTTGCTGGTCGTTTTCCACGCTCCATCTATTCAGGAGAATAGAAGTTACGAGCAATTCATGAGAAATGCAGTAACTTAGTGACATAGAATTTGATGAGGTTTCGCTTATTTCTAGTACGAGAGCGCCTCTGTTTACTTGCACCATTGTTTGCTTCGTCTTTTGAACTACTGTGCCGTCCTAGTTTGCATTACACTAATTTTGCTTGTCAAATTACCACGTATTGTGCGTATGAAAAAGTATTTATAAGAGTTATTTAGTATGCTAATGCAAATTTGCTTCATAAATCACAAAAGTGAACACATAAAATAGTAAACTAGAAATAGTGAAACAATAAAAAATTATTTTGAACAGATTATATAATAATCTACTTGCATATAATTTTTAATTATACTTAACGCTATTGAATTTTAATTATAAAATGTTATTATAATTGGTACTTATAATTATGGCTTTCTATAGCTAAGTTTTTGAAAAGTCAAACTTAAATATATAAAAAATATTTAAATATTTTTAGCCTCTTAATTTTCATAGAAATAGTGTTGTAGATAATTGTATGGAATGATTATTTGTCATTTTACAAAAAAAAGATAAATAAGTTGTTTTTATTTTTCGAAAACTTTAATCATACTGTCAATACCTCGTATTTGAATTCTTGACTACTCTTGGGTTCGCCAAAGTTCTCACGCCAGTTTTGCAGAGATTACGCCGTCGATTCCGAATGACCACTCGAGAACCTTGAGAATATTATGATCCACCCGATACAAAGGCATGAAAGTTTACCCCTCTCGTAAATATTTCCAATAAATATCACCGTAATATTAACCGTTGGTTAACGCCTACGTCGCGCATAAAGGCGTACCTTTTCGATAGCTTTTTACCGCGTTATGTTTGATCAATACTCACTTTTATAAACGTTTATGACATATGCAAATTCTCCAGCACAGATGTGTATTTATGTTACATATATCGGTATGTGCAGACATGGATACTGTTTGGTAACTGCAATTTTTTTTATCTATTTTAATTAATAAATCTTTAATAATGCTGAAACTCCAATAAATTTTTGTTACATTAAAATCTATTATTAAAGACAAGATACATATTTTGGCGCATGTCTTGCATTATAGCTAATAGAGATACGTTGTTGGCACGAAACAAAATATGATTTAACATCTGTCTCCTTATTGTTTTTGGATCAGCCAAATTTGTGCCTGGTTTTAGCGACTATTTGGTTTTATTTCTTATGGTTTATAATTTCTTCGCGTATTTATAATCTGTTTTTATGTTTTTTACTAATTTCATAAATTTGTAACATTTTAATTAAATTTCGCGTTCGTTTAGATTTTTAATTTGATACTTATTTATATTTACTTGCTTCTTAAATTCTTGTATATCTTGTTTATTTTATTTGGAGCCTTCTATTTATATATGTACATTTTTAAGTACTATTCACATCTAGATTCATGTGAGAGAGAGAAGAAATATTTGATTCTAATAAATATATTTCTTGAAATGTTCAAATGAAAATATAATTGAATGAAATGAGATTTAGTTTTGAAATTTAGCATGGATTTTTCTTATTTATTTAATTTTTTAACTTTCTATCTATGAAATTTTTTACTAAAAAATTTTTTATTAGAAAAGATATTTTTTGCTATTATTCCTTTTAAGAAATTTGGCTATTAGAAAGAAATATTATTCAATTTTTAGAAATTGAAACAATTTATAATTTTCTTCTATTCTTTAATTTATATTAAAGTATTGCTCAGTACTATATACATATATATATATTAACAGACATGAGCGAGAATATGAATGAAAATTGAAGGATACAAGGTGCAAGAAAGTTCGTGACGTACGACGGATGCTGCACGAATTCGTGCGGACCGTCAGGAAGATTCACAATGCGGGCGCGGCCGATAATCCTGATTTAGACGGTCCCATATATTAGACTAAAGATCGTGAAATTGAATGGTGGAATCAGCGGAGAGAGCGATTCGGCTGTCAACTTCGAAGAACGGAATATATTATGTGAAAAATAAACTGCCCCTCATACGCGAATGGGGTTAGTAAATTTCGCAGGTGAGCAAAAACTACCTGCAATTCTCTCTCTTTTTCTTCTTCCTTGGTCGTGGTCCACGTTCCAGGGCTGCCGATCTTGGTCTTTCCGTCGAGGAGTGCCGCGAATGTTCTGTCCCCAGAAGGCTCGTAAATCTTTGCATTTACTTCGCTCGTTCTGTCCTTACTTGGAGCGTAAATATGTGAATCTCATCAAAGGTGAGGCGCACATTAACATTCACTAGTCACGATTGCATCGTAGCATTGTTCCTTGTGAATTTCTGATCTTATATTCTTACATCATATATGCAACATTGCATACAATTATAACATTATTAATATTACTGTCGCTTTTCGCCATTTAAAGATGGTGTTACGTAGGAAATAGCAGGCATATTTACTAAATTGCATTTGTTTAAAGACATTAATGTATTAAAAAATGTATTTTTCTAGCGAATGTAGCGAATGTATTTTTTACATTGTGTAATGTTCGCGCATAAGCATTTTATAAATTACATCCGATCGATTGTGAAACTGCGAAATTACATCTTAAAACGTGGAACGTACGAAGGACAAGATTGGCTATCAAAGGATAGAAAAAGGTCTCACGGCTAGTCAATGTCGGATTATTACGTTCGGATACGAAAGCCATACTCCGTTATTATTAATGCGACCGATACTCATTCTATACTCATCTGTAGATACGATCTCTCCGCCCAACCAATCGGATAGCTAACGTCTAAACCCGTAATTACCATTAGCCCACCCATAGCGGGTGCGATGCTACAAGTCGACTAACGAAAGTTTCAATTTACCTTCTGTCGTATCCTATGCAACTTGTTATCTTAAAATATGAACGTATATACATAATGCGCTATAATATGATGCCATATTTTTAACTCAATTTCATATTATTATTAGAATATTTTTTATACATATATCGTATTTACTAAATACTAATTATATTTTTTTCTGCGATTTTTCATACATTCAACCGTGTATGTCCTCTATTTAATCATAATAAATAGTTTTTACACATTTTCACAGATGTGTGTCATAACGATACGGTGTGTCTAGGGTAGAATTAGCATGTTCACTATCGATATATCAAAGAGTGTTGGTATTATAATCGAATCATCATGCCCGTGGTTGAAGCGTGCCTTTAAGTTTTTTTCCCTGCGTTGATCGACGCCGCCATGTATCGTTATCTGACATAAGATTTGAGTCAATCAATCACTCGTTAGCTATACACGATCGTCTCGTGCGGCCTATTAAGCTCGCGTTATTAATTAATTTCGTTTAATTAACGAGAAATAGAAGATGACTTGCGTATCGTGCAGGTCTCACGAAATGTATGTAGATATTCATCGATGGTTAACGGATTGCGGAAATAAAATTGTTCATAAACACCATAGATTATTTACAATTTTTTCGAAATATTGTGTAGTTAGCGGTTACCGCTAAGTTTGCTATTAATTATTTCTCATGACGTTTCCTTGGTAATGATTGTTGTTTTCTTTTTGTTTCAGGCTATAGCGAAGAATCTACAGCCACAAGAACGGTAAGTATCGGCATGACTTGTCATTCGGATAAGATAGACCTCGTGTAAACACCTCTTGTCTCTCTTTATTCCGCAAATATCTGTACTTGCGTTTATAGCACGGTGCAGAATTTCTCTCCTGGTAGACAGAAGATGATGCATGAACGTACTAAAGCACATTAGCGAGATGGACGGAGTGATGTCGCGACGTGGTAACTCGATGCACGAAAAGAAAAAAAAGAAAAAAAAATACTTTTATCGGTTCGTTGATAAATCGCGTCATTCATAAAAATTATAGCAATGATTATAGTGGTGCGCTCTCGAAGACGCGATACTTCTCACTTGGTCAGTTACATAAATCTACAGGATCACATTAGCTCGCCGTTAATAGCTTTTAAATCGACTCGTATCCCAATAAATTTTACCGGGAGCTTTTTTTAATAACATCTCAGCGCGCGCGTACACGAACGAGGGTTGTTTATTTATGGGGAATCGTTGGTTCGAAGGCGAAGCGGACCCGTGCTCGTTTCCGTATCTACGCATGCTCGCACGCACGTATGCATGCACCTGGTACGTCTCTCAGAAGGTTTTGATATATCGAAAGGGATGGTGAAACTATTTGGGCCGACACCCCCGCCTAATCCAATCCCTTTTGCTTGGAACCTCAGATTCCTCGCTTCCCTTAATATATCATCCAGTACAGATCGCGCCCCTCGAAAAGCATCTCTCTGTATGCGCCATCTCAGTCGATTAGATCTTCCTATCTTCTCATCTACGCGAGCGAAGGAAGACGTCACGCTTATATTTTATGATTCAAGTAGCGCAACAATTTTACGAGCGATCGATATATCGAAATACTGTTCATACACATTATAATTCTGACCATATTTATTGTTGCAGATTTACAACGACAAAATTACTGGAATCGTTTCCCCGTCTCAAGTATATCATCGATCTGACAAACACGTGTCGTTACTATGATAAAAAGGTAAATGATAAAGCCGAAATTTAAATTATTATTGGATGTTCTTTTAAAACAATTGTGTATAAAAACCAAAGTTTATCCACTTGTGAATAATAGTGACATTTTTATATTTTTAATAATTAATCCATTGATAATTGCATTGCTTTTAAAATAAATATTTTTGGATAACACATGTAACATATAACGCAAATAAATTGGTTTGAGATCGTTGTATGCGATTAAAAAGGGGCGACAGGCAGGCAATATCGTCTGATGAAATAGTACTGATATTGCCACGCAAAGTTAATGCGAAAACATATTGCGTACCGTTCGAGTTTCAAGCCGTAATTCGCTATGTTTATGCACGCACTTTCTTACCTTTCAGTAACTCGAGACACGAAACATCTTCTCTTCTCAGTCTCTCGCAAGCTGTCACCTGCTGCATTCCTTGATCGAGCAGATATACAGATTCTTTTCTCTCTCTTCCTCGAACTTTATGGTTTAACCGTCTGCATTATCTCCATTTGTCTATCATATTTTTCTTTCCTCCTCCGCTTCACCTGCCCTCCTTTACTCTCGCTCCGACTTATTAATATCGCATCGAGATCAGTTTTGATTTAAAAATGCTCGAGAGCGGCCCAACTAATTTGTAGCGAGAGTAGAGGAGCCGCGAGCTAATGAACTTATTATTAGATTTTTGGAATAATCGGCTGCCAACGATTCTCGATTGGCTGACTGATCGCTCAAGCCGGCGGCGTGTCGAGCAAGCGAGAATATGTCCGCGGTGTTTTCTGGGTCAAAGCTGTCAGGGTCGAAGACCGATCAATTATATTAATAAGTCGTAGAGTCGGTTCGGTCACTCCATCTTCTGCTTTTTGTCTCGACTTCACCGACGTTTGGACAGCCATTTGCCACGCCAGGAATCTCACTAAGGGGATATATGTTTTAAAAACAATACAAACGCCGCGCCGCGCGCGTTTCATCAATAGCGTTGCCGGCCACGATAATTAACAGAGAGATCTCTCGGTGTCGCCCACGCCTAATTAGAGCGCATTATACATACATAATGAAACGCTTAGCCGATCCTTTAATTTTCCTCTTTGTAGATGTCAAGCGAAAACAAGATTATAAAGATAAAAGATCTTGCATATCTTAATTCGAAGATTTTATCATTGGAATCAAATGTGATTCTAACTCTCTTATTTTTGTGTATATGATGCTGATTTTTATATTTTTATTTTTATCTTTTTGATATATGCTATAGAATATATAAATTGCATTAAATATGTAATTACATAAATTTTGTATATATAAAGATATTAAAAAATTTATAAATAGAATCACCAAATATCGTGACACTTTCAAGATTAAATTTTTTCTTTTATTTACTATAATTTTACTTTGAAATTAAGAATTAGAGATACTCCTGAGCGTGTGAAAGAATTTCTTGTGCGTTATTGACGAAGGAGAAGAGAAAATAGCCTCGAGATAACCATTAAGAGCAATACTGCACGATCACGAGGATTGAGTTTCTAATATCTCGCTAAAAGCAAAGTCAAAAAGATTGATTATTATGACGTGATCTGTCATCAGGGTGGAAAAACGAGTGGTAACTGTTATTGGATATCGCTCATAACGAATTAGAACTACATTGTTGTTGTTCTTGTTAAGCGGATTAATTTTTTTTTTTAATAACTAGAAACAGTAAATTCATTATACGATACGTCTGCAGTAATTTTTTTACTATTACTTTATTTCAATTATTTAGACGTTATTTGTGTATATTTTTTGACAACTTATTTTTTTCATTTTAATCTATTTTTCGTTTAGAGTTTGCTAATAGTGCGTTTGAAGTTTAAAACACTGACTGATTAGAGATAAATAGTAGAGAGTTTCATAAATATGTAACACTCGTCGTTGCCTCCAGGTGAACACACTTGTGTCAAGGAGTATTTTCTGAGATACGAATGACTGTGAATTCTTGCTTTTGTTCGTGTCGATTAGTGTCGTATATTCCCTTTCCGCCCTTGCAAGCTTCGTAACGATCAATTGTTTCAGTTTACCAATGTTCGGTTTATATCACTCTCGGATGACGCGCTCGCATTCAGAGACGTATGATTACTCGTATTGTTTGTAATTGACGGTTTTATGTGTGATAATTAGTGATGGTAATGAGTGCTCCGAGGCGGTTTAACATGACAATAGTATGGCCGATCAAATTATAGTTCTCGTACTCAATTAATGCATCTGCGTTTCATGCGACAGCGAACATTCTGCTTTTCTTACGTAACAATATGCATGCGATCGTTTATGTTATTGATGTTTCTGTTTTAGGAATTTACAAATGTTGGTGTTAAATACGAGAAGATTGCTATACCAGGAAGAAAAGTGCCGCCTATGGATCTAATTAAAAAGTAAGTATAATTGTTTGTTATTTACAATATTAAATGCTTCTGTCAATCAATACCGCATATTACTTTATTCACCGAATGAGGCATTTTATATTGGCTTAAAGAATATATAAAATAAAAAATATATATATATTTTTTTTTAAATATATATGTATATTGACATATAGTCACGCAATATCACTGTTCAGAATGTTTTTGAGAGCATAGCATATTTTCTAAATTTCTCACGATAGTTTAATCTAAGAATTTTTTACATTACAATATACGCATTTTAAGCTATCATTTTTAAGTTAAGATATCATTAAGATATCATTTTTTCTACTACAACAAGTAATCGTTTTTATACAGAATAGTTCTCCATCCAAATTGTGATGGGTTTCGCAAGCAATTCAATCGATTCACAGGCAAGCTATAACATAAAACTTTTCTAGTACGACATAAATTAATCTTTAACTTAATGCCAATTGTATTTCACATTTATTATCCTTTTCATAGCGATTGATGATTGATCAACGTGAGATTTATATAGCGTAAGTGACAGTCGATTAATCATTCTGTCTGTAAATCACGTGTTAATTTAACAAAAAAGTTTAGCATATACTATTTTTTATCTCTGAACATTTGAGAAGTCAGGAGCGAGTATCACATCAGAAATTTATCGCATTCTTTTTCTCGAGAAATATCTCTCTCTCTCTCTCTCTCTCTCTCTTTCCCGATATTTTCGTCCACTAATTTAAGTCGTAAAATACGCGCTATATAGGGAATCGTGTTACACTGTTCGAAATACCTTAGGTCATATTGCATCGAGTAATGAGTTTAGTTATCATTCATTTTGCACAATGAGACTGATATCGCGATAATTTTTGTTCTGTTTGATTAATCACACACATTGCCACGGAGCGATGATGCAACTTTCGCGTTTAATAGCGTTGCTATGTAGACACAGTTTTTCAAACGCTGGAATTATTTTCAGTCGTACATTTCTACATTTTTAAAAATTTATATCGTCTGCGATATAAAATATTATATAGTGATATTACATTTTTTTTAATAATCTGTTTTTAATAATTTTAATAATCCTTATTAAAGATTTTTTTTTATTATAATTTTTAATAATATATATTTATGATGATATTTTTACATCTCAGATCTTTTACCTAATATTTAAGCTTATTACAATTACATTTAAAAACATATTACATTTTTAAAATATTTATTTTTTATTAAAAAATTATTAAATCCGGAGTAAAGAAAAGTTATATATATTATAAAAAATGCATAAATATAACTATTGTGATGGAATAGTAGATATATTAATAATACTATTTCTTAATTGGTCACGTAAGGTTTTGCGATATAAACGGAGAAGATGCAATTATTAAAATTCTCATCGAATGATCGTCAGGTAGTCGGAAGAGGCTTAATAAAATTCTCGAAATTTCTACGATATTCAAGATAACATCCAATGCTTTGCTCGTGCGGGATGACGCATATTAACTACTTTGCACGGCGCCATCACACGCACGCGTGTGGCTTTTCTTCAAACGATACATACAAAACTGTCTGATGAGGCCGGTCAGTCGACTAATTAGGTGCAGTAAACGTCCAATGATTTACCGAATATTGCGCGTTGTCTTCTTACTCGTCTTCCGTCTCCTTATTTTTTTCTTTCTCCTTTCTTTTTCTTTCTCTCTCTATTATCATGTGCGTGCAAAAGATATCTCTAAGTACTATATAATCGGTTAATATGTAAGAACTGCATTATAACGTCAGGAAGGAGCAATGCTCAAGTGCTGCAATTAACGCGGCGATTTCTTATGAGATATAAAAACTATTTATTATTAAGATAATGAAGGTATTAATTATCATGTCTCCCAAGTGTTGGGAACTGTTTGTGTTGTCGCAGAGAAATATAAAGACATTTCACGGCGATATTCGGTGCGATTATTTCTCGCGGCAAAAGAACGCTACTAAAAACATTCTCGTAAGTGCAGCGCGCGAAAAACGTGACACGCGCGCACGCTTTTAACGACATCGCGTCGCATTAAATACTATTTACTTGTTTGACTGAATGGCAAACGTAATAAATATACGCGACATTTTCTTAATAAAAAAACTCGTATAACGTTGACTGGTCCATTCGGCCCGAGCGGGTCAAAGCACGACCTTTCGCGATCACCGCACATCTCACTCTCCTTTCTCGGTCGTCGATCGGTCCGCACAAAGGACGCGGCCAGATTTGTATAATTCGAGGATAAAACGGTGATTCGCATCAACGGTTAATAGCCGGCAGGTATGCGAATAGCCTATCGCCCGTCTGGTCCCGGCATACTACTCTTTTGTTGATCTCTTTGAGCGAGTCCTGATGGCTTTGTGGCTCGGCTGTTGCGCGACGTGTAATTAACTGCATCCTTGATAGGATCGGATCGGTTACCGGCGCTGCCGCGGCCAAAATGAGGGAGAAAGAGAAAGCGAGATGGAAAAAGGGGGAGGAGGGGGGTACGGAGTAGGTGAAAACTAGGCGCCACTTAATATCCTAGATATCCTTGAATTTTGACGAAAACGCGGAGATGGACAGGACTATAGGAGATAGGACAAGCGAGCTAAACTATAAACCGATATGGACGCAAATCAGGAAGGTGAAGGCTTTTTCTGTCTTTTCTCTTTAGTTTACTTTATTCTACTTAATCTTTAGGAAAAATCGCGATGCTCGCATCGGAATTTATCAGACAGTAACGTTGACTTATGTTGGATGGAATCTCTCGTTTTTCGCGCGCCCGGAAGATCGAAAATGCCGATCCTTTGCCTCAAGGATATCCTCGCGAACGTGTCTACGAAGCGAGCATGCCAAAAATATCTTTATAGCAGGCGCCGATGCTCGCTGATGTTCGAAAATGGTATTCGGAAGGTAAACGACGTTTCATTATTTCGCAGCGTTGTATATGCAGAATTAACGGTTGGCGATTAAAGGAGAAATCGTAAGAAAAAAAGACGAACCAATACGTGATTATGCTCGCTCACGACGAAGTCTTAAATTTTGACGTAGCTAATTGTGCGCATCTCAGCCAGTTAAATGAATTTATGGCAATAAATGTATCTATTCAATAATTGATTTACCTAATTGGAAAATTAATAAAATTAATAAAAACAGATAATACAGAGATACGAATTATACACATATATCATTCTTTATAAGTCAATTTTATCATTGGTTGCATATTATTTAATATTGAGATTTTTATTTTATTGAATAATTATTAAATTATAATATTAAAGTACAAATAACTAACAGACGCATAGTTCTTATTAAAATTAATATAATTTTAAATGATGTGTATGAATAATGAAATACGTTACTGTTATCTTGAAAAAATTAATAGGCACCCACGGTACGACACGCGTGTTTGATAACTAACTAGCTCACGTTTACGGAACAAACGTGAGCTAGTTACCGACGATCATCACGTTGATAGCGGCTCGTTAGTCGCATGCGCGGATTAAGCAATTTCACATGAAACACGATGTTAATTGAAACATAAGCGCATGCAACGCGAACCTGATGCGAGGGCTTCTGAGCTGCAGCACTGGCTCGGGTTCCTTGTACTTGCGGTGCATAAGATTGTGCACAGGCCGATTTATGTTGCACCCGACTATATTCATCAACGTTGTCAACTCTCCACCTCCGCGTCCAACACGTCCTCCCACTGTCATTTTCTCGACAATTCTAGACTTTCTATGCCATGCCAGTTCTCATATCTATACTTTGTCACGTATGTTGATAGATATTTCAAAACTATTTCTTTCGGTTACTTGCATGCAAATAAGATTCCATGTGAGAAGCGTAAATGGCCAAACTTAACTTATTCTACAATTTATATGCTTAATTAGTTGAAAATAAAAAGAGATAGTTATATGATACTTCTACAAAATAATATTTGATGATAAAAATAGAGTTAATAAAATTAAGCTTTTTTGATTGAAAAAATCCAAACTTTAAACTCTTTTAAATAAAAATTATTTAATATAAAATTATTAATTGATTTTATATATACCTTAATTTAAAAAAAATAAATATATATATATATATATATATATATATATATTTCAAAATAAAAATTAGAGGAATATTTATAAGATAGATTAATATATTTTAACATTTGTATTGTGGTGGTGATCTGATTAAATGGGATCGAAGAATGTACTATGAGCTTAAAACGAGTACATACGAGTGTGCAAGAAACGTGGGTGTACAACAGACGTCTTTATTTGCAAAGACATCGAACATAAGTTTCCACATGTTCTCTGTCTTGTATTGCAGGATGTCGCGTATATATTCTGCGAGCGTGATAAGATATTCTTTCGCGATTACTCGGAATACAAGAGAGAGAGAGAATGGGGGGAGGGAGGGAGGGAGGGAAGATGATTTGAAAAAATTGAAATTTTCTTTTAGTTTTATGCTTAAATACTGTTATCGTGGAAAATATATCCGTAGTGTCTTCAATATATTATTAAATCATTTGATTATCGATCGACAATTATTTAGCTGACAGTTTTAAAATATTATACATAATACATATAATTTGCGCTTATCTTTTATAAATTAACAACTTCAACGGGCTGGAAACATAATTAAAAAGTATCTTTAGATTTCTTCAAGTTTTCAACACAGGAAATCTATATTTCGCCAAAAGGGAAAGGTAATCTCCGAAGATCGCGCGAACATAAATGCCGACGACGTTTCTCTGAAAGATCGTCGATTGGTTCCTTTAGCGCCCGGAGCGAACCCATCTCAAATATTCTGACGTGTGGCGTCTCGGGTCCGGTGCCCTGACGGAGCGCGGAGATCACGGGAGAGGCATGTTTTGGCAAGTGATTGTGGGTGGTAAAATGTGTGCGCACACGCGTTTCTCTCCCATCCGTATAATGCGTTCAAGCGCGTGCACGTTGCTTCATATTTCCGGTGCCGTTAATTCGGCTCGCGGCGACCCGACGAGCACGACGACGCCGAAGCTACAAGTCGTTCTCGAGGAGCAAGAGAGATTCCTGCTCTCTCTTTGTTCTCTCCACCTTGGCAAGCGTCTCGCGTCGAGACGGCAGAGGAACGTGCGTACGCGCGTCTCACGCTCGGGACCACCCGGGCGATCGCTTCATTACGTAAATTCGCCACCACTCGTGTCCTGCGCGTCTTTGCGTGCACGCGCCTCCTCGTCGTTCTCGTGCGATATGAGGTAATCGTGCAAAAACGATTTCACGTCAAATACCGAGTAAGCTTTTTCGTCTGAAAATTCAACGAATTGATCAACCATTCTCAATATCACGGATAAAGCATACGTATGCATGTATAAATTTTTTCCTCAATAAGGACTCAAACTTAGTCATTGAGTTTATTAATCAAATAATATTATTGCTTATCCATCATCAATCTTCGAGTATAAAAATGACGAAATCTTATTGTTTCCAATCAAGTTTTATTTTTAAAAAATTTGTTTTGTATTTAATTACATGTAGATAAATGTTATTAAAAACAAATTTAAAAAACGCGATATGAAATTTGTATAAAGATACTTCCAGGCTTAGTTTCTTTTTTCAATTCTGAGTTAACGTCAAAATATATTTCCGATTGTAAATTCTATGATAAATTGTATCTTTAATAAATTTCTGCAATTATTAACTGAATAAATTCATTTCAAAATGGTGATATATAGTTGCATGTTTAAAATTGAATGCATTTAAAAGATATGCTTTATATGATGACAAATTACGCACTTGGAAGAGATGGAACGACCGTGAAAACAGGCGTGTACCGAGTGTTGCTATAACCGTACGCCTTCCGTACGCGACTCTGATTGAGAAACAGTCAGTCGGAGTGTTTGCGCAGTACTTCTACGATATGTTCGGGGTTCCGGGATCTGTGCTGGGAGTATAGCCATACAAACATCGGATAACCGTTCATCTACCTACCTACGACCGCGCGGTCCATGCATTAAACATTCTCAAACACGATCTTACGTCCAGTGATAGGCCACCTTCGCTGGTCCATGTGTATTGGTGTAAAAACACAATTCGCGGTCGTGAGTTTCGACGAACGCGAAACAAGATGCTCATTTCACTGCAATTAAACGTCGCTCTTCTTCTCTTCAAGGATTTTCTTTACTTTTTGCGTGTGTCTTTATTTTTGTCCGTATGTTGCAATACCTGAACAATAATGATGCGTTTATTCGCGATAATATTTACAAATAAATAAAATATACTGTGTAAAGTGTAAAAATGCAAAGAGCTATGGATGTACATACTTGTAAATCCGTTGATAGCGTTTCGTTGCTACTTCAATATCTTTACATCTGTCAAGGAAATAAGATTTGTACATTAGATTTTACAGTTGAATATTGCTAATCATTTAATATCTATAATAATTTATAGATATTTTAATAATATTTATATAAATGTGTATTTATATAAATAAATCATACTTTTATACAATATATTTATATAAATAAATAGTCGCATTTATAAATAGATTCAATCACACACTAGCTGAAGATTTTCGTCTTCTCGTAAATGTAGGACAACGAAAGAAAGATTGATGCGAAATGTAGACATGAATAAAAATCAGAGAAAACGAATTTATGAGCGGAAGAAAGGGCAGCCAAAATTGCGCTTGGAACGATAGGAAACCTAGCTCTAGGTCAACTCTAACCGAGATGACCACATACTTTATCTCCAAGAAACTTGATCAGAAATATTCTCAGAGAATATCGAACTTTAATTTTAGTTCAAAAATATATTATTCTCTCTTTATTTCGAGAGATTCATTAAATTTATAGACAGTTTTATGTATTGTAAATAGAGAGGTTAAATTGCTTACTCTTAAACATTTTCCGCAAGGTGTAATTCTAGTCATTCTGGGCACATATTGCCTCATGTATTCTGGATATTGTCTCGGTCTTCTGCGCCTCACTCTGTATGTTTCAGGAACCACACTCGGTTCTGGAACATAGGCAGGACCTTGTGCCGCGCTTCTTAATTGTTCTAACGTTTCTCTTGCCAGCTCTAGAAAGATGCAACGATATCGAGCGAATTACTCGGACGTTTGAATGTAATATACATAAATCGTAACGTAACAATTGACGCAACTTACGTCCTAAATCTTCTTCTTCGTCCAAATCCTCGACATCTGACAAGGCGTCGACTGAATAGAAAAAGATTTCATTAAATTAAATAATTATCTTATATAGGTTTTATCAGTTTGAAGCGTGCAATTAGCTTTGTAATCAAGAAGATAAAGATAAGCATAGGAGCAACAACCATGTATTAAAAAAAATAACAGTTTTATATAAATTACTGTAATAAATATGATGCCATGCGAATAGACTTGGTCTTAAGTTAGCAGAGCATTAATTATAGTGAACGTAATATAATTATATAATTTAAAAAAGGTGTAAAAATAATGGGAAAAATAATTTGATATCTATTAATTTTATTTTGGACCATATTCATCAAATTTTTATCTACTTCATTATATTTCGCATTACATATTTTACGTTGTTATATTTATACGACGAACCATAGTGTACTATTCGTCTGATTATACACGAGTTTTATGCTTACAATCGATTCGTCGTGGAACAATGGCCACTCCAGTTGTGAGATCCGTTCTACGTGTACTTCTCATAGGGATTCGTGGAATAGCACGTGGAAACTCTCGTCGAGTTCTCCGTGACGGAGTCGACGTGTATTCTGGCACAATATCTCCCTCGTCATAATATCGTGTCGATGTACGCCACTCTTCTGGAGTTGATCTGAAGTTTATAAGGTTTCCAATATATTCTCAATAAAAAAAATTGAGGTAATCTCTTGGTTTGATCGTAAAAAATATCAATAATTTAGGTTATATACGTCTCAAGTTCGGAAAATGCAGTATGATATTCTTCCGTGGCAGCATTATTCTCATTGCAAGTACACATAGTTGTTTATCCTCGATTCTTAACAAACACGTATTTTATAATTTTGAAAATATTGCCGAAAAGATTTTTTTACAATTTAAACACGTTGATTATAGGCTTACATGATAGCGTCTGTCTATCAATGACTATCGATTGCCTTTCTCATCATTCTTCACGATATAGAACAATATGTATATATAACATGTATACACATACATTTTTATAAATCATAAAATTGAATAAAAAAATGTGTTTGGAGATTATTGATACTTAACAGAATGAAATAACGAGACAGATTTTTATTACGTCGTAATTGTACAAAAAAGTGAGAAGAATAAATTAAAAACATATTGCTGGTTGAATAAGTTGAATAATCAAAAAATTTCACGTATCTTCACATGATCACACGATCTTCACAAGATATATGCAAGTTAAATAAAACGTCTCGTTTACCTATGTTGGCGTGAAGTACGAATCGTTCGAGGAATAAAGCTTTGACACTGTTGACTAGTTGTCTTCGATTCGTTTGAACATGCATGATTTTTTTTTACATTTTAATTATTCTCTTGAATTGGCCAGACGAAATCTGTTGATAAAAAATCATTCGCGTAATAGTAAGTTTTATATGTCCTCGCGATTTTTATATGATAATCAAGACGAGCGTCTGCATTTTAAAGAAACTTATAAGCACCATGATGTATTTATTTATCATCATTTCGAACAGGCCATTGTAATGTGATATCTATTTATATTTTTAAATAGCGCTTCTTCCGAGCGACGATGAAGTTTTTAGATAGCCCGTCTTGTTACGCAATCATATCGTCCTCACGACATGAATATAGCTTGGTCGTGATCTCACGGTAAAGTTACGTACACGCACTCACGCACGCAAACGAGCGCGAGCACATAGTACGGTGGGCGCGTGCGAAGGACCACACACCGTGCGATATTTAAATGAATACCGCTTACGACCGACAATCGTGCTACCATAAATGTCATTTCGCGATTTCACGGGCGCGGGCGCTTCACTTTATTCCAGTTGAATACCTCCGACACGTCGGTCACGCGTGATTTTCATGGTTTATGTAAAACCGGCCGGAGTTATCGGCAACTTAATCTCGATATAGGCTCTGTAGTTAATTAACGATGAAGTCGCTTAGACTTAAGAAGATTGTAAGACCCCGATGTTCCATTAACACCTTGCTTATGGATATCATATGGTATCCACAGCAGGCGCTAATAATTGCCATAAACGTCGCATATATCTATATAATCTTATTTATAAATCTGAAATTATTTATAATATGTATCATTTAATCGCTTTATGCATATATAATAAAAATAAATTTAAAAATTAATAAGAGCCTGTCAAAATACGTCGCATATACCTATATAATGTTATTTATAAATCTGAAATTATTTATAATATATATTATTTAATCGCTTTACGCATATATAATAAAAATAAATTTAAAAATTAATAAAAGCTTGTCAAAAACACAACTAAATTAAACAGTTATTTAATAATTTATGTGTTAATAAATTTAAAGTATTAAAATGCTCGATATTATAATATCGTTTTTCGTATTATAATATTTAATCCAATTTTTCTAATCAATAAAGACTGGAAAGCACGATAAATTAAAAATTCGCAAAATTATATGACGAAATTGAACTACATTGTAAACTGAAGTATTTGCTCTAGTAACCGAGTTAATCAATTTAGTCAGCATCGGAACGAGATAAATGATGTTTCGCGACATTGAATAAAAAGATAAAGACGCGATATATATGTATGGGTGTATACGCGGTGAAATCTATGCATTTATAGTGGGTAACGCAGTAAAATATTCCTGGAGTAGAGTTTGTCACTGATGGATGACTGGTTTTATAAATATTGATAGCCATTCATCTCACATAGCGGGCCAGATCTTTTGATTTTGATTTTCCGAAGAGAACGGCATAGAAAATATGGTCGCGCTGATGACGCTGATGATGATGATGATGACGATGACGATCATCGTCATCATCATCATCATCATCATCATCATCATCATGATGCTGGAGCTGGTTTTCGATATTGGATTCGTCAAGGAGAATTTCTACCGAGTGGAGTGCGAAACGCCGTGTACAACGACACCTTCGCGTCCGCCTCGAATCTGTAATTCAAATCCGAAAGTCAAATTAATTTAACACTTGTCATTTTTCATGTTTCGGCGGCGCCTCGCCGCGGCACGCGGAGCTCCGGCAGCTATCTTTCAATATTTCATTTTGGAGAAGGCCATACCCACTCCGCCTTCATCCCCCGTGATAGATGCATTTCTTCGTGATTGTGCTGTCACGTTCTTGAAACGAGGAAGACGCGTCACGAATATTTCGAGTATTATAAATGCACGACGGTGTGAGTAAATGACAGTCGACGTTGTGTGTTATTCTGTTACCGATATATATATACGAGAGATTTATTTTATTTCTTGCACTGACCTTGCAGACAATGTGTTGTAAACTACGAATCGTAAGTATATTAGTTTCTCTTATCACAAGCGTTAATTATGATATACTGTTACAACGATAAATTTTTTTGTCCGATTAAAATTGCTATGATATAAAATAAGAATACGGTTTATGATTTGATTTCATTATTAGTGGAGTGCATTCATACTCTCCCCAACAAACAAGATGCTCCTATTTCAAGAGTCATTATGAGTTAACACGCATCGCAGGTTATAAATATTTCTCACCTCGAAACCCATCGATATTGAACGGTGGTCGAAACCAGTCGAAGCAAGTCGTGAATGAGTTAGTGCTTATAATCGCGTTAGTCTAATCGTTGGTATAGGGAGTCCGTTTCGGAGTTGAAAAGGACTAAAGGCACTAAAACGGTCCTATTAAGCCTCTATAGACCGCCACAATTGGGCCACCCAATCCCCGTATACAATGATGAACGTAGTAACTTTTTGGAGAAGTAAGTCTATCGTGGCCGTGCTCGAGGATTGAAACGATTTTATGCTTGTCACCACTATTCTCATTTCCTTGGAAACTAAATGTTAGCACATTTATCAAAATTATCCGAAGAAGAGCATTTTGTGTATAACAATCTGTCTTAGATTATTAATTATATAAGTCTAAGATATATCAAATTTAGATACAAAATTTTTTATAGCAATAAATTACCCTCTCTCTTTTTTTTTAGTAGTAATATATTTTCTTATCACATATTAATAAAATATTTTAAAAAATTGATAATTGTTACATAAATATAATAAAAAAATATATATGTTGTGTGTGTGTGCGCGCGTGTGTGTAAGTGTATATATAATGTTAAATTTTTTTATGTAATATTTCATAAATTGACATTATATTAAAAAATTTTTTTTAATGATTATTGATATAAATTTTTTTTATATTAATATGTAAGATAATAAGATTAATTTATTGTTGTAACGAAAATATTAACTTTTATTACAATGTAGCGTTTGGCACTATTTCCGGAATTTTTCTAGGAACACAAGAATATATCTAAATATATTTCTATATATAATATTATATGTATATAAAAAGATATTTATCGAGCAGTCATAGTAGGCTTAAATTCGTTAATAAATTTGTTCTCTTCTCTCCTCCTCTTGTTCTCAGCAATGATGATGAAGGAAAACCAAGGTGATGCATGGCTGCACCCCTGTAAACTATTATATAAGCGCCACCCTATCTCTCTGAATCTGCGAAGTTTCAAAGATCTCTTTCTCTTGTCTCTCCATTTCTCCTTGCCTTTTATCCCATAGATCACAAAGAAGCCGCCTCAGTAAGTTCACGGCAAAGTTTATAGGAGACAAAAGGGGAAATGTGTTGCCCGGTGAAAAATCGCCGCCGCTGCAGCTATTATTAATCCACGTCGCGGACGCGTGAGCGCCGTGTTTTCATGACATAATTCGGAATCGATTTAACTTCTTAACGCCCTTACGTGACGCGTAAAGGACTTGCACTCACTGCACTCGCTCGTAACTCAGAATGTGCAACGTCTCGGCTCTTAAGTCTCATTACCATATCCCTTCGTTTGCCGCTCGGCTTCTGCATACCTATTACATACACTTATTACGCTGCCGGTTTGCTCGACCGGTTATCAGTACCTGAATATTTATTTAACCGATTACTTTTTTCATCGGCTCCATGGAAATTCGATCGCCATCGCGCTGGCTTCGTAAAATTATAGACAGCAAAGAAAGAATAAGAAATTTCTGTCTCCTCAAAGGCGGCGCATTATTAGTATGCATGTTTGTAACATTATATGTCAAAGATGTATATTTAAGAGAGTTAATTATATTATTTAGTCAAGATAAAAGTAATTATTTCCCCTCTAAATAATTAAATAGCAAGAATGTTAATGCTCGTATGAGTAATAAGCTATTTTACAAACTGATTACAAAAATATATGTAAAATACTTAATTAAACAACACATGTACCAATAATATATATTATCCATATTTTTTCTTTAGAGGAAAGTTTCTTTAGCTGGCTCCGGTCACGTAACGTTTTATACATTTAAATTGATTGTTAAAAAGTAAATTCTTTTCTCTCTTAATATCAATTTCTTTTTAAAAAATAAAATGACTAAAGATAAAGATGTGCAGCCGTTGCTTTGTTAAAAATAAAAATTTGTGCTCTCTCCTTGCAGATTCTTTAAAGTGATGGATGATTTCATGGCAACATGCGGTGAAGGTGAGTTTGCATTATATCAAAATTATTATATTCGACTTTTTATTATAAATTTTATACAAATATATTTTTGTAACAAAATTTCTTGATTCGGCGATTGAAAAAACTTTCATACATCCCATACAATTTTGAACAAGTATAATGCTTTATATATTGGTCAAAAATTGTATCGTTAAGATGTCTGATGAAAATTGCAAGACTCATGTCTGATCGGCGCCAACTAAAATGCATAGGTTCAGCAACACACTTTAAAAATAATTTTTAAGAAACTAATTTTGTATTAATGATCCTCGAAAAAAAAGAATACAAAACGCGGATACTCGTGTTTTCTGTGAGGGAAAATTGGTAGGAATCGTCATAAGTATTCTCCTTTTAACAAAACTGTTGATCACGACTGTACGAGCGTATCCCTTCCTAATTTACTTCCTCGATTACGGTTCGATCGTGTTGTGCGTTGCGAGAACGAATGTAGAATATCCGATGGTTGTTTTACTCGCACGGTTGCACGATATTCGCCCGGCTTCTGTGCTTCGGATGAGAAGAACGATTCGACAAGGACGACGACAGCGGCGACGATCCCGACCAATGCGATCAGAATTCGAGGACGCCCACGCATGAAATACACATATCGAGGCGTTGTTAATTATCTGCCATCGTTTATCAACCAGTAGAGAAGAAAGTTCCCTTGAATATTTCTTTTTCTCCTTCTACTCTCGTTTCTTTTTCCTTACATCCTTGTCGCTTTTTTCCGTTTCTTCTCTTCTTTGCATTTCTGTCTCTGTTCCTTCATTTTTTCTTATCCCAGTCATATCCGTGAGGTTGCATCGGAATTTATTGTACAATTTAAGAATCGAGGTTTGATCCTCTTAGTTTACATTCGAGTGTGTACTTTATACTTATACCTTAAATCTATGCATCTAAAATCTAAGCTCGTTCTTTGACTTTCCACATTTTTATATAATAATGTTTAAATAATATATATTGAAATTTAAACATTTTTTTAGTTTTAGGTGTAAAATCTAAAGCTTTTGAAATTTTTAGAATTTTTAAGATTCCTCAAGAAATTGTAAAATATGAAACGGATGTAATTGTCCCAGATTCTCGTCGACAAAATTGCATGAGCGCGTTCTGTTACGTTATCGCGGTTTACAGAGCTATCAGATTTGTACGTGGGAAACTCACGAATCAACTAACTTGTGTTGGGAGATGGAACGGTCCGTCGAAGAACGAGTCGAAACGCATTCCAAGGCAAAAGAAGCCGCTTCGTTGCCCATTCGTTGTCCACCACTTAGCATTTATCAATACCGTATATCCAATGCCCAATGTTGAAACGCTAGTTGATCACGTAGAAATGACTCGCGTACAAATCACTCTTATCTCTTCGATAATTTGTTAAATTTTTTATGCATATAAAAATAAAAAATGCACGTTAGACTTGTGTGTTTCAATATTCCTTCTTTTAATTTTTTTTAAAGACATTTAAATTATACCAAGTTATAATATATATCACAAGGATTATTTTGATATAAATATCTAATCATTTCTGACATTTAAGTCGTTGGGTTTTGAAAAAATCAAACAGTATATTTTTTAATTAAAAATTTTGACACTCGGACCATCTTCAGTATAACTGTCAACAATAATATTATATCATGTATATAAATAGTATGAAAAATGTAAAAAGATATAACAGAACATAAAGAAATATAATATATGACGGTAATATTAGATTGCTGACAGTTTCTGAAGATGGTACTGAAATATTTAATTAACGAAGATTCCGAATTTAGTTTTTAAATTTTACGCTGTTTTCCGCACTTAGATTATCATTGTTCATTATTCCATTGCATTTAATCGATCGTAGCCTTGAATTGTATTTTTATTGTTTATTATATTTTTGCTGCGTGAATCCGGATTATAATATTCACCTTCGTCCAAGCAAGTCACAAAATCCTTCGTTCACCGAGCATTTCGCGACACGCTCCGTATACGATGTGCGTTGCGACCGAACTTGGAGCGCTCGATTGATTTAAGACGGCAGTAATCGGTGGCCCGAAAAGACTTGCAGTAACATGCTGGCGATATTTTCATGTTTATGTACGCCGGACGTTAACGTCGTTCCCTGGTTTCAGCAGCTCTTACATACATATATCTCCAACGGGCTTTTAGTTCGCCCTCACGCTACTAGAAGTTCTTTCCCGTGTTCTCGAGCACGAGGTTCTCGTGGCCACCAGAGGCTATTTGAGCCGGCGTACCTTACTCGCGTGTATATCATATTGCCACATTTACCGCGTCGCTTCGGGTCGTACTTCGCGACTACTCCAGTAGCCCGAAAACCAATCTTTACGTCATACTGAGAGTGGCACGTGCAACTCCGGGTGCATTGTCTTGTCTTTTATTTCTTCGTCGAATATCTTGGAGGCACGAACGAAAACAATATTTATATGCAACTGTTCACTCTCACCTATCAACATACACGAATTTGATCTATAAAATCAATAAAATCCCTGTTTTTCCATCGTTTTACGCTGTTTCAAACGTGATGAATTAAAAATCATGAATTTCTACCTTACTCGAAAAATTATTTAATGAAACATGCCATTTTTTACGCCGTTGTTCTGAATTTAGAAAACGAATTACATTTTTTTGCGTGAAAGAATTCTCATAGAGGTATAATAAAATAAAGTATTATCTGAAATCTTTCGCGTGATACATTATAATTATATTTAAATTTCATCTTTTCTTAAAAATATTTTTAAATAAGAAACAATACTCGTAAATCTCTATTATTATTAACAACGAACACGAAACAAATTTATGTAACGATAAATTTAACAAACGAAATTTCCTTGACTTTTCTGATATTTAAAGATCTCCTAAAGTTTTGATATTAATTATTTCTGTCATAAATTTGTAGACGCGCGAGCATTCTATTTTTATATTACATAGATCTGAAAAGGTCTACTATACCGTAATAATATAAAACAGATATCCCGAATTAATCACAAACTTCTATCTAATTAATGATATTACTGAATTTACAAAGTTAATTTTTGATGAACAGTATTATCATTATTATGCTTCAGCTCCTTTAAACAGTTTGTTTTCAACTACTAAGTGGCAAATGTTCTGCGACCTTCGTAATATCTCTCTAGTGTTGTAATTTCATACTAATGTACGGACATGTACAAACATACACATAAGTTAAGTGCGAAATCGTAAGTTTCATGTTCTCAAATGCCGAAGATTTCTGGTAGCAAAATTTCGGAAAATTTCTTTACCTTTTTATTTTATTTAATATTAGTACATGTGTTTTACGATAAAATATAATTTTACGATAGATATATTTATTCATATTAAAAAGAAGATGATTTATTATAAATTATACCGATATTGTATGTTATGTGATTTACCTAAATTAAATATAAAACACGTAATTCTCTTTTATGAAAATATAGAGAGAGGATAATGTTCGGCAATTGAGAAATGATGATTTTAGTATTAATGCATACAATCAGAGTAGTTGTATATCTTCGATAATTTGAAGATCGGCTTATTTGTTGATATAAAGGCTACTGCGCCACGGGGGTGCCGGATCTAGATTCACATTAGATGCCGACGTGTTCTGGGATTTTTGTCCGCTAAAAGAAGTTTCTGACGTATGCAAACCTGAGATGACCTCGTGATTAAATACCGACGTGGAACGAATTTAATCTATATATATATATATGCAAACACATATGTTAGGACATTGAATTATATCTACGATTTATGTATGATATTATCTCTAAACTATATTTGGATTGTTATATTATTGTATCACGTGTGGGATTATTTTCCAATTTATTAAATTATAATAAATATTGGAATATATTATATGACAAAATAATTTAAAAAAGTGCAGATTCAGAGAAAAATTTTTATTACATAACTACAATTATATATAAACTCTTTAGATCTTTTAAATTATTCAATATCAATTAAACAAAGAGGAGATGATAAAATTTTGTTTCTATCGATTTTCCAAAGAAATTACAATTTTGCTCATAAAATAAATTTACGGAAATATCTCTCTATAATTCTTCATGTTTCAAAATTTTGTGAGCTCTTCAATTTATATTCTATTTATGTATGTTAAGCATTCACAATCTCTATTATTTTCACATCGTTATTTTCTCATATATGATAATCCAAGGACTCTCTTACGAAGAAACAGCTTTTACGCTCGAGTCTAGTAACACGTTGCGCATTCGCATTTTATCTCAATACTTTTTTCTGGGATGCTACATGCTGTTAGATCGAAGATAGCTCTGGTCAACAGTTTTATTAGACTGTTTATCATGATTTTTTCATGGAAAATCTTATCGCGTCGCTATTTCGAGTCTCCATATATTTGCATTATTGTTTCTCGCGAGTAGTACAGTACCGTGTCTATCCCAGAAAGAGGGGGACATAACTCGCGTTGTGTATCGTTGCAAAAGATGTACTCTTCGTTCGGTCAAGTGGCTCACAGAGGTCAAACGGCGTATCGCATGACCCGCGATGGGCCACTTAATTCATACTGAGAGCCGTAAGAAGGTACGAAGTACCTCTAAAGTACTTGGTACTTATCCTCCGCTTGTTCGCGCTTCGAGCTGAAAGAAAGAAGACGCCGAAGTTAAGGGAGACGGGCGGTCGTAGAGGGAACGTAAGAAGAAGAGATAGGTGGTAGACGCGTTGTTCGATCGTTATGCTGGTCAACTACTCTTATTAAAATTGCGGCTCTTGCGAAAATGCCGCCGCGATCGACCGGCCGGCTGTAGCCGAAGTCACGAATCGTCGTGAATTCGTCGCAGTTTTTGCCGGTAATTTGCGATAATATTATAATCAGCCCCTTGCTGGGCTCGGAGAGGTGCCGACCCCACGCCCTAGGCCAAATTGATGGCCCGTGGAATCGTATGTCTTGCCGCCTTATTGCACGCCTTTTTCGTAAGCGAATATCTCTTCGGTTTCTGCGCGTCTTTTTCACCGCCGTTCGATGTCTCGAAAGTGCTTTCGAGATACCGATCACGTGTCCCGCCGACCGGACTCTCATCTGCGTCGCCGCATAATTACTTTATCGAGATTATGTGTTACTCTCCATTACTTAAATTACGAAATATCTTAAGAAGAAAATACACCGTTTTCAGATGCTTGATTTTATTAAACCTGCAATTTTTTTTCTTTATAATATTGTGTAATTAAAATGTAATTTCTAATAATGTTATTGCTTAACAGCTGATATCGCTACTTATGTCATTAAATTTGGAATTACAAAAATTGTATAAATTTTCTGTTACAGGTGAGCTTATAGGAATTCATTGCACACACGGAGTGAATCGTACTGGTTATCTAATTTGTAGGTAAGTATTATTTAACTTCACATCTCGTGTCCTTGCATTAAATGAATTATTAATATTGTGCTACTTTTACTTGATATATTCAAATTTTTTGGATTTTTAAATTCTAAATATATGTCTTATTACATTTGTTTAATTTATATTTGAATAGCCTGATACTCGGAATTCGATTTTGAATCTTGTTTGTTATATTATATTGATATAATTATTATTTATATATTTGTGACATTTATTTGTTATTTAAATATCGAATAATATTGGAATACTTTCAAAAAAAACCGTGTGCTACACCATTTTTTATAGGTATCTCGTTCAACAGCTAGGCTGGCTAATTCAAGATTCTTTAAAAGGTATGTTATTGAAAAATTTGCATTATGCATTATGTTAATTTATTTATCATAGTATTTATTATTGGATTTCATCATTGATTATAATTTTAATAGAATCGTCAATGGAATTTTAATCGAATGTTTAATTATAAATAATTTTTATTAAATGTTGACCCATATATTAGCATGCATTTAAAAGGTCTTTGAAAAATTATGTTACATTATGTCATGTTAAATTTATTTGCTATTATTTTATTATTATTGCACTTCACGAATGGGGAAATTATAATTTTAATTAATTATTCAATGATATAAGTAATCATTATTAAAACCAACGGAACTATTAAACTGTCAACTGAAAGTTAATTATTTATGAATTATAAGCAAATATTGTTTTGTATTTATTCGCCTGTAAAAGAAAATAATGTGTACATAAGTAGGCCATAATTTCACATACGTAAACTGTCTTTTGAAAGTTATGTAAATAATTATAATTAATTTGTTTTCTACATTATTTAATTAAATCAGGTTTTTATAACTTGCAAACTTATTTTTCTATAATACTTTTTCTCATTTATCACATATATCTCTTATTCAGAAGTATGATAATTTCAGATATTGAACATTAAAATAGGTTAGGATTGACAATGACAATCAATAAAAGTTCATGTTTTTGTATAAAAATATATATATAAGCTTTCGATAAGCTTATTGCCCAAACGAAAACACTGTTTATTTGTATTTAGCTTTTGGAGACGCTCGCGGATATCCCATCGAACGTGACATTTATCTCAGCGCATTGGAAGAGCTTCAATGCGTTGAGAAGATCGATACGAGCAAAGTCATTTTGAGGCCGAAGAGTCCTCCTACCATAGTTTCACCCAAGAAGAGAGCACGCTCGTCAAAAAACCCGACAGGTCGACCGATGGGACCGCCGGGTTTCGCGATGTCGCGTCGAAGCTTCGCGAACGGCGGTCCGTTTTCACCTCAGAGATTCGCGGGCCCACCACCGGGATTCGGACCGATGCCACCTCCGCTTGGTATCCCTCCTATTCCGCCACCCATGGGCCCACCGCTTTATGGACCTAGACCGTTCAGGTATGGACCGCCGCCGATGCGCCCGGCGATGCCGCCGACCCCGCCTGGACCTGGTTTCCCGCATCCAGGTTTTCCGCCGCGTATGCCAGGTCTGCCGAGGATGGCAGGTCCACCGCGATTGCCGGTCGGTCCAGCTGCACGGTTACCACCACCGAAGATGCCGCCACCACCACCGCCGCCTCCGCCACCTCTGCCTCCCAGAACGATAACAAAGCAGCTCCAGAAGAAAAAGCAACAAATTAGAAATGGTATTATGGAGCGCGCGATAAATATTCGTTTGAGACGAAATAGACCGGCCAACAGAATCATGCCTAAAACAAATAAGGAACAGGACTTTACTGTGGATACATTTGAGGAAAATTTACTTACGACTTCGATTACCACGCAATCGCTACGGCAAACGAAGGGACGATTTAATCAAACCAAGTGACCATGTATTCACTAGGAATACGATGGTATTTAAACGTACGTTTTTCTGTGTAATTTTAACTGAAGTTGACAAGCGTCTGAGGAACTCTATGCCGAGCATCTGGGAGGCTCCCATTTATAACAGGTTTAACATGGCAGTCGATGCTGCAATTTACGCGACGAGTCCATTATTATTTAATTTAAACGATAAAGTTCGAATAGATCCGAATTAAAGTTTGTAAATCGTAATTCGCTATATCTATTCGATATCAATAATACCTTTTGCTAATATTTTTTATTTTATTTTATATTTTATATCGATCATTAATGAGTAAACACATCTTGTCGAAAACTTCATGACACTAGTTTATTTTATGATTTATACATATACATATATATACTTACCACGTTCGAGTGTTTGTGTATATATGAATGTATGCTACAAGCTTTCTGTAAAATCAACGTTTTTAAAACGACAATTTTGTAGATCGGTGTTTTATAAAACCAGTCTAAAATAAAAGCTGATCTACGAAAGATAAAAACTATATGTATATGTACCTATAAACGGTATCATTAATCTTTTAACATATGAATTTACGCGCATATCAGGATTCATTCGACAAAAAAAGCAACATGTGCATGAATTTTATGTGTTAATTTATTAATAACCGTGTTTATATTTAAATTTTATTTTAATAACTGATTATATAAATTACATATTTTTAAAAATTAATTAGAATTATTTGTTAGAGACATTCAGTATCATGAGATTACAACAGAAGTTCACTAGAGGTATTTACGTTATGTTTATATGCAATCTTTATTTAATAGGAAAGTGAAACTTATGTCTAGAAAAAGAGAAATGTGCTTATATGTCACTTTTAAGTTACTTTATACTACGCATAAAGAAAGTATCATTAAGATATTTTTATGAGTTAACAATTAAGAACATTCACTTTTAAATTTTTAATAATTTCAGTTTACATTGTACAAATTACAATGTATAAATCCACAAACGTCATTATTTAAGTCACTAAAAAAATTGTCTAAAGATCAAAAGATATGGAAATAGAAACAGAATAGAACAGTCACAGCAAGTCTATGTATAATTTTAAATAAAATGTGTACATTTAAATATGAGAGATATGCATTATAATGATTCAATTTACAAAAGTTTCTTTATCCTTATATTTGAAAATAAATCTACAATTATTTTCATGAACAGATTAACCCAAAATACAATTCTAATTTTAAACAAATTCTAAATTAATGCTTAGAATAAGATATTTGCATTCTTAATATAAAATCATAAGAACTACTAATATTTCACATATGTTTCACGCATGTAAAAGAAAACATTCTAATTATAAAATATTATATTTATTCATAAAATATTCTTATTAATCTTGACTTGAATTTCTAATTTTTAACCAGGGTGTCTACTCTTTGAAAAAAACATAGAAAACCTATAATTCTCAGGATTTCTTTCGTATCGGGAAAAATCAGGGAAGTCTCATGGAATTTTTTAGAATTCAGGAAATTTTTTCGAAAATTCTCTTTTTGATAATTTTACTCTCATTTGTGAACAGTCAGTTGTGTGTGTAAAACTGGCATCTTATTTTATGAAAACTCATTTAATTGTTGACAATGATATCGTTTTATCTTTAATAGTTCTAGAGTTTTTGATAGATTTAATGAATATTTCTGGATATTAAATAAAAAAAATAGCTCGGAACAAACCGAGACGCCAAGTTCACACTGCTTACTTTGTCCGCTGACGTTATTTTAGCATTTTTATCAGATTTTAAGCGTTTGAAAATTCTACAATAATTATACAAAATGTTCTATACGTAAAAATTATTGATATATTAAACAAATTAAATCATCCGAGTTGCCGAACATGTAAGTATCGAGGTGAGACACTCGATCTTTCCTCGTTTATAATAAACGTGTTAACATAATATTGAATATAAAGTATATATTTTTTGCAATTTTTAATGATAAAGAAATAAAAATATTATACAAGAGAAAATGCTTATCTTAGAAGAGCTATTCAGTTTTTTTAGTACATTTATAAATTAGCACTTGAAACTTAAGAGGCTCTATGTTTTTCCTTTGTATGAATGAAAAACATTAGAACATATATGTAATAAAAAAATTTATTTTAGAAAAAGTTGTATTAAAATTTGAAAAATATTCTCTTTACTTGGAATTTTAAATAAAATTATCTGGAAAATCAGAAAATTTTCAGAGAATTTTTTTACAAGATTTAAGTAGACACCCTGTTCTGCTCTCCATCGTTGCTTGATACCAAGTTTTTCCTTTTTTATTTATCTTTCGCTGATTCTTTATAGCACTCACAAAAAAAAAAAAAATTATTCTCACAAATACACTTAATTATGCGCGCCTGATCGTAATTATAGACAGAATATATCAATCATGTTGAATGTTACATCACGCTCTCGATGTTAATTGAACGCGATACACATTTTATGGCGACGAGAGAACAAAGTGAAAATTAAGATTGTTAGTTAAAAATTGTGTAGTCAAATTTATATTATTTATATTGCTTCATTATTTGATATTATTACGCTTTAATTAATATAATACATGAAGCAGCTGTCATTTTCCCATTCGAATGTTGCCAAATGACGATACGACGTAAATAGTAGCACGTTATATCAAAGCTCAATACAGTATAAATTTGTTGCTGCTGCTACGTAGCTACTGTTATTTACGTCTAATTATTTGCATGTTGACACTCGAATGAGAAAGCCATAGCACGTCTCGCGTACATCGTATTGCGTTTCGGAAAGCGATTTTTTTTCATTATAATTAACGATTTTGACGATTCGTAAATATAGAAACGATAATTATTCATCAAAGTAATTTATTTGCCAATTTATAATCAAGTAAGAACAAAACGTAGTAATATACGAATTATAAGATCAAATAAAAGTAAAGAAACGTGATATATTAATCGTTTAATAATAATAAATTTTTTTTCGTGGAATAAAATATTCCGCATAAAATTTATGCTGTAATGCGTTAAACATTTCATAGCGTCAACGAAAATATTACGAGTTATACTATGCTTAGTATTCAAGGCTAAGGCACGTAAACATTGCGCGCTGTGTTTACATACCGTGCGGTGGCCTTGTCATTCGCGCGACGAGAGTCGAGCAGGAAAGCCACGGCGCGTCGCGCTCCGTACGTATTGTCGTATTAAATCTTGGAACGTAATCATTTCTTATTACAATTATCAACCCGGGCGAGTAAGTATCACGATTAATGACTCCTAAATGTCGAGATAATGGCTATTCACATCAAAGCAGGCATTTCACGCGATTCAGGTATGAACCGAGAAGCGTAGTACTACACGAATCGCAGGTTAAGGTGTTCAAAAGTAACAAAAAGCCGTGATATATCGAGCGTTAGTAATATATTTCGCGAGATATATATCCGTTTGAAATATATTGCGCTATATTGAATAATAATTGTGTATCTTTTTGATGTTTTATCGATGTCTTTGAATTAATCTTTATCTCGAATCGTATAGCATCATACAGTATCGGAGTCGAATTGCCGCTATTATTCTCAAATTTTCCGCTCATAGATGTTGCAAATGCTTGATAAATCAAATTAAATCGAGTGTCAAGACGCATTTTGCGTCGTTATAATTGATCAAACATACATATTATTCACTCATAGTATGATCATATGTTATTGATTATCAAGAGATTATATTCCGTAGCAAGTGAATTTGCCTGTACAATATTCAATGACCCCACAGTTTTCGTTCTCTCGTCGCAATGTAAAGTATGCGTCCTGCTCGAGTAACGTCGGAAGTGTCGTGCAATCGAGAAAATTCTGTCGATAATTACGATCGTGCGCGTGTAATTGTAATTAATTATCTTTTAGCGAATGATTGTTTTGTGAGTTGAATGTCGTAAAGAAGCAGCAAAGGATATAAGAGAGGAGGAAGAGGCTTAGGTGGCATCGGGCGACGGCGGAGCAACGATTGAGTGAGTATTTATTATTAAATTTATTGCTCGTTTTTTATGTCCGCAGTAATAATTCACTTTATTATTCTGTAATATAATATGTAAAAAATATTTTATATTTTATTTTAAAACATACTAAATATAAGAAATTTTGATTTAAGATTTATAATTGTTCCGATTATCTATATAAAAATTGAATTTTCATTTATTACATATTTTTAAGGTTTATGACTAAAATGATATTTTCACAAAATTATATAATTTTGCTAAATATTTGCTTAAAGGACGACTGAAAAAAAATAATTGTGTGCATATCTATTATTTTTTAAACTATTTATTTTAAAAATTTTATTGTGTGTGTTATATAATCTGGATATATATTTATTTGAATTTTTGTTTATGTATTATATAATCTAGATATATATTTGTATATTTTCCAGATACACTTTTACTGTTGCGCATTGTATCGGTGAGTAATAATATTATCATATACCTACATCATTATATAAATCGTTATGAATCTGTTCGCGGGGAATTACTTTTTGCGTACTAGCACAAGTGCTCAATAAATGTTTTAAAGATACTGGATAGTAAAGTAGCTTGATAGTTTGATGTCGTCGCTAAGATTACATAGGTAGGTACGCACGTGGCACGAACGTAATTGAACGTACGCTTGGAAGATTGGGGCGAGCCATGACTGGTCGTGCGCATCTCGTCGTGTGTATCTCGTTCCGAGATATTAAAGTGATTCAATATTCGGACCGGAGTCAGGGGTCACGTGTGTAGGAGGGACACGTCTCGCGCGCGCCTGGCCGTATATCACGAACTGCCGTTGGCGTGCGTGGAATAATTCCACGAGAAATTGCACGCGTCACACGTGAGTAACGCCTTAGAGCTTGAGAATTTTACCCGGCGGCCTTAAAAGTGAGACTTGATGATAGAAAGGACATAAATTAAGTATGCCTATATGTGTTTAATTGGCGTATTGTTTCCCTCTCGATTAGATAGATACACGTTATCGTTTTTGCAATGATGGGTAGTGCATTTTGGTGTATTGTCAAGAATCAGTGGTAGTAAATATATAATATATCTTAAATAAATAATATATTTCTTTTTCTGACGAATAATTAAAAAAATTAATATGAATTCAAAGTATACATACTTGAATATCATTAAAAAACTGAAACAAGTTGCATGGTTAATAAAAATATTAATAAACTCTAAGACATATATTTCGTTATATCGGTTAAAATAGATCTTACGTAGATCAGGATTATTTTACGTAAAATTATTATCTTTTTTTTCCCAATATCTCGGATTGTTTTGCATTCGGAATAATAGAACAAAATACAGCTCGTGAATTATTAGCTTTCATCATAGTCGAATCGTTACCACAACCTAAGTTACTCATAATCTTAATGCAGGCACACTTTGAATGTAAATGTTGAGAAGTAACAAGAGCGAGAGAGGGAGAGAGAGAGAGAGAGAGAGAGAGAGAGAGAGAGAGAGAGTGTGAGAGGAGGGAAGGGAAAGGGAACGATGATGACGATGAAAAGAGGTCGTCGTGGATAGAAGGAATTCGAAAACTTTCTCAGAGGTGGAAAGATCGTCGCCCTTCTCGCCACGATCCCTGCTCTCACGGGAGACAATCCGAAAGTAACTTCTGGTGCGGGCTACTGGCGCCACGAGAAACAATCGTCCATCGTGATGGTTCAATGCAGCTGCGTACGCGAGACAATTATTTTCCGGTGCCCAATACCTATCTCAGTTAGACATTAGATTTATCGACATATTTTCTCAGTCTTTTGAGAGACTTTATTTACTTTTGTACAACGTCGTCTACCTCGCCCTCGTCTCGTGCTGCTCGCACGACTACCCGCCTTGTTTCGGCCCGCGCCGGACGCTGGTCGATCAGATCGGAGGGGGATAGCAGAAGCGGAGTGAGTTTAACCGGGAAACAGAGAGATCGGTGTTTGTATAAACTCTATTTTAAGCACAAGAGAGGATTCGTGACATCAAAATTGGTAAGAATCGGATAAGAAAGAAGGTTTGAAAGCAGATATAAGTCCATGTGGGGTAAATTTATCCAAATTAATAATTAAAAAAATATCTCAATTATTATTATTTATGTTATGATTATTCACAAAAAGAAGATAAGAGTTTTTCGATAAACATATACTTACAGACTTTTTTAATTATGGATTTTTAAGCAAAAAGTTTCCACATGAGTGTAATATAGCATAAGTATGATTTAATTAATTTAAGCGAGCGTTAAATAAGTTTTAAATGGAAACAAGATTAAAATATTGAGAAATTTCTATTATTAGAATCGTAACCAATGCACGTTACTGCAAATGAGGAGATTGCATGATCTAACTACCGTGTGATTGTTCGAAACGACCTTTCAGATGCGTCTCGACGGAACTTCTCAAATAATTCTAAAAATCTGCAAAGAACAAACAAGTCCATAAAGACCTCTCCTTTTCTCTTTCCTTGCGTTTAGATTTCTCTGTTGATTAATCCTTTTATATTTTATATTTTATTGAGATGTAATCTATCAGAAATTCTAAAATTATAATAATAATGAATTGCAAAATAAAATAATTACACAAAATTAAAAGAAATTTGCAATAATTTATCTTGTGAAATTGAATCTTAATTTTTTGATAAAAAAATTTAAAATTTTTAACTAATGTTATCATGTATTCTTTACGAATAATTTGTTCAAAAATCTTGTAATAAATGTGCTAAATAAATTGCTAAATAATAAAAGTAAATAATCAAAAGAATAATACTTATGTATATAAATTTTTATATTAATAAATTGTTTATTATTTCTTAATTATTCAAATGCAGTTAAATGGAAATAAAAAATCGATCTTATTTTTGAATAGAGATATACAATTTCGCAGAATGAATTTCTACGAATTTCTTTTAATTCACCTATTTTTTTTTTTGCAAAGATTGAATACTATAATTGACCGGCGGAGGGACCGGCAGAACGAACTCTCCCTCGTCCGACGTGGTAATTAGTCTCGATTAATTCCTCAAAAATGAGAAGGAACACGCGCGTGCTATGCGGTAGGTAGATAGGTACAGATCTTTTAAGGTAGGGACCTCGAAGTCGAATAATAGGAGGCTGAAAGCTAATTCACACACAAAACCTGTACGAGCTCGAGCTTAGCTTCTCTCTTTCCATCATCCTCTGTGCCCTCTCTCCTACCTCTCTAATTTCGTCTCCTCTAGCCTATGTACCGCGCTTGATCCATGCGTATATGTATGCGTGTCTCGTTGGCACGCCAATACGATGCGTGGCAGTGCACTTTAATGCTGCGGCGCGGCCTACTTAGCGGCCGGCTTGATTAACATGGAGTGATTAATAGTCGCTCCCTCCGTTCGTAACCAACCCCAACAGCGGCAGCATCGGAGATCTAATCGCATGATATTTATTGCCCTGCGCGCGTCGTCCACCTCAGGGCCCACGGCGATTTTGCGAACCTTCTCTCTCTCTCTCTTCTCTTGCTCTCTTCCGCGTACTCGTCCTTTTCGATTTCGTTTATTTTGGTTTTTATTTTCGTCTTTACACACACATACACACACATACATCGTTTTACTTGGAGCCGGTCCGCGAGCTCTTCACCTTTCTCAGTATCGGTCTTCCAGCATTGCCTAAATTCTTCTCGATTCTCGTTTCAGTATTAAAGAAAAGAAGAAGTCGCTATTTAATAGAGCGATTTAAAAATATTTAATTAATTGCCACTTGTAACGTATACATACAGTAAATATAATATTAGTTCAAAGTCCGAGATATATAAAATGATTTATTGCTTTATTTTAAAATCATTCTTTTTTGCTTTAAATAACGATAAATATTGTTTAAGAACATTTTCGTATATTATAAATGTCAATAAATTTTGATGATTCTAATCGGTTTAAATAAAGAAAATCTGTCCATGTTTTCAATAAATACGAGATGATACGATATTCGGTTTTGCGCGCGAGACATATCTACCTCGTTTATTACCCCTTTACATGTTGCGTCAGCGTTATGTTGGCGCCGCATTTGTCTACTTAATCTGTAGTCGTGTTTACACAATCTCGACTTCGACAGCTTACGATTGTTGTGATCAAAAATGTGTGACTACCTGTATAAATAAATAACTTTACACTTCTAAGAATATACATTTTCCAAAATTGTTATTTAAAAAAATATTATCAGATATAATAAATTTTGAAAAAATATTAGAAATGAAAATTATGTAAATATGATTATGTTCTTTTATAAATTAGAAAGGGATTGCAGCTTAATGTAACGTATTATTTGAATATTTGCGTATCTACATACAAATCTAATATATACTTTTCTGTTGCACTATATAGAAAATTACATTTGTATATGTAAAGATGCATTTCCAATAATACGTACTTTAAATTATATTAAATTACACATATTATATTATTGAGTTTATAATAAATAGAAAAATGAAAATATATAATTAAAAATTGATTATAAAAAGTAAAATTTTCTTAACATTTTTATAATTTTAATTAATGTTTTGCATGAAGATTATATGCCATATAAATATTACTCTCCATCGCATAGTTAGAACGTATATCCAGGAATATTGCGAGTTGCATTATGATAAATGCTTACATTTGATAGATTATATAAAGTATATTGAATTGACAAATTTGTCAATATTTTCTCGAATACCTACATAATATACATACATTAATATTTATGTTAAAAGGCTGTGTATAAATCATACAAAATTTAAAAAAATTTAAACGTAATGAAGCAATGATACTATCCTGGATAATAGCAGTCTCGCGGTCGAGGCCTCAGTAGATAGAGTCGTTGTCGCACGTCAATACGCTCACTCGCTTTCCGAGATAACTATTTATACGTTCGTCCCGGACAACGAGCCGATAATTAAGGCGATGTGTAATTAGCGATTAACGCATTAATAACAGCACAGTCTGCCGTCTGCGAGTTGACGCGTCATATGAGGGACTACCGTTCCGTAGAATAATGAACGAATATTGCGAAACAGATAGCACTAATTTGTTTCGACGTGCACACGAAACATACCGATTTTTTGCACCGGCTATCGCGTTTGAGTTTGTCGCTTACGAAACATTGCCGATATTTGAATATACGTGAAACGTGTATGTGATACAAGACTCGCGGGAAAAATGCACCGTTCGCGAAAATTAAATTTACTGGGAATCCAACAATCGCGATCAGTGACACGGTAAATAAAATTTGTTCACGACGGCTGCATCGTTTTTGAAGATTTATCATTTGGTAAGCATCTTACTCGCCTTTTTCAAGCATTTTTAAAAGCATATTGTCACAGGTATTAAGATGAGCAAAAAATGTATAAGCTTTATATAGAAAAGTATATTTCGTGTATCAAGTATATGTTACATACTCACATATAAATAATATATAAAATATATATACAAAATATATTTTTATTACAGAATAATATGGAAAATATTATCATTTATTTTTCATCTGCGAACATATTTATATATTACACAATGCTTTTTAATATCTAATTAATGCTTTTACTAATCAGCTTAATAAGTGACAATTAAAGGATAATAATCTCAGTAATATAGAATACATAATAATAATTGCACGCACGTGACATAGTTATTCCCAATTTAAGATCCCTCCTGTTAACCAGCGAGTTAAACTAATATTACGTGCGCAAACTAAGTTCTATATAAATCTCAGCAATAAATATTCGTCTGTCTATCTCAGCGGGAACGATCAAAGGTACATGTCTCGCGTAAATACGAGGGAGCGATAGCCACAATTGTGATCGGGAAAGGCGACATTGTCTTGATGGTCCCGATACTCGCCTCCCACGACATTGTTGGACGGTCTTATTATCCCTGAGCTCTTTGATCGATACGGACAGATATCGATAACGGTGCGATGTTTATCGTGCGGGTAGGCTTGGATAAACGCGTACGGTGTAGCGTTACACAAAGAGCGTGATGCATAGCCAATGATGGTGTCGGTGTGTGGAACGGGGAAAGAGAAAGAGCGAAGGGAACACCTTGCCTGTTCGTAGGTGTAGCCTCAAAAGAGCTACGAAGAAAGCTCTTTGCGTTTGTACACGCTCATACAACGTTACAATTTGTAGATTCTTCAGAACAGATATAATCGCATATTATACAGTAAAATCAACACGTGATATACAATTATGAATTTATTATTGTAAAAAATTTCAATATATTTTGTATTAAAAAAATAATCAAATATTCGAAATACTAAACGATAAATTTTTTCTGCTTGATATTCAATATTTTCATATTCACATATATATGATCGATGCTGTGCGATCCATATCCGTTAAATTATATGTAGCGAATGTCATAAATTTATATCCTTCACATTTTAACGGATTAATTTTTAAGGATATTATATTTTATATCAAATCGATTTTCGTTTAGATTAACGTTTCAAAATGGGATTTGATAAAAATTGCTAATTTTAATAGTTATATCTATAAAGTCCATAGTTTTATCTAAAAAGGGAGCAATTAAAAAAAAACGTTTTGGCAACTTTATATTTTAATATAATAACTATCTTCGCAAGCGATATATAAAAATATGAATTCATGTTGTGTCAAAATAGCTATTATATTCTTGTACTTCATCAATATATTCTGAGGTATAGAGAGACATAAATCGTTTTGCTTAGCTCACATACATACACACTTAAACATATTCCATAGTCAGAGAGTTAATAGAAAAGAAACGTTTTGCTTTTCTTTCAATCAACCTGCGAACACGAGAAACTGAGGACGAGAGAACAGGAGGAGAGGATGTAGGTAGGGGTATTACGGGATGGAAGAGATGCGTCGCAGATTTGGTGCCGCTGGTACACGTACGTCGATATCAGATCTGCCGAAACATGCGGCGGCTGGCCGAACGCGTAATTGAAATGATTCCTCGGCGCCAAAAGAGTAGCGGCCGATGGCAATGAGATACGATCTTGCCGCACGCACACGCGTGAAATGCCGCATTAACAGCCGGAACTGTTATCGACGTCTCTATTAGGGAGCTCTGTCGACGAGGGGATTTCACCTACCACTTCGGCCAGCACTGTCGGTTCCGTTTCCGAATTTAATATTTCGCATCATCAATACGGAATTCGTCGCGCCAACTTCGATCCGATAATCGATACGCGTTTATCTGGAGGCGGCGACCGAACGGATGAAGAATTTGCTTTCCGTTGTGAGATTCGCTGGAAATTGTCGACGAAATGTAGAAATCATAAAAATCACTCGATTTATATAGTTAGGCATTATTTTTATTTTAATTAAAATATAAATTAAAAACGAATCAAATGAGGAAGTTTATTTTTATCTAATGTTTTTACTTAATATTTTTGTGTAATATTTTTGTGATCAACTCAGCCTATCAATCACAATCTGTCAAAAATTATCACTAACTATTAATTAAATCAAGGATAAATAAAATGTTTAATACGTTAATTGACGCGGAGCAATCTCTCGGTCCGGTTGACAGGATCGGCGTACTAGAGATTAGCAGAGAGCTCCCATTCGAGAAAAGAGAAACGAAGTGGCAGGCGAGAGAGGATAATAACTTAGGTAGCCTGCGGCATCGGATGATTAATAAATCAGGTATGCCGTTGAGAGAACAGTTTAACCTCTGACCCTCGACGCGATGCATCGCACTCCTTTTCATTTTTCCTCGTGCCCCATCTATTCGCATCTGCTCTCACGCGGCGCGTGAATCCTCTCCGCGATGGCCAAAACGGACTTGTTCGTGTTGAACAGCGCGGCGCTTCTTTCTGCGTTCACGACGTTACAGATACGCATAGCTAATGGCCCGTTCCCACAAGCCTTAACTGTGAATGTTAATTGTTGCTTAAATTTATGACAGCCCGTCCTTCTCCTCTTTTTCTTTTCCGATCCCTTCGGTCTTCTCTCCCAACTCTCCATTCCACCCTATTCCGACCGAATAACCACAGCTATCCATTGCAAATGACGAAGCCGCGAAACAAGCCTGATGATTAGCAATTCGGGTACGAAGTACCGTTCGTAACATACAAGTATTAGTGCCGAGAACATCTGTCTATATTATCGCCGTCGCGGAACTTTGAACTTGTAATGCGCTGGAATTTGTGATAACACCGACAACAACCAATGTTCGATTGTAGAATGATGTTTACAATGGTTAATTATAGCACTATTCAATCGATATTGCTGTTTGTTACGTGAAACACGATGCGAGATATTTTTACTATATAAAGAGTGGTCAATATATTTTTAGCAATTTATTGAGAATAAAATTATAACAAAGGAAATAAGGAAAAGTTAAAAAGTACAAAGAGAAAAAAAAGATTCATAGAGAAATGAATTGCTCCATTGGAAAATATTGTTTAGTTTATCAACATTTCTGTTAAAGGTCAATCGAATCGTCTATTGAAATATCGCACGTTTATTTGTTCCGGAAAATACCTCGTATGTGTCGATCGTTCTGCACGGTAAGTCAGATTTTTCATTTAGAAATGTCGTGGGAGTTTATATTACGTTTGTATTCTCTTGCGTAAGCTTTCGCATATTCGCGCAATGTCGTTGAAATATTTGTGAAGTGCTTCGGATTTCTGGATATAAGTCATTAAACCTATGATATTTCTCTATGAAACTATCGCCATTTGTTATATAGAACATAACGTATGACGTTTTATTGAACAAACAGTACTAGGATTTATAAGGTTGGCCGATTTTCTGCGGACCATTGGTTTATTATTTCCGCAGTAAACGAGAACTGAGAAAAAATTGGGCTAATAGAGTGTTGGAATGCCGTAAAAATATAATGAAAAATAATCAAATAATCTGTTGCATATTTATACTATTCTTAATATATTAATATAAAACTATTTTATTGCATCAAGATACATTCGTAAATAGAACACGACAAAAAATTATTACTATTGCTAATCAAAATTATAGTTATTTATTAGATGTCAAATAATATTAGAATTTTTTAACGATTGAATTATTGAAAAGCATTTAATTTTAATAGAACGTTACGTTTCCTCCCGAAGAGACATGATTCATGACAGATTTTTTTCGAAAGTAATCCGGATATCCGGATAGAGTAGGACACTTCTCGAGTTTCCCCTCCATATTCCTTGGTCGTCGTTGGCCAACTCGGCCATTCGAAGGAAGATAATAAGGGGAGACATACTTATAAGATCTACGAGATGAAGGAGCGCATTAGGTGCGTGGACCGGATGACTCAGAAAATTCTTGAAGCCGCACTGACAAGCGAAATGGGTCAGATGTGGTGCACTTAATAAAGCCGAGATAGAGGGCAGCCGACCCGGCGCGATTATCATATGAATCGGTAGACAGATCGCCCGAAAAGGAACACAGCGTGCTGTCGTTGCGTAGTCGCAAAGATTCGTTCGCGCACGACTATTGTGTGTGGTCTCGGACGTGTGCGTGCGCCTGTCATCAGCTGTCAGCGGCAGCTAGCTTGACAAGCCATCGCTCACCTCGCTGTCAACGGGTTTCCATGCACACGCGCTGGCACGACGACCGCATGCGCCAGCGCGCGCGTGCGTTTACGCACGTTCCACGCAACCGGTTTCACGGTCGCGTCGCGACATCACCCCATAGAGACTTCGTCTTGCGCGTCGTGTCGCGCCACTTTATTGCTTCCCGCTAATTTGATTCCGGACTCGATCCTTCGAAGGATAGGCAAATTAGGTGGCTAGGAATTGAGAGATCCTACACAGTCAGGTTGATATCTTAATCTTCCTACAAAAGCGCGCTGTCACAAAGAATGATGGTTTTTATTCCGTTAGATGACATATCTTTTTGTTCGACTATTTAAATATCATTTTGTAATCTATCAGCAATATTTATTTCTTTATTATTTTCTAATAGAAAGTATGTGTCTCCTTATCACGAGATCCAATTATATTCGAAATAATACGTTTAACAATGGAACTGATTCAACGTGTGGATACATGCTTTAAGTAAAGTGATTTCTGCGCGATTTGCTGCATGTGTAGTTTAAGACCAAAGAAAGCCGAATACGGCAAATTACCTTGACATCAATCACGCGTCGCATATCGCCAAAAGAGAAAAGTATTATCAAATTACACCGCGTTAATTTAATTATCCACTTCGATAGCAATGTTAATTGTATCTCCCGATACTCGCCATTGATCTTCGCTTCGCGAAAAGACTACGTTGAATCGCGTACGCTAACAATCCCAATGAGGCAAATAAAGGAATACCAGCGGCGAGGCTATAAATATTCGATGGCGTATGTGCGCGGCGAAAGGGTTAAAGTCGCTGCAACCGCTCGCGAGGCGAGCGAGACCGTAATTTGACACGGACTTGCACACAACGACGTTCGACATCCGTCGACGATCGTTTAACGTACCTGGTCGGTAAAAGATGCGTTTACCGATTTCCTGGACGGGCTCGCTCCCGTCTCTCGAACACGCCGAACGTCCTCGAGATGCTTCGAACGAGACGGCGTAGTAATGTCATTATTAACGTCGGGGGATTTTACGACGCGTTAATTTGCGCCATCCCATCTCTCTTTCTTCCTTTCGTATCGACATTAAGCTCTCGTTTAATTGGAAAAGAAATCGCGCGATTACGCGGTACCGAAGCAAATCGTCGCGTCGTAAACAAATGCGGGAAGTTCGTGCTCCGAAGTGCGGAGAACCGGTCTTTTGGAGAACCGAAAATTCCACCTGTCGGTTTCGTACGTACTCGCGCGTAAATAGCCCGCATCTTCTCATTTTTAACGTGTCGCTCCGTTTCAGAATCTATATTTGTTCTGGCGATTGTAATATTCGCGGACTCGTAAAAACTGCAAATGAATTGCCGAAGGATTCTTCGTATCGAACGATGAATAAGACGGTACACACCCTCCTATACGTGCCAAGAGGGATGCGATACTGAGAAGTCGGCTTAGGTAGAACAATAGAGTTAACAATCAAAGGAAGATACGCCTCCGCTTGGCGGAGTTAGTGTTTTGAATCTTTATAAAGTATATTTTTTCTTCCGCGAATGAATTTAAATCAGGATATGCAATTAGAATATAAAATTTTTAAATTCCTTTAAAATATTCATGTCACATTTAAAGCAGCAAAAGTAGATATATCGATTATTTTTATTATAAATTAAATATTATACTGTCTGACTTTCTATCTCATTTTAATAAAATATTAGGATTTTTAATTAATTATTAAAATAAGTTATTAAAGTTTTTTATCGATAAATCGTATTTCTACGTAAAGAATATACATTGTATCGATTACTATTTACATCGAATACTTTTATATGTTACACGTTAAAGATATACATTTGGATTGGAATATAAGCACTGATGTATTTGACACGTCATAGGGAATGTAGCAGGGAATTCTAGTACGTAAAATGATTACGTAAGAATATCGCTATACGTATGTATGGCCGCAGACGCCGAGTTTCGCCAAAAATAACGCTCATTGATTTAACGTTTTGAATGAACGAGCTCGCGACGGAGAATGAGACAGCAAGTTCGTTGAGAAGGAGGGGGGGGGGGGCGCAGTTATGTACGACTATCGAAGAGAATGGCACAATAGCCAAGAACGTGGTAGCTCCTCTTTCTCTTCGGATACGTTCTCAACGTATAGATATACGTTGTGGAATAGATGGCGAACGAATAGAGTTATGCGTCGCGTTACGCCGCCTACGTACCGCGGTAATATCACCCTCGGCTTTCTCGCATCCGATTTTGACCATAAATATTCTGAATATTCTGCCAGACCGCAACGACCGATAGAGCCAGCTTCTGCTTTATTATTCGTTCGTCTGTACGCGAAATAGCTCTGTGTATATAGCTTTAATCGACAATAGATGCTGTGCTCGGCTAGACGTCGTACTCTCTCTCTCTCTCTCTCTCTCTGTCTCTCGCTTTCTGTATCGTTATTTGCCAGAGGTGGACGCTAAATAAAGATTTTCACGCAATGTCCCACGATCGCAGATAACTTTGCGAATAAAGGCAAAGCCAACGCGCTTTTATTTTCTCGCGTCTTTCGCGTCGTGTTGACGCCACCGTCTGAGGTTTGACGATCGTTGCGCATCGCGATGATGGATTGCATTCCCCTTTTATTGCTCATTTGCACATAAAGAGTCTTTCGTCTCTGTAATTTGCGATGAATAACTTTGACATTGACGTCGGTTTCGGCCAGATAGCGAGTCTGTGTCTAGAGGCGAGTGCAAAGTTAAAGAATTTTCCGGCTATTGTTGCTTTTCTGCTATGCCTCGATCGTTCATTTGTAAAGCTCGCACTTGACATTCCATTCTTGAATACAACGGTTAGAAATGCCGTGACGTAATCGTCTTGAACATTACTGTCATACGTTATAATGTAGGATTTTCCAAATATAGGTTTTTTTACATCCCGTATTGTTTTGTTACAAAAATAATCTAATCTATTTATGATTTATTGATAATTAATATGATTTACGAAGAAATATTGAAAAAGAGATGTCAATTTATACCGTCGCAATTAGTTTTATGATTGAATACGCATGTTCTATTGAAATACATATATTCGAAGCAAAAATATATTTAACAAGAGACCATTGAGCAATTTAAAACTATTTTATTCTTAAATATGAAATGACACTTGGAACGTGCTGTACAATCACTGTTATTATTTGCAGCTACATACTCTCACGCTGTACGTGCGTGAGGCAAACGCAGAACCCCATGCGTCTCCAAGTTTATTTTATGCTTACTACGGTTGTAGGCCTGTGCCTCAACTCTCTGCCTCTCCTCTCGCGCGTTGTTCCTATACCTCTCTTTGCCGCCCGTGTAATGAAACGGTAATTCCTCATCGCACGTGGCTGATTTCTTTAGGAAGACGACGTTAGTAGTGCTTCTAGAGAGTGTCGTTTAAACCAGCGAGAAATGTGCGCGCGACACGCAATACTCATGTGCAACATTAAATATTTTTTATTTACTATTTATTAACATAATGAATTATTTTTATTAATATGCGTTGATATAGTTAGATGATTATATAATCAACTTGTGAAACTTAAATGCACAACAGCAAGTGTCACGCGAACTTCGCGTTAACTAAGTAACTTTTAAAATCATTGTTACATACATTACGACCATTTACGTAATTTTGCCGATTTTTACGCTGTAATGAAGTGACGTTGTCAAAATTATCCGCACATCTCACGTTTGCTATTTTATATCTCGTACGCGGAATGTACGGTGATAAAAATGCGTCGACGAAAATGATATCGATCAGTGACATTTGCGGCGGTCCAAGGTTAAAAGGCCATCGCAAAAATGCGAGTATCGGTGAAGGAAGCATTAACGAGAAACGGCGGATTAATCGCGGACAAGAGAGCTAGCGTAGCGCGGTATCTTGCTCATGAAATTTCCTTTTATATTTTTCGGCTCTCGGTCGAAGTTAATGGGAGCTTGGGGGATACAGGGACACCGTTGACGTCATTGAGTGCTACGCTCACCACTACAACGCTAATCGGACCGCATCTCGCGATGCATTCTACGACTTTTCTCGAGTTTAGTCGATAGCTTTCTCAACAGCATGAAAATAGGGAACGGGAAATTAGCTGCGGTTTCTAATTCCTACCCGACACACGTTACGGATCATCGAGAATGTCGATAGTGCGCGTAGGTCGAAATGCTGACGATATCTATTATGCGTCCGCAACGAAAATGCGAAAAGCTTTGGCGCATAAAAACACGAAGAACAGATCGAGGTCCTTCTCGAAACAGCATTAAAAGAATATAAGCTCTGCGCGCGCGTCAGTTACATAAATTAAAAATTTCTCGTAACCAAATATTTTATTGTAACGCGAAAATAGAATCTACGACTAGAACGCTATTTGTTTCGCTTGCCCCATCGAGTTCATCGCAATTTTATCCGCGACGCGACGCTTTATTATTACGTTCTTTTACGTCCTTGAGACTGCATCGTACAGATATCAACATGATTCGCCAACAATTATCGATCACGATCGACGGATCGCGCGTCGAATAATGCTCGATAATAAATGTGTGTACGCAAGATGCGACGCGGCGGTTAATGGCGTCGGCTCTCTTGTGGCAGCGATACGACAATTTTGTTTTTCCGCCGAAACGGGACGATTGTGGAAATGGATTTTTGCGTGGTCGCGTCCTAGACTAGCGTCTACTTACGTGGGTAGATATAGAGTCAGCAACGCCCACGTCGTCGCCGCCGGGCTGCTGCTGCTGCTGCTGCTACTGCTGCTGCTGCTGCTGCTGCTGCTGTCGTCGTCGCTGCCGGCTAGGGTGGCTGCCGTTGCCGCCGCCGCCGTTGCGCGAAAATGTCAGACTGGCCGACTGATACGTTACACCCACGCGCCGAAAAGTGGGGCAAAGTCGATTCATTCATCCACTGATTCATAAGTGTGGGCGTAAGAGCGTAAGGGTTGCCGCTGACGCGTTCCCGCGTCTTCTCTCTTTCTCTCTCTCTCTCTCTCTTTGTGTACAACGGAGATCCTTCCCCCTATCACGGATAGGATAAAACGTTAATACTCCTTCGGGATATCCCCTCACCCGCGTCCACCACCGTCGCGAACAATGTTTCCCGCGACTTCCTTAGCGAGCTTTCGAGCTCTTCCCGATGTATGTCCTCGGGAGTGAAAACGCGTCGGGTCGTGCATCGCGACGAGTTTATTCACGCGGGAATATTGTCGTGTGTTCAAAGGATTACGTCGATTGTTGTGAAAGGAATATGCCCAACTACGTGATAAACCGGGGGTACAGGATGTCGGCTTTTCTGTACGTGTTACTCTATAGGTAAGCGTCTGGAACGTGAAGGATTTTGCTTGTAAAAGCGAAAACTCTATATTTACTGCTTACTTGTAAAGCTTGTAAAGCTTGTACTTAATGTAAAGCGGGATGCGATTGCACCAGCATACGCAACTTTGGAATAAAGCGGGCACGTGTTTTTTATTTTTTAATTACCGAAAATGTAAAAGTATAATTATTCACAGTAAGGAGGATTTTGTAAACATGAGTACTTCCGAATCACTAAATAGTTTTGAAAATACTGTCTTTAAAATTTTTTAATTTTACAAAATTAACTGTGTTGGTATGCAATGTTATTTTATATTAGCGTATTTAGATTAATTTGCATTGTGCAATTATGCAAAATTTAATTTTAAGGTAATACTATACTTCTAAACTATATTATTGGCTCGTGGTATATTACGCATACTACGAAATGAAACCCGCGTCGATATGTCTAGGAAGAATTTCTCGTCTGACGTAAATCCTCCACACGTGGCGGCTTACACATATATATATATATATATGCTTTCTTATAACTTATAACTCTTCGTATTAAAGTAAATATACGCGATTTTTACGAATAATAAATTTTGATAAATTACTTTTATCAAGATTGATAATGGCAATTTATCGAAATGCTATTCATTGTAAGCGTATAAAACGTAGAATTTCTGCAACTATTGTTCACTAAGAATCAACAACGATCGGTGATGCAAAGAAATCATGACATAATAAGAACTTTGTAAGACTGACTTTTCGATTGTATAATAAACGGTTATTTAAGTCACAAATTTTTAGATTAAAATCACAGAGTGACGCAAGTGATACTATCCGCTCATTGATATATACAAAAAAATTACGAATATTTTATCCCTTGTCCGAAGCTTTCATCCACCAACTTCGTCTCGAATCATTCGGATATCCTATACACTATACCAACCAAACACAATACACCGTCTGCTATTTCTGGCTGCGTGCCATTGCCGATAACCTTTGCATTGTCGAGCCGATGATGGGAGTATCGCGATAGGAATACCGTCTGCGAAGTAGCATTAGTAGCCGCCGTCTGTCGCTGACGATTCGTGAAATTGGTCGAATTTTGGTTGTCTTTCGGCAATGCTGAAGGTCAGAGGTCATTCGAAGAAGGTCACAGCATAATGGTTCTTGGATACTGGACACTAAAAAGACAAACTTACGCATCAGTAAATATTATAATGTGACTATTATATTTGATCTCGGTTATTATCCATAATAAAAGTTACATTCGTAGGTTATACAAATTGTTTAAAAATTGAAAAAGGTAATTTTACGATGTTTTTTCATTTTTGTATACGTACGACAATTACATCACGCATAGACATTTAAGGAAAAAAGATTATTAATATAAGTCTTTATAGAATATGAAAACACGTTCAGTAGACATTCAAATTCTAAGGAAAAATAATATGAGCGTTGAAATGAATGTGTGATTCAGAAAAAAATAGCGCGGTGACCATAAGAATTCCGTTGAATAAACCATGCGATGGCGCCGTATGAATTTTGCGGATGCTTAAAAACGCTGTGTGTAAACAAATCAGTATCTTGCGTAAAATTCGAAGAACAGGGGATGCTAGACTTCATCGTAATCTTCTTTTATGTCGTTATTCATACGTACGGCCTAAATCTTCAAGGAAGAGCAGGATGGGATGAGACACGATGAAACGAATGAACCACTCGCCTACGCTTTTCTCCTCGTAGTTTTTTGTTCTCAACTGGCGCCCTCGCAAAATTGGAATTCGACGCCCAGAAATAGAATGCTGATCACAATAGTGTGGCTCGGCCAAAAATAAGAAAAATTGACGAAGAAGGTTTCGCGAGCTCTTGAATATATCGCGCATTCTTCACGCAAAACTAACAGAGCGCAATTTAATAAAGAAGAAATGCGATCACAGGGAGATATAAGTATAACGCTATGACGAATTTTATTGATTTGCAACATATATTTATAGCCGTATAAATTCATACACGCAGATACGCAATTATTTTTATTGATTCTGTACGTGAATTTTTTGATGTGCGGCTGGAGACATCAGATATCTAATTTATTGGTATTTTATTATATTAATATAAACTATATTTTTCTAATAATATATATAATTATCTTATTATTAATTAACTAATTTTTAAAAGTGTGAACAGTTCTAAATAATTCGTTATCAGAAAAGTAAATACAAGCAAAACGAGGAAATAAAATTTGCAGCAAAAGAAACTTATGACTAATGTCCATAATTTTAATAAAATAATGATTCTTGTCGATAGAAGATTTTATTTGAGAAGTTTACTGCAGCGACTGCTGCAGAATCTTGTTACAAAGTCATTTATGCATTTATGATATATGTTGTTGTGTTTCGTATAATATATTACACGTTGTTTTGTACTATAAGTTTTTCTATTTTTTGTCTCAATGCGAGGTAATTTAAGTCCATATTATGCCATTTTAGACTTTATATAGGGCCTTAAGATTTCTCAGGCTTTAATCAACGTTCGAACGTATCAATCAACCCGTAAATTATTCGCGATTGTAAATATTCACTTCGAGGAATAACTCAACGATGTAACGTACAATTTCGATCGGAGATGCGAGGCGCACATCGTGTGTGGTCCCCAATGTTCGATCCAGTTTATCGACTAAATCATCCGCTTTGCCATCGATTTGCATAATTTATGGGCAGTGTTTATTACACAATCTGCAGATACAAATTGTAACCGCATCAGCCGATAACAAATAATATTAAGAATATTCTTATTAATGTTCCGATATTCTTATTAATATTAATTGATTTAAATGATGACATTTAGTTCATACGTAAAATTGCAGATTATATTTGTTGCCGTCACGTTTCTGACATAGTAATTTAAAAGTCGTTTCGTTAAAAGTAGAAATAATCCAATGAAAAAATAAACTATATCGCTGGCATTATATGTTGTTTCTTCAAATACCACTGTCGAGTCTGAGGACGTAAATCAAATGCGATATTCGCGTGCAGGTATCATCATAAATAACTCTAACGTGATGCGCTCGTATATACATATAAATAAGTGTAGGGCACGTGGTTTGCATTCTTTCAACTGACTCCTGTAAACTTTGTGGCACAGTGACCCGTACATATCTACAGATACACGTGCAGAATATATCGGTATCTTTTTCTCCATGAAAGATAAAGATACGATTCGGCCAATCCCTTAAACCTTAAACCTATCGAGTTTACTTCAACCGTACTTTATGCCGGATCTTGACCCTCGATATCAGCAATCGAGTTTGGCGATTGCCCAAATCGATTTGCGGATATGGAGCACTCGCCAGTAGCCGCAGGCATAGAAAGAATGTTAAGCGAGAAGAATGAACGATTACATAATTGCAAGTTTGCGTTATCGGATAATGATTCACAGCGAGATATATTTGCACATTTTCATGACCATTATATTCAATAATAAAATTAAAGTGAATATCTATAGTTTTTCTATTGTCATATAATAATATGAAAGACATACGTAAATATTAATTACATTATATCGAGATAAAAATAAAATATCAAAATCGCTCAAAGTTTGTTTCAATTTCTTTCATTCTTCCAGGTTAGTTTTATCGCGCGTACGTCGGTTCTATTTTTACTATTTCAAGCTTTGGCTCTATTTTTACTATTTCCAGCGAAGCTTTTCGCTGCCGAAGTGTTGGATCATCGCAAGTTGTAAAACTACAAGACGACATCGAAGGCGCATCCCGCGGCGACGCACGCGTGAGATATGTAACACGATAATGTAACGTGATAATATGAGTTTCGGAGTAATTGTTTACGCGTGCCAAGTGAGTTATTTGGCACGTGGCCACACGGGGGGTAACGGTGACGGCACCCACGTGGTCGGCCGACTGCCCGCGGGATTTTTGCCCTCTCTTGCTTCCCACTATGTTCCTTCGGTGGTTTTTCCTTCTTCGTTCCGCGCTCTTGCGCGATTTGCGTGTGCACGCAACGCACACGCAACAAAGAAACGTTTCCAAAGTGACGCGAGGGGTGGCTTTTTGCCGCGCCCCTTTGGCTTTATGGCTCTATTGCGCGGAAATATTATTGCTTTCACCAAGTGAAGGGATAGAAAAACAGACCGATCATTTTCATAAAATATTATTTATAGCAATACAACTTACAGATTTATCTTGCATTGACATGTTGTCAAAACTATATAATAGGATCTGTTTTGCAACATTAAATATGATATATTAAATGACAATTAATATTATTAATATTTTTATTAGAATAAAACACATTGGAAAAAATATTCAGTACCATACAATCTTATTACTATGCGTAACCATATATTTTGCATATTTTTTAAATTCATAATTGACAAATGTAACTCCAAGTGAGTATTCATGAAGTGGATCTATTATATTTATGAGAACGACATTATTAGCGACAATCGTTTAAACGAAAATTGCTCTCTGTTTTTGTTATTTTTACGGGTCAAATGGCGTAACAATCGCATTAGCGGTGGAACTAGTGGAAACGTCTTCTTGCTCAAACTCGTTATCGCGCATGATGCAAGACCGCGACTCTAGAATGCCGTTGTCAGAATTTCGTCTCACCCCTCAGCACCGGACGCGATCGAATGAAAGTCATTCCGAAATATCGAGAAAAGGAAGAAAGACAGAGAGACGAGGAAGAAGGAAAGGAGATATTGTCGGTGGATGCCTCGTCCGCGTGGAAAAGTCGAAATCGTCTTTCGGATAGCGACGGCGTCGACGACGACGACGATGACGACGACGACCACGACGACGACGACGACCACGACGACGACGACCACGACCACGACAACGACGACGACGACGACGATGTCGGTGGCGACGGCGGCGACGCTGGTGGCAGTAGTGGTGGCAATGTTGCAAGTGGGGGTACGAAATAAGGGTAGTTTGCGGGGGCGGAGGCGGTGGTTCGTCAGTTTCCGGGTTGTTCCGGAGTGAGTGAGGGCGTCGTGGAGCGCCACGGGGGTCGGAGCGGGCAGGAGCCGCGGGCCACGACACGACGAGGCGTCGCGACGTCAGTAGAGCGCCGCGCTATCGACCACCGCCACGAGACACCGTCGTCGTCGTCGTCGTCGTCGTCGTCGTCGTCATCATCTTCGTTTTCGTCATCATTGTCGTCATCGTCATCATTGTCTTCCAACGTCGTCCTCCGATACTTTCTCAGTTTCTTCACGAAACGCGGCAGTTTATTTTATCGGCAATTCGCGGCGCGAAAAGAGCGATTGCGCGTAAACGGTGTCCCGAACGAAGAAAAAAGAAGAAGAAGAGACAAAGGGAAAAGTTATCTTGGCGTGATATACCCGAAGAGATCGCGAGATTGTGAGCAATATCGCGAAATCGTGAAGTATCGTGAGGTCGGTTCAGTTTTTGGTGAGGAGATCGCAAGACCGGACGCCACGAGGATCGTACGACGGCGCGGCGCACGCACGCGTGTCCGTCGCGAGATAACCGCGTCAGGATCGTGCGAAAACGTTGCGTGCGTGCGTGGATACATATTCCAAGCTTCGTCGTCTGAGTACTACGAGCCACCCCGTGTGAGACCCAATGACTGTCCATCCAGGGACCACGGGACACACATGTTCGTTATAAGGTCAGTGTACGAGCCGCGCTGTCTGCCTTTTGCTGCCCAACCCTCTCCCCCCCCCCCCCTCGTAACGCGAGTTTTTTCTTTTTTTTTTCCACGAAGGAAGATCGCGAGAGAATCGCGAGAAAGTTTTGGACCGTGCAAAGGATCCACGAATCGTTTGCGTTTTGGATTTCAGTGTTATGGATAAACTTATATAAATGAGATCTCGCCGCGAAATTACGTTCGCTTACAAGTTCCAGTTTGATAGCTTCGCCAAAAAATTATATAAAGATGATATTCTCTCAGAAAAGTCTCTCATAACCGAGGAAAAATAACGCGGAAATTCGCTCGTTCTCTCTCCGTGCGTGACAATATTCTAGCGAATTTATGGTGGCTTCTACAAATGCAGACTCATTCCAACTGACCTTTAAAATTTCCAAATAAGTGCGTTATAAGGCGAGCGGATATCTCGATAAATAGACCGCCCCCGCGATTGCTTCGAATTTTCGCAATTTGCGAGGAGGAAGTTGTAGAAACGATATCGCGCGTGCAGATTTATCGTCTCTGGTTTTGTTTCGCAATATTCTTAAAATCGCGACGATGAAATCCATTCTAATCGCGACGCAACCGTCTCCCTTTCGCGTTCCATTTCGAGTCGGCGACTGCTGAGGGAACGAGAAGTGGGCGAGAATTTACTCATAGACGACACGATCACTTGGTCCAAAACTGGATTAAAGGGATAGATCCGTTTCGTTCTATTCTCCGATGCTTCGCGTATCTTCCTTCCACATATTTTGGCAATCTCTTTACTTTTCGCGCAACTAGCTGCTCGAATTGTTAATGAATCGCGCTAAATGCACGGCATTTACGGCGCGGAGATATTGCTTGACGTCCTATTTAGCTCAAGCTGCATAGAGATTGTACGGATGCATTAATGCAATTGAGCATTACTGTTGGAGCGCCGAAAATACGAAAAATAAATGCGAGCTTCGAGTAGGTCGCGCGGAGACATCATCGATTGAAGAGTGAATATAAAGGGGACTAATTGTGAATGACACGATACACATGTATATTTAATTCCTCTGGTATTTTCACTTTTCAATCGCTACGTACGTGACGTAACGTGATACTAGTGACATGGTGACTCTGGAATAAGAGAAATTTTAGATTTTAAATCCTGCTGATATTCCATTTCACAAAACTGATTGTCTGTTTATCAAACACGTTTCGTAATATTATTTGTCTTTGCTTCTATACAATTTGCTCCAGTTTGTTGAAATAAATTCAAATTCTGAAAAATGAAAACAACTTACATTATATAATTTTTAGTATTTATACATATGCATTACTGGAATATTTATATTACATGCGTATGTACTATAATTTAAATCATCAAATTTAATACTTGTCACATAATATTATTTAAAATTGATTCCTTTAAAATTATTACGTAATATAATATAGTATAATAGTTGCATATTTTTTATTGATTGCCGATATTATAAATCTTTTTATCATAAATCAACAACAACTCAAACAACCTTTTTTGTACTAATTATGCGTATCTTTACTAAAATTATTAAATGGAAAATACAAAGACATAACTAAATTTTCATGATTTTCTGTTAATGAAGGAATTTCTAACGTCGTAATTAATTCATATACGTAGATATTAATTAATTTATTTTTTGCTTGATTTAAATGAAATATGGCTTTTAAAGATTAATGTACCAAGTGTCGAGGTATATAGTGTTCGCGTGTGCATTATCCGGTGTGTGTCGTCGATGAATTTTGTCGTGGACCGCCGGAAGGATTTCGAACCCTCGCGATCCGCGTTCGTACTCGCAGTGATGGTCCTTACGCCTCGCGGGGTCTTGTCAAAAGCGAAACCCTCCGCGATATTTCCGCGTCAACTACATCCTCGCTTGCCCCTTCATATAGTGTTCCCCGACAATACAAAGGTTCGTGACTGAACTCGACATTGCGAGGGGACGATTTCCAAAGGAATTCGCGATTAACGCGTCATCGCCCCATTGCGCATCAATCTGCTTCCGTTTGTCGACCCGCGGGCGATTCTCGCGTTTGCTAGTGGTGGAAACAAACATCCGTACCCCACGGACTGTCTGCGATTTCTTCCGGTCGTGTGTCTTCTTGAGAAAATGGCGCCGGATCGATCGGGTTTATCGCGATCTTTCTAGAAACTGAGTTATAATTCAATGTTTCGTTTTTCCAAGATTTTTTTCAAGGCTGATTCACTTGCATCGTGAAATGTAGAGGAGAGTTTGTTGCAATAATTTTAACGAAATTACAAACTGCTTATTACAAAGACAATTAGAAATTTTAATGTATCGTATTGTAGTAAGATTTTAATGTTGTTTTGCAAATTGTTATATTATATAAAATTGCATTTTATTAAATGGACCGTACTTTGATATAAATATTTAAACATATTTAATTACATTGTTTGTGTGAATTAAACGAATGTGAATCAAACGAACGTAATGACAATTTCGAAGGAAAGATTAAAGATTGAGATAGTGTAACAAATAATTTTCAAGTTTTCAATAATTGTTAGTACAATAGAAAGATAAAAATAAGGATGCGGAAAAAAATAAAAAAGATTTTCCACTTTTTCCTCGTGAATGAAAAATTCGTTAGCCATTGTATTACTTCGGTGTTAATGAAATTTGATAAAAAAAAATATACTTTTACTCCGATTGAAAGCTCAAACTAAATTAAACGGATGCCGAACCTGCCAAACTTGAAAGGGTGCCAGTGCTTACGGTCTCTGGGTTAGCGAACTGGGATATATACCTTGGCCCTCGCGTATATTACAGGGTCGAACTAGTTTAGCAAGTTGGATGCGGCCGAAAGCGCGCGAGGGAGGTGAACCTTTTATCGAGTTGAATTTCAAATCCACGTATCCCACGGGAGGAATTGGCGCCGTTCCAATCGCGATTCGACGCTTACCTGCTCGTACTTCTTCATCCAGTCTTTTTTCTCGCATCGTCGTTTTGTCGTGACTAGGCAATGAACAAAAAAAAAGTAGATCGTGAAGCTTCGCTGATTGAGTTAGAAAAGCATACGTGATATGATTTTATTGCAAATTTCAATCTATAATTCTAAATATGATTCAACTTTTATAAGTTAGAAAACATTATTATCGCTGAGAATAAAAGAATTTTCAAAGGGAAGAAGAATGAATACAGAAAATGAAAATAATTTTTCGTGATTTAAAAGATTAATATGAATTTAAAAGATTAATATTTTATTTCTATTGTCAACCCCGGATTCCAAATTCACATTGTGAGTTATGAGCCGTTTTATTTTCGTTAGTGGCGGTGAGAGTCTTAGTGACATGGGGGTTTCTCGAAAGACCGGCCAGCGCAGAAGTGCCGGGAGCCTTGACTCAGTCACCCTGAAGTTTCAAGTGTCACCGAGAGTCCGTGCCTCCGCATACGATTCACTGCTTATCTGCGTCGCGAAACGACGTGGCCCTCATGTATGCGGATACGCTATATTCTCGCGCGTACCGAGAGAGAGAGAGAGAGAGAGAGAGAGACAAGTTGTATTGTCGCGGCTATTGTCGCCATGGTAGTGTAGACCTTGCGGGCTTCCTTACTTACTGCACCTACCGCCGTAAATACCCGATACGGCCGCGTATAAAGGCCGCTTGCCGAAATGTTGCCGTTGTTGTGGCACTCTGGCTGACAAGGTGCATTTTTTTACGGAGATTGACGTTTACGGGACGTGGTCGTACGTTATTTATTCGCAGTGCCAGAGTATACGCGTGCTGAGTATATGCGTTGGCTCCTCAAGGCGGTGGATTTGACCCTAGTTTAGCGGGGGTTTACGCTCGCGCTGAGAATAATTTGCATAACGGCCGGCGAACGCAACTCGCGGAACGATCGCGGATGAATTTACGCATTTCCTTACGATCCGCGTGTCCGCGACTATTAATGGCTCGCGCATTCGGACCTCAATTAAAGATCTCGAACAAACGGCATCGCAAACGGCGTCGCGTGGAATTTACTTCGGCGTAAATAAGCACACGCCGTTCCGGACCGTAAAAACTTGGTACCTTGTTTTCCGCGGGTATTTTATCGGCAATAATATAACGAAATAGTAATAGAGAGAAAACGGCGTTGCCCGGTCCACGGTTACAGGCTGCTGTTGCGAGAGAACCTATAGCTCCTACGCGCTTCCCCGCCATATGCGAATCCCCTTTATTGATTTTTACAACACGCGGTCTCGTCGTAAAAATCGACAAGGAATGTAAAATAATGTGACATTCACGCTTTGCGTGCGAACGCAGGGCCTGACGTTGCAGCGCGCGTCACTGACGATGCTGAATTCACCGAATTTAAATTTAATCTCGCCGGTCAGAATTACAATCCACGAAGCAAATATGGTAACACGCCTCTGTGGATCCTTGCAATCGATTTCGGTGCAACTAATATTTTTATAGGTGAAAGATTTCGAACACTTTATTAAAATAGACTCGCGATACGAGTGTAAAAATAAAAACTGCAGAAATATAAATTATTTATATGATATATTTTATTTAAAGTACGTGTGTCGAAATATTTTAATTGAACATATGTATATAACATACATCGACAACAAGCTCACTTATCTTTGTTACGACGCTATATCATAATTTTCCATCAATAAATTTAACTAATCAATTGATAATTTGTTATTAATATCTAAAAGGATTTTGTCATAGATCATAAATTAACAAATCAGAGTGTTTGTACGAATCATAAATCGTAATAAAATTCAATGTATTGATTTTACACATCAGGTTGTTATCCTAGATATTGTAGCTTATTGATCGCGGCGATCGACGAATACCATATCTCTCTCTCTCTCTCTCTCTCTCTCTCTCTCTCTCTCTCTCTCTCTCTCTCTCTCTCTCTCTCTCTCTCCGGCGAGTTTACTCCAGTTAGAAAATTCTCCTATATATCATCGACGCGAATGGTGTTCTACTGTTACGTCGCGCGCGAGAAACTTTGCGAAAAATTCGCACCGAAATTGACAAACGTTATTGTATTCGCGCACGTATAATTCGTAGAGCGCGTTGAACAGGCCGTCCCCGAATTGCACAACTGCCATTACCATTTTGGTTCCGAAACTTACGACGTCTCACGATTTATATATCGACGACATGCTCGCGCGCCGGTACCTGTTTACGTTGGCGTCGTGGTAGCATGTTGTAAATCAGATTCCGGCGACGCATGGTCCAGCATTATTCGGCTACGTCGGTTCGAGGTATACCCTCCTCCGGTGGAGGAGAGCCGCAGGTGCCGTTATATGAGAGACGCATTCGCACTTCCTCGGGTGGACATTCTACTCCGTACTCTCCCTTCCCAATAAAGTCGGTTTATTGCCGCTCATTGAGACGGCTATCATCTTCCGATTGTTGATCCGTGTTCATCGGAGCTCGTAAAACGATCCTTGTCGCGATTCTCATCCTCCTTTCTTGTCTGGAGGCTTGTTCCACTGTGAAGTTGTACGTTACAAGTCCGATAATAACTGGCCTTTCTTTCATGTGAATGAACATCATATGTAATATAGAGCACGTAAAACGGAATAAAGAGTAGCACGTGCCATTTTATAAACTCTTAAACAATATAAACAAGAATTATAAAAATGTACTATAAAATATAGAAACAAAAGATTTATATGAATTTAATTATTTATTATAACGTGCTTATATTTATTTAATCGACATTATGTAATATTATTTGTAAAAGAAAAATATTACAATTATTATCTTTTTAGAGAAATTAGATAAAAAAGAGTTGAGCATGTTATCAATTTTTGTGAATTATACATTACATCATGTATTTACTTTCTATTTTTAATTCTATTTAATTCTAATTATCATTTTAATTTTAGCTTCGCCGAGTTTAAAATTATGCAAGTCTTAGAAAGTTATAAAATTAATTTAATATAACAGAAAAATTAACAGTGATTGCTCCATTGCGTGTCAAAAATTATTTATCAGTTAATTTGTTTTTCTTAATTAATATAATATATTTATATTCACGTATGACAAAAAGATAACGCATTGCGTTAGGGGTGATGTTGTATGGACTTGCCACCAAGCAATCCCTGCTAATGGCCGTCGAGCAGTAAACACGATGTGGGGTGAGAAAGATGCTTAAAGCCGTTCTCAGAGTCGACGGGGCGAAAATTGGCGGATTTACGGGAAACGCCTCAAGACGCATCCTTTTAGTACAAGCGTAAAATATCTTCTTCCATAAATATAAATGCCAATACGTGATAAATCTCTAAGGACTGATCCGAATTTATATTGACTATTGCTTCGAGATTCTAACTTTTCGGCTATAATAACAGTATTATAAGAATGCAACATTACTCAGAGTATATAGTAGAAATAAAGGCATTAACTTTTATTGAGATGCATTTTCTACAAGCAATAGCTATGTTATTCTTTCAACGTGGACAATTTTCAACGAACCGTTGAAAATAAAAAGAAACTGTTTTTAGGAGGATTTTCCAGATTACAGAAAGTTTTACACGACTTGGCAGGTAGAGCGGCTCGAAAATCGTAGTCTTAAGGAGACTAAAATATAGACAGGGATTCACCAGTGGCGGCAGTATAGCGTTAGAAAGTTCGCCTTGGTCGGTGTTTGCTCTAACGCCTTGGCGACTGGTCTGCGGTTATCCAAACGGACGGAAACCCGCTCACAAGAGCACCTGTGGAGCCTGTGGCTCTGCTGCTGCTTTTGTTCTTCCAGCCATTCTCTCCTTCTCGCTCCTTCTCGTACACGTTGCCGGTGGCCTCCACCGTTCTACCTACCTACCTACCTACCTACCTACCTGTTGTGTTACTTACGCCTCGTCGGCCGATCACACTTCCCATGGGGACGCGGGCGGGGGTCGTTTTTAAAGGGATTAGCACAATTTTCGACAGCGACGCCAGATACCCCGAAGCCTCCGGACGATTCGTAGCCGTGTGAAAATTACAATACGCATCATAGTCCTTTCGTCATGCGAAGGTGAAAAAATTACGGGTCCGTCTTTTTTACGTTTTTCCCTGCGCTTCCGATTCAATACCCTGGGAACTTCCATTCATTCATTCTTTACAGAGATCCTTCCAAAATATACTAGTTTGAATCTTGAATACGTCTAGAGCTACAATATTCGATCTGTAATTTTTATTATTTTTTAGCAATTATACGTTTTAATTAAAAGACAGAAGGCTTAAATTATAAATTAGGGCTTATTAAATAATTCTAGAGAATTTGGCAAAAAATGAAAGGTTTATTAAATTTTGGAAGCTTAAATAAGAAATTCGAAATGTTAAATAAGAATTTCGTACATAAGAGATAAACATTGATTTATTTAACATATATCTTGTTATATGCATAATGTGTTTAAACATTCTGCTTATATTGCTTTTTGTGCATTAAATACATAAATAGCTAATTTGGTTTATAAATATAATAATGCTATTTAAAAATACAATATCTATTTTATATTTATTTTATGAAAAAATAACATAGAAATTTATATAATATTCTATAAATTTATACATGTATATCTTTCTCTAGAATTATCATACATGACCAAATTTTTTTTATTACGTGGAATTTGGACCTGACATAATATATCACGTTTGGAACTAAAACAAACGTAATTCTTAACGAAAGGCAAGGCGCGACAAGACGAGCGCTATACATTATCCTATGTGTCAACCTACGTTTTTTTATCCGTCTTCGATATTCTTAGATGTATATAATCAGAGAATTTCCAAATTTATACACGCGATATTTTGTTTACGTAGATCACGTATATTTTACGATCTAATTAAAACCAGATTTAAAATATTATATAATGGCTGTTCTGTTTACTAAATAAAAAGTACGTGTCAAGATGCAAAAAAAATGAAACTCATTCTAAAATATAAGAGCTTTTTACGTTTTTTAAGTTTTACTATTTCTATTTTCGAGATAATTTCTCCGTATTCCTTTGCGTTCGCCTCCCAAATGTTCGCCGTTTAAATAAAATATATACGATACGGTAAAATGAGCATACTAAAAATACATCTTACGTTGTAAAAAACATCTCTCGATTCGGAACAACAGTGCTTGTTACGCGGTGCTCGTCGTTCACGGCGGGAGCTTCGTTCCCTTCGCGGTTGGAAACCACCAATATTCCGGATACGAGAAACTTGGTCAAGATCCTTGCACAAAGTAGGTCGAGTCGAGAGCTGGAATCGGGCGATCCGCGCTAATTGAGCGAGCGTATATATGTATATGTGTACATATACAGATATGCCCACGGAATTTCGAGTGACGACTACTAAAGTCACAAAAATATCAATACGAAATATTATATTGATTTGATTTTTGATTTTGACCTCTTAAACTTGCCGTGCAAGAGGCGCGGTGATAAATTTGTCCCTCGAGAAAACAACTGGCAGCAACTTGGCTACGTAAGAGCAACCATTCTACCTCTCTTTCTATCTTTCTTTACCGTCTCACTCTTATCCATTGCCATCCGTACGCCACTACGTTCTCATCTCTCATTCCTCGTGTTCTTCTCGAATTCCCGTTTGCTACGAACCTGAAGACTTGGTAAATGCATCTATGCACATGTATTTTATAGCCAGCTCTTTCGGTCGTTCTCTGCTGCTAGTGCGCGTGCCGCCATTACCGAGAGGATCCGCGACAGGGATATTTTTGCAGGAGATAGATTCTTTTTGAAAATACTTGAAACTTGGACGATTTGTCGTCTGCGCCCGAGTCGAACTCGATAAAGCTGGTATCCATTGCGTTACATCCGACTGACTTAAGGAAACGGCGCCTAAAAGGTAGTAGAGACAGAGTGCAATCGATGCAGGCGCAAGAAAAAGCGTAGAAAAAGTTATTCTCGAAGAAAGCTCGGGGGTTGAAGCAAAAAGGGAAAGGGATTGCGGCGGACAGAAGAATCGCGCGTTTCAAGAGACGAAAATAGAGAGAGAGAGAGAGAGAGAGAGAGAGAGAGAGAGCGAGAGCGAAGAGGATAAAAGCCAGGGACAGTAACGGCGGAGAACTTAATCACATAAAATCCTTAAAGTTCGCCTCGATACGACGCGATGCACTTTGATCGCGAAATTTATGTCCAGGGTGCAACGTACCCGCCATTAAATCCCGTGCTCGTCGGTGCGTGCCGCGGAAAAATTCATCGCGGAGACTCGCGGGCGGATTCACTTGCACCATTGATCGGCGCGGTAGCTCAAGAGAAGGAGAGAAGTGTTTTCTTCCTTTCTCTTCTTGTCGTAAGAAAATATTATTCTTCCAAGAAAAAGTCGGCGTTTCGTCGACGTCGGATTTCAAACTCCCTACGGTCTCTTTCAGCCTTCGAAAATCTCGCTGTCGAGAAGAGTTCACTAAACTCGCCATCGCATCGGCGTGATTTTTACTCACAATTTCAACTTTGATTCGCAGTTAAATATGTCACGATCTGACAAATCGATATTCTTATTATATATTCGTGTTGAATATATAATTTATTTAATATACGTAAAATTTTTTATCGATATTCCATTTTGAATTAAACATTTCGAAAACGTAAAACTTACAAAAAGATTTTTAAAGATCCTTAATGGAACTAGTAATACGATTGCGATCGAGTATAAAGTTGTTGGTTGAAGAAAGCTTTTAAGAGGAAGGTGGCATTTTGGAAACGAAGCGTCGTCGATGCGTGTTGGAGAATCGGATTGCTTTCTTATAAGAAGCACATTGACGCCCAGATACAGATAAATCGCGCGGAAAGAGAAGTTAGTCCGAGGATCTTTATGGTCCGCTGCTAAAGTCAGCAAAGACAATGAAAACATCTCGGTAAATCAGGAGAGACGACCGGTAAGCAGATTAGTAGAGCTTACAAGGCATTACCATGGAGTGAGACGGAAGGAGACAAGCCGCAGTCATCTCAACTTGGGAGCTGATCTTTCTCTCCGTTTCTCTCTTTCTTTCCCATTTTTTCTTCCTTTCTTTCTCTGCGAATCTCTCTCGTCTCTCTCTTTCCTCTCTTACTCTTTTCGCATATTTCGTTTTCTCTCGCTTTCTATTTCTTTCGTTCTACTCCCACTCTGCGTCTTCCACGGCACCGTACAGATTACCTCTCATTCTCTCTTGGGAACTGTTCGCGCGGAGTTAACCACCCGTGAAGCGGCGCAATATATCTCGGAGATAATTCGCTTGTTAGGGTCATGCGTCTTTTACATTAATCCATCTGCTCGCGGTTTGTCTCGTAACTGTCTCTTTGCACACGGGAACAACAGGTCCTTTTGCGGCATTGTGCTTTGAAACGAATAAATGCCGTCTCAATTTACCATGCTTAATACAATCTTTATACTTTTTTTCGACATTTCAACAAAAAAAAAAAAATTCTTTTCTCCACGTATCGAAACAGTTTCTGAAAATGTCACGAATGATATTTTTATGCGATTTGACTTTTATGAATGCACATTTTTTAATATAAGCTATGTACATAAAATATTGCTTCAACGAATAAATAAATGCATAAGTTTTCTTACAAATAACCATATATAAGTACATTGCAACGATGGAATTTAATTGTATAATATATTTTCAGAAACTGAAACACTTTTCTAAACTGATTTATGATAAAAGAAATAAAAAAATTGATACCGTAAAACATAAAGATTGAAATCTTACTTTGCTCAGATTCGTGTCGACACGATGGAAAGCCATGCGATATAAAGTTGTCATCGTTCATACGATTACAATGCACGGATCTTGCACCTTGTGACTACAGCTACGTCATCGAGACAAAGATGTCCTTCGAGGCACGTATGGTAACTGGAAACGCGGTGTGCGAGGCACTTGTCGTCATGTCGATGCCCGCGATACCACCGATTACCTGTCACTCGGCCTCGATTGATCGATTCTCGCTTCTTCACTCGAGAACCTCACCCTCCACCGCGTCCCCCTTTCTCCGTGTTCTGCCTAGCTATATCTCACTCGGTTGCTTTCTCCTCGTCTTCGACCCTCCTGTTCCCTTTATCATCGTTTCGCTTACACGCGTACGCTTCTCGCATCTAAAGATGTATCTGATGAATCGATACACCCGAAACCGAACCAACGGGATCGCGGTTCATTGTAACAGCTTGTAACGAGCTATATTCACGAGCTTCTTCGCTCTTACATTTGAACGACTACAAATTAATGATGCGATGATATTAATTTTTACACGCTTTTTTTTCATAGTACTTTACTTGCTGAAATTGTGCAATATATTTGAAGAGTTAAAAAGATAAATCGCTTTTGGAGAGAAATTTCTAAAAAATGTTGAACTTTTTATTAATGAATAATTTTTTAAATTGTTTTAAATTTTCATATATTTATTCTATAAGCCATTATTATAATCGATAATTTATTAACCTTTGAGAAGCGGTTGAAAATTAAAACATTGAGATATATATCGATGCTTGGAAGTTAAGTTGTAAAATCACTTAGCCATAAATGTTTATGACACACACTGGCATCGCTTAGGAATTGAATCTTAAACTATAGGAAAAGATTGTTATAATGATGAGTGTGGCTTTTTAAGAAAGTTTATTTTAATCAAACATTGTGTTAATTCTAAATTATCGCGTCGTAAAATTCTGTTAGTCGACGAGATCCGTGATGATGTACGGGACGAAGTTTATTCTAGAATGGCCCTAAATCGCGATAAATACCACACGTCATCTTCCCTTGGGATATCGTCATCGAGATCATGCCGAAGCACCTGTGTAATACCGCTGATATCGGTGTCGCGCTTACAGAAGCGTAGGTACAACGACAACGTACGAGGATTATCAGACATTACGATGCGTTACCGGCATGACAGGACCGTAAACTAACAAAACGAAGCGTGAGCCGCTTTATGGTGGTCCATTCGTGGAGCAGCGAGCGGCGAGATAATCCCTATGATCGCGCCGGATGTCACGACGCTAATGCATTAAAATGCTCTTAAATCCAGTGAAGTTCCATAGTTGGTAGGCGAGCGCGATTGCAGGTTACCGGCGAGAACAGGTAGTCTATTAATTTGTCATAAACGTAGCGCATAGATACATACGTGCTACCTGCCGATAATCGGGTAGATTTATAGACTCACCTCTCTTTGCAACTTGCCTTTCCGTGCTATCAGTAAGTGTCTGTCGTTAAACAGAGGTTGACAATCATAGACGTGTCATTGTGATTTAGGGTATACATCAAGTTACGTATACAGACCTGTCGTTGTATTTATTTCCAAGTACTACCTTTACAGTTATGTAAGTTTTATGAGCAAAGATTGATAACAAAAAATTTGATAGAGAAATTTCACAAAGCATTTTACCTTTATATTTGCATTAAAATCTATTAAAAAAGAAGAAAATAAAATATATAAGATAATGTTTCATTTTTAGAAGACAGTATTATTCAACATCTTTTTCTACATTTTTCAAAGTTTAGTTTTCATATATACGCAAGGTGAAATATTTTTTACAATGGTAATAATTATTTGTTGAGCATCACTGCGCGATGACATACGGCATATTGATACTCAGGGCGCCAAGTAATAAAATTATCCGGATAGGTGCCTGATGAGCGCCATCTCCGATAAAAAGTTTAGCATAAAGCTTGCGTCTCGCAAAGAGTGTCGAAGTCGGCTAATCAGACGAGCGTGAACCGAACAGGCTGCCACCAGCCGTGCCAGGACAGCTTCCATAATCTGATTGAAGTCCCTCGATAGCTAATGAGCAACATCCCCGCATTCCGTTCTCACCTTTCCAGACCCTTTACGCGTGCCATTAAACATACACGCGTTTCGAAAGTTTTCAAACGAAGCTCGTCTTTCGTGTTTTTCCTTTTACTTACGTCACAGTAGATCGGTATCGTCAATATTGTGATATCAATGCGTGTACGAACAAAATATTCGTTATGCAAATTAGGATACTTAAACGTCAACAACGCAGAGATTGCTTAATATTTCTATGAGGAACAAAATTAACGATGCAGACCTTAAGTTTTACCTTTGTAATTGCATACAGAAGAATGCAAGATATGATGTATATGTATGTTTTTAAAATAGATTTTTAAGATAGATGTATATATCTTTATAATGTATCATTAATATTAGATATTTTTGGAGAGAAATTATATATTATAATATATACTTCAATAATTTACATAAAAGTGTAAAATAATTACTAAAGATAATATTTCAAAATTGATAAAATTATGAATATAATTTTGCATTATCATGTCCTAGATATAATAATTTTCATTAAAGATTTAGTATGATGATAACCATATTATATTTTCATATTATATTTCACATTGTAAATTATTTATGAAAAAATATGCACAAGTTGCGTGTGTAAGATAAATTTATGTTGACATAATAGGAATCGCAATTGAGAAGTTGAAGAAAAAGAATCAGTATATCGATAAAATGTGGATTACAATATTTTAACGATTTTTATGTATTAAATAGACTCAATTTTTTCTCATGATATAATAAATATTTTATACAAAGCGATAGTTGGAAACAGTTTGTATATTTGAATTATATGTTTTTTAGCTTGAAAAGATATTCAAATTAAACAGAGTTATTTTGCACGATATATTGTAAATTTTTATAAAAAAGATATGCCATTGATGAAGCGAGACAGACTCAAATTCCATTAAAATTTCTTCCATGTACTCTTCGCGCATTGAAAAGAGATGTCATTTGCTGTTACAACTCATACAGCTCCTAATAGAATTACACGTCAATAATGATATAACATCATCGATAGTAGCAGTAACATAACCAGGAGCATCTGTTTTACAATTGCAAAGGTAGAAGTCGTGTAGCGGCATATTCGATAAGATCTGCGAGGCGGGAACCGGTACTCCAGTCTCACAAGTTTCACACGAGAGGAGATAGTGCGTGATCGAAGTCGATGATTGAACAGCGTGGAGTACCATTCATACATGTATATGATACATTGAGTGAGAATTCTAAAGTAATGTAATTCTATCGTCGTCCATCGGGGGAACTCAATGAACCGGAGAAGGGCGAACTATGTACGTACGTTGCCAACTACGTTGCAAATATTTTGTCGTGTGAAGACGGGGTTACACGTATCAATGACGTTAGTGATAAAACTCACGTGCTCAGATCGCTTTAAGTAACGCTGCTGCGAATCTCATCCGATTACGAATAATAATAATAGTAACACTTATTCAGTGTCAGACACGCTTGACCAATGATGTTTATTGTATAATCGCACTAACGTATCTTTATAACCGTCTCGTGTTAATGGAATTAGGACTGCATCCCTGTCTAGCCCCACTCGATCATTCTGATGTTTTCTTATGTCTCCAGGATCTCTGACCTTATCTCTCCTCTGCACACGCGGTTATCCTTTATACACACTCTAATGTAAGTTCCGCCTGTTACTAAGTAATAATAACAATGACATCTCTTTATTACTTCATGGTATTAATTTCAAAGCTCTTCGTTTCTATCTTTGCGATCGTTTTAATACGTTTAATATGATGATCTGTAGCAGCGCGATTACGCGACCCAACAACCGGATGCAGAAGAAGTTTACATATACATTTAAGATGCAATTATTCGAGATACGTTCCATGCTCGTGTTATATATGCGAGTTCGTAGTTGTGTGTGTGACAAAAAATGATAACTGAATTATCGAGTTCATTCTAAAGAGAAAGAGAGAGGGAAGGAAGAGAGAGAGAGAGAGAGAGAGAGAGAGAGAGAGAGAGAGAGAGAGAGAGAGAGAGGGAGATATTTGAATCAACTTCGTGCACTGCGAATGAAATTCAATTAGTAACTTTAGCGCATCGGTCTGATTATCAGCCTGAGGCAGCTTTGAATAGTTGCATTAGCGAGTTGACTTAAGTTTAAGTGAGTTTGTTACTTTTGTTTTCACTCGTGCATCATGAAACATGCATTGCACCTCTATGTATTACATTTCATATAATAACCTTTAGTATAATCTAAATTTTAATTTCTTTTTACCTGCATTCACCTTGTTTCTTATTTATCAAAGTAACGATTACTACATACACTGTTTATAAATTAAAATTTAATATACTGAAAAAATTTTATATACTGGGAAATAAATAATATTTTTTATTTTTTTTACGCGGCTAAGATTTGTCTATACTACTGGATATATTTGTAAGCAGTATCTATACATATTATGCCTAGATATAGCTTTGAATAATACACATACGCAGTGATAAAAATTAAATTATTAAACTTGCATTAGAAAGCAAGGACGAATTTATTTTCACAAACGCTAATTACACAGTTTTATAAAAGCTCTATGTCTTTAGATAAACGTTGAATTCACCTAGCAGCCGCGGTCTGTTCTTTTTCGGTAACGACTTCTGAACCTGGAGCGCAGATCAATGTTTGCGAGGACGTCCGACGATTTGTAACAATTACGGGCTGATGCCCGAGAGCAGATAGTAGCCAGTGGTGCGGCAATAACCCTATGTCATCCTGAGCCTCTCTCGGACACGGGCTCGTAGAGCAGGGTGTTGTAGGCGAGTCGCGCCTCGGGAACGTTCGGTATCCGGTAATCGTGTTAGCGTGTAACGGTGCCACCCTATTCTCGGGCTCTTCTATCACGATCTCCTCCGTTAAAGCTGGCCATATTCAGTCGACTACTCCAGCTACCTATCACGTAATCGTTGAATTGAAATTGCTTACGCGGAAATAATATTTTGTAATCAGATCAATCGCGAGATTCGATACGCAACAGAAAAGGATCTCTATGAATGCGATTCGAGGTCATCCTTTTATTATTACTCACTTTGCTATATATATATAGAAGGACCATAAAACGCTTCGACTACCGGCGAAAAATAACTCCGAAGCTCGTTATCCTTGCTGCCGAACATGGACGCGAAACAATCTCGAGTTTGCTCCTGGCTGGAAAATGGCACTTGGCGCCTTTAACGAACAAACGTGGGAGAGGAGAAGGACAGAAGAAAAGAGGTGAGAATGGCGACATGAAATCGAGACGCGGCGTAGAAAAGAGTAGACATGCGTTTACAAAGTTGTTTCGTGTATTTGTCCGCCAAGTTTTCTGTCTGATTGGACGATAGGCAGCCAAACTGGTCGTGCACTCCGACAAACGGGTCTCCGACATGTCCTTCGCGATTCTTTCGCTCGTTTTGCCTTTAATCCTTTTCCAGGAAAACGAAAGGATCCTTCGTCATGAATTTGGTATGGATTTGCGTGCGCGCACGACCAGTCAATGTTCGACGATTTTTCTCTGCGACACGCCCGATAATTTTATCGATAAAAGTAATCATGTATTTTGGACTGATAACCGCGACGCGTTAATAACAGGATATTATGATTCGCGGTAGATATGCGTGACGAGGGGACCGTTCCTCTCCTCCTTCTCGTGCCTCCTTCTCAGTTCTCTTCGCCTCTGGCTCTATGTAGTTCTCCTTTTATGTCCCTCGGGAATCTTTTCGGGCAAGAGTATTTTTTTTCGACGAGAGTATTTTTTTGTAAATGCGCGAGCATTTTGAGCCGAAAGAAAGAGAGTGGGAGAGCACTGGATTTCGTGAGTATAATGGGCTGAAACATGAAACGTATGCAAACCTGAAATAATACGACACTCGGGACCTTTCGATGTGAGATCCTCCTTCTTCCTTTCCTCTTGCCGGCGTCTCTCTTCATATCGTAGTCTCGGTGGTATCTTACGTACCCTCTTGCCCTCATCATATTTGCCGCGGGCCTAATTTTAAAAGGTCCGCGCGAAACTTGAAACTTAAGACAATGCCGAAAAAGCCCTCACGGTTTTGCGATCCGAGATAGTCTCTTCTTTTCGCTGCAATTCAGTGACAAATAAATTCACATCGCAATCTGTTTGTGCGGCTCAAATCACAAAATATTGAAGGATTTTATTTCAAGTAATTTTTGCATATATTCCGTTATATTTAATATATATTTTATATATTTAATCAATTAATATAAAATTAATAACGGCAAATAATATGTACATAAGGAAGATGATGTCGGCGGCATCTAGTTTATCGGACAAAGCTGACGTTTGTTCATGAGCTGTGAAATTTAATTCGTAGTCCCGTGCGAGACTCTCATGCCTGCCAGCCGATGGAACATGGGTTATGGGTTAACACGCGTGCGTGTGCACACGTACTATCATATGTATCCGTGTCTGTCGTAGGGGTTGCTTGTCTAAAGGGGCGACAGGTTGTACCCCAGAGCGACATCCCGACAGTCGGTTCCTCTCTTACAGCACTTCCGAAATTATAAATTAAATCTCATACTTTATTTCGTGAGAGTCGGCGCCTTGCGAGAATCATCTATCTTTCTACTTTATCTTTTTTGTTCTCGACGCGGGATGCAACAAAGCGACCGTGAGATTGTTGCGAATTATATTGTATGTTGTTGTAAAATTGCGATGCTAATTACCGATGGTATGAAAGTATCTTTTGCTGTTTTTATACTTGATGCATATATCGATGGAATTTTAATTATTTGTCGAGAGATCGGCGAGTGAGAAGCGATGATAATATATTTTAGGCATTTATTTTTAATAATACCAATAATACTCGCGGCTGATAGAAAATGAAGTCAACATCGACATGTAATTGATGATCGCTGGTCGATGCCGTTCACTTTGACATTAAGGAGATATAATTTTCAATTGGATAATCTGTCTCATTATATCAATTTTCAATCGTACCTCGACACCTTGTCCCGTGAGAAACCCCACGGCGGTAGCGCCGTCCAATCAAAAGGGGCCCGAAGTAGTCTCAAATCTAGATAACAGAATGCGGGCTCGATACCGGGCTACGAAATGCAAGTTCGATGAATCGAACTCGTGAGAAACCGAGCAAGTACCCGTCATCGAGCGGTGATTAATAGAGAGCAGTCGTTGATACCGGCTATCCGTAAAGAACAGGACTCCCTCTGGTTTCGTTCCGATACTCTTTCCCTCGTAGACCTACATGGTGTCCCATAATCGCTTGACAACTTGACGCTCTCCTAGAAGCATTCGATGACGAAGCATCGATCATCGAAAGTATTTCAGGCGTGTCTTATGTTAGATTCACTCTCGGTCGAATGGCATCTGCTTTGGAATCTTGGTTAGAATCGTATATGTCTGTTTCGGAGAATTTTTCAAGCATTAATATATATATTCCTAATTTTATTATAGTTACTTTTCATATTTAATATCGTTATTCTTTAAAAAAAAGTAGATACCAATTATTTATAATTTTTTAGTTATCTGAAAAGTTTGCATAAATTCCAATTGACAAGAAATTAATGTAATTAAATTAAAGAAATTTGAATAGGACTTTAAAATAGTTAAAATCTTTATTACGTGATTCTTACATAATTATCATTATGCAAACATATTGCCAAATCTATTAATTTATTATATTGATTATTTAATTAAAGAATATAATGCAATTCATCTCAACTTTCACGAAGGAATTGAATAAGACTTATGTGTGCGAGAACATCGATGGTATTGTCGGCAAACCGCCGTTTGGAATCGACAAATTACTCTGAGACGAATGCCAGACAATGACAAGACGAAATCGTAAACTCGTCTTCCATGTCGTAGCTTTTTGTCTTGTCTTTCAAAGCTTTTTCTCCTCTCTATACGCTCTTGGATACATCGATCGTGATGCATTGCATGAAATGAAATTTCACAATTATATCAGTTAGCTATGAAACAATATTAAATGTGCGTATTTATTTATTTTATATATATATATATATATATATATATATATATATATATATATGTAATATATTAAGCGTTTTTTCAATTATATCCATTGAAATACAAATTTTATGAATGATAGAAATTATTAAAATTAAAAATTATATAAAATATTTTTTCTCTTTTTTTAAATATTTTTTCACCTAATAATGCATAAATTCATTAAAAACAATTGCAGATAATTAATGAATAATAGCACTTATTCGAGATATTGAAGTAAAATCCGTAACATCTCGAGGAAATTAAAATAATTAATTAATAAATTATGTGCAAAAAATCTCAATTTTGTTTACTTATACAATATAAAAATTTGGAAATAAAATTAAATCTTTGAAACTATCCAATTCGAGCGTTGATTCAGAATTTACAGTTTTTCCCGTAATAGTAGCCGACGTTGCTGTCGAGATGAATGCCCCAGCTTCCTTCATCGCGTACGTGTCTGTGGCATTTGTCCAGAAGATCTTGACCTCTCTCAATTCGACCCTACCGCAGCGGGGTCAAGTTGTCAGCTCACATATCCTCACGGGCATATATCGATCTCAATCGGCGTTTCATCGGCGCTATCGGCAATCTCGACGAAATTATAAGCCGCAGCCGTAGCCTTAGTGACTCAAGACAATAGTACCCATCACCTGCTTGGCTCTTTCAAAGCGGATCCTCCCACTCATTGGATCGTATCTCTTGCATCGGGTCGAGTCGGCACTTCTTAATTGGTTGGTGTTGACTTAATGTATTTCAATACGTCGACAACTAAAATTAGTATCTCTCTACGCGATTAATATTTTTAGTTTTATATTTTTGTTATTAATAATTTTTATTGTTAATAAGAAAAATATAATCTAATAATAATTATCATTAATTGATGTTGTTTAATATAATCTGAATTAAAAACTTGAATATAAAGAAAAGATATAAAGATAGCTATAATGAATAAGATATATATGAAGTGAAAAATTATTTTGACATTTTTCCCATATAAACTTGCATAGATTTTTCATTTCACGTGAGATATTGTTTCCTTCAGGGGACAAGAAGCATGAAATGTTGTCGACTATATCTGCTTCAGTAAACCGATATTGAACGTATTCTTGTTTGTCGCGTCGGCGAGATTGATATCGTAATCATCGCCTAGAGGAAAGTCGCGGGAGACGCAAAATAGAGCAACTTTGAATCGCATTACACGCGTCTGCCAAGCGACATTCGTCACTATCACGAGGGGGGTCGAATAGGAGCAGCTAGGTATCGGATAGAGATGTAAATTATTTGTCTGCGAAGTCATAAAAAATGCATCTGCGGGGGTCGTATTGGAAAACGTCAAGACACCCCGGAGCGTTTGGTTTGTAGATAGATGTGCGAATTGTATCTTCGTATATTGTCATAAAAAACACTTAACATCTCATCTACATTTATCAAAAATTCCAATAAAAATAGAAATAGATACATATATTATATATTGTTCACATTTTTGCAATTTTAATATTATACACAAATAGAAATTGACGTTTTCGCAATCAAGCGAATAGAGTTTTTATTCTATCGATTAAAATATACATTTTTAAATGCATTAAGGTTTAGAAAAATATATTATTACATAAGAGTTTATAAGAACAGCGGAGGTTATCGTAATCGGTTTAATCTCTAAAAATTCCAAAGCACTCGGTGCAAATTAAACTCGTGACATATTCGTAATTTTTATGACTGTGTCAAAAACACTTCTAGAACGTTGTTCCCATTCGAAACAAGGTGAACGAAAACAGATGGAATCGCGGGAGACTAAAGGGGAAAGGGGACGCATTCGGCGAAAAGAGAAACCAACAAAGAGGAGAGATTAAGGAGATCAACGAGCGGGAAGAAGACGGTGTATTACGTCTCAGTAGGACACATATGGGTCCCCCTGGGGGCTGATCCGCTCGACGGGGTCCCTGATATACGCCATCGTAAACCCCGTGAAATTGTACCACAAGTATCGGCTGATGCCTCCATTAAGACCCGCTGATGTTATTACAGCGGGGCTTGCTCTCCATAATTTTTGTTCTCCTTTTTTCGTCGCTCTCTTCTCGGTATTCTTCTTCTTCACCTTACCGGCATTCCCGAAGAACGTGTCCTAGTTTTCTGCTGTATATTTCGTGTCCCGACAACGGTGGCTGGTGCTTGCAACGTACGCCCTTTCTTTTTTCATCTCGGAACGCACATACGCGCGCGCCCGAAATTCCCAATTACCCTTTTACTTTCCCTTTCTATCCTCCACCTATTCCCTCCCGTCGTTTCGCATCGGGCTAACCCTTTCACGGTTTAAATCAATCACGCATTCCTGAGTAATGATTACGGTCATGTCTCAACTATGGGAAACAGCTGCCCGCGTGTATAATTTACGGCGAAATATAAAACGATAAAAATTGATGGAATTTTCGTTGATATCTGAGCGTTTTACAATATATTTTATTACGAGTTGTTGAACGATGACGGCTTCCAATTACAAACGCATTCTTTCGCTTGTTTTTTATCCGAAAGGTGCATCGTGTCATTAATCACATTTTAAATGCTTGTTAGGCTAATTAACTAAATGTGTTTATTCAAATAATAATATCTTGATTTATATTTGATAGTTGAATAAACGCGTCATTTTTTCGGTGATATTTTTAACTATAATTCCTTCTGCGCACCACGGTAAAGTAATAATTGAGCAAGGTAATAATTTCGAAAAGTCTGTTCCGGAGAATTCTCGGATAGCCTGTAGACGGTCAGAAAACATGACGATAGGCGATATCTAAATGTGCCAATTAAAGCGGCCATGACCCACGCGAACTTTGACCCACGATAGATAACGGAACGGCCGGTTCTATGCGGTGAATGTCTAGATAGACTTTTTGAATGAACTGATTAGGTGTCTCTTACAATACATACGTCACAAGTTCATTGCCTGTAATATATATTTTGCTTTTCTATAAATTATTAATGTCAGATAAAATTATTTTTACGCATTAGAAGTTAATAAATTATTTACAAACAGTATTTTTCATAAAGAATGATTGACGTTTACTTAGATAAGATAATTTAGATAATTTAAATAATTCTTTATGGTCGATACGCATTGTGTGAATTTTATTAGTGATTAGTCACGGATGGTCTTTTCAATGCGATAAAAATTAGCGTGGATTTAAATGCGAAATATTTGATTCTCAGCACGGTAGACGCGGAATTGTGAATTCAGAGTCGTTCGCACAATCCTCATAACGAGGTCGTAGGGTGAGCTTCTACCCTTTTTTTGCGGGGACGTTAACACCCTTCGGCATCGACGGAGGGACTTATTATACGAAACCGATACGAAGCCGTGGCGCCCCTTTTTCATAGCTACTTCTTTTTATTATACTTCATGTTTCGTACCTTGCAGCGCGTTTCACCACCCTGGTATTCATATGCTAACGCAGGGTTGCCCGTGAGTCTCGTTACGTTGTCAATGGTGTTCAAACGTCTCGAGACCTCTTAATAATGCCGTAAAATTCGGCAGGACCGTCGCGGTTTGAGCACCACTGACCCGCTAAGCGTATGCCAACAACCCTATAAAAATTCAATCCACGTAGTCTTAAAAATTATAACGCATCGCTAGCCTATACGGGGTCCCATAACGCGCAGACATATGGATACGCATATATACCTGCCTATCTACCTGCATCGGGCCTGCGGTTCTACCAGACGTTTTGCTTCCTCGTCGTCACCGTTCCTTTTGCGGTTCCGAAGATCGTAAGTGGTTTTGTTGTAGTGCAATTAACGGGAAATCGCTTATTTCTTTCTAGTGTTAATTAAATTGAGATCAGTGCCTTGCTATTATATCAAGAGTTGTATTTTAATCTAAACTTCGAGGTCATTTCCTTTAATCTGATGAATTTTAATCTCGATTTATTTTCAATAATTATAATAATTTTAAATTTAAGGTACATATATATATATATATAATCGCAAATAATTTTCACAGATATTAATTTGTCATTTATATAATACTTTAGCATATTTTATCACATTAAATTCTGATTGAAATAAACTTTTGAATTTGGAATGTCTGTTCTACTTTGAAATTTTCTTAATATATTTTTTTCGAACATTAATGTTCTTAAGTATTTAATAAAAATTTATTGATAAAATTATTAATATTGATAAATTTACTTTCTATGAATATTTATATTTATATAACAGAAACGATTAATAAAAATTTTTTATTGCTTTATACTGACGCGAAATAAAATTTTCAAGAAACAAGGAGTCAAAAGGAAATTAGAGAATCGACAATATTTCTCCGGCGATTCTCGTTTGTTAAGATTTAAATACGCTATCCCGACATTTCTTTTGCGAAGCGATTATTATAATTTCGCCACCCTTGTGTTTTACGGAATACGAGGGCCACGTGCTGTACACTCACGCATCCTCTCGTGATTTACTGCTAATTATCGTTCTGGCCGAATAGCCTTACGCCTTCCCGGTGAGAATCGGCCAGTCAACGACCTCTTGGCGGTCGGGGACGTCGTTTCGCAAAAATCGACAACTCAACGTCGTGTGGCACGCAGGTTTCGCGACGCGTTACAAGCACCCCGACGAATCCACGTCGTGTACATCCGTAGTCGGTCGTCATACCGATAAAAAGGACCTGGTCGCAACAAGCAGACCCCATGAGCCTACTAAATTATTATTCTTGCATCGTGGTGCCAAAATGTTTACAGCCTTAGCACGACGAGGATATGAGCACCGAGGAGGTGGAGAAGGAGCTGGAGGAGGCAATGCTCAGCCTCGGTTAGTTATGACTGAGCTAAGAAGAGCCGCCTCCTTCGAAGAAAGCCACGTCTGTGTGCCTCGTGGCTACTTTTTACCTACCTATCTACCTATCTCAGATTTTATTCCCCGGCACTATAGCTAGTACGTATCTTGTATAAGATAAACGCGTTATTGAACCGCGAGCGAATAATAAAAGTGAAATGGGTTATGCAATAAAATCAATATTGGCTATATTAATCGGGTATCGATGCTCGGTTCATACTATGGAAAGGCTTGTCTCTAAGACATATGGATTAAAAATAATGATTTAATAGATACTATCCTTTTAAATTATATATCAATAGTACATAATAATAATGATACGTGAAATAATATAAATAAAATTTTTAAATTATATATTATTTTGAACACAGGTAGAGAGAGATCATATCACGTGTTATATACGTTAATAATATAAAGTTTCATAATATAATGTATATATATATGGAAATATTTAAATGGCGGAAGGAAATTGTGTGAGGAAAACTAGCAGAAATATTATGATCTCACATTTTTCTTACCTTATATTATTTCGTAGTCTTTGCCATCGCCGTTTGCTCCTACGACTCTGACGTCTTATCGATTGTAAACTCGTGAGATTACTGTCAGATCTAACCGAGTACTGAAAAAGTCGTTGGTACAGTAACACTAGCGTATACCCGTATCTATACTGCGGCGTAGTTTCCTTTATATTGCTTTTCCCACGTTACGAGTAGCGCGCAATAAACATCGTTTGCTCCCATTCGCAGATATGGTAGAGTCATTTCGATATCGCCGCAGTTGTCCCTTATACTCTCTCTTTCTCTTTTTCTCTCTCTGTAAATTCTCGATATTATAGACAGGCTTACTCGGTAGGAGAAAATTCAGCACGTATCGTTGATGTCAGAGGTACGTTATCTGAATTGGAATTCTTCCCGGTTCCCCCTGAACTTTACTTCCTCGTATTTTAATCCCCGATATTCCGCTTGGCAAGGGTTGTTACTCGGTTATTGTGCCTCCAAATTCCACTTGACTTTTTTTCTTCCATTATGTTGCATTTTATTTTGTATTGCTTGTTGGGATAATATACAGAATGTCCCAAAACTATCGCTAGCCTCTTCAATTATAGATTCTTTCAATTTATTGAACAATTTTTGAACAATATAATATCGATTTTCTCAAATAAAAATTTAATTATATCTAAATTTAGATTTTTATATAACATTTTAATTTTTAATGATTAAATATCTTTATACTTTTCAAATAAAAATTCTGTCAAAGTAAAATTGACATTAATTGAAGTTTTATCATTTGTTTCTGTTAATTTGAATGATAAAAATTTATAAATTTTTTTACAACATTCTTTTATCTAGTCTAGTATTTAATAAGTTGGATAAATTAAAAATATTTGCGTGTTTGGGCGATTCTTTGCATGCACATAAACGCGGTGAATCGCTGCACGTGGTCATTTATTCGAAAGTACGTATTCATTCTCGTTAAAGACACGCGATCCGGCTTGGTTCTTTTAGAAGGGCAGACAAGAAAAGGAGACTTCGATCCACGTTCAACTGACCCCGCGACCCTGGTCCCTCAAGGGAAGAAAGGCGCCGACGCGCCACTATAAAATAAGCGCCACGTACGTATCCCTCGTAGTATATGCACACACGTGCATATATCTATAAAAAAATCATAAAGTTTTGTGTCGTATATTATATGATATGCTCTCGACAAAAGTTTTGAACGTATTGATATTCGGTTTCTTATTATCGGTGTTATTTTCTAGTATTCGAAGACTCTATGATGTGAAATTTTATATGTTTGTGAAGTTTATATATATCGCGTATGGAGTATGCAAAGAAAATTGATAATTTTCTTGCAGTAGAGTCGTACGAGAGTTATGGAAATTACGTTATAAAGTTGCGATTTAACCAGAGAAGGAAGAGGAAGATGATCATAGGGTGATTATTATAGGCGCCAAAATGTTGAGCCACTATCGGCAACCGTCTTCTTATTATTCGCTCATAACTGCGGTGTTTCGGCAATTTATATAGTAATTACGATCCGCATCCATGGCTCACCGAGCCGGTAATGCACTCCTAAACATCTCCATTATGTCGCGGATTAAGTCCAGTAATCACAACGTTCGAAACCACTATAGTTTCGTAATGATCGGTCAGTAGGAGATAAGCGGGAAGCTTAATAGACTTTCTTGGTTCGAAGAGATTACTTGGTAACTGCAACAATTCTTTACTATGCATGTGCAACGGGAAAGTATTTATTGCAACTTAAGCGAACATAGAAAGCTACTGTATTTTTTAACATTAACATATCCTAGATTTAAATTGTAATAATATCCGTAATAAAATAACAGAGATAATATTAATCCAATATAATAAAGGAAGGAATAAAAATGAGGATTAAACACATAAATTTTCAAGTCTACTTATACATGTGTATCGTGCGGTAAAATAATTTCGTTAGCTTGATCACCTGAAGCAAACGCGCGGTTATATTCGGATACACTCAATCAACTAAATTAATGCGCTGCTCGATGACATGACAACGAACCGAATATCTAGCGCATTTAGCGAATGCATCTCGAAGTGCGATAATTTCGACAGTTACTTGGCGCGCACGTTAGGTACATACATACGGTTCTACCGAGGGAGTAAAAATGGAGGGATGCAGAAATACTCCGTTTCTATACCATGATGATTAAATCCTCCCACAGGCGGGGGATTCACTCGCGCGGTGCTCGACGATATTTTGTGGAATGCGGCCAGGAGACGCCTCGCGATATCGGCGAAAAAGGCGACTGAGATTGATGGATAGACGATCCTACCGGATCTCAGGAATTTGTACATCGAGACGAACAGACTCGCAAACGAAAGCGTACGAAATAACTCATTAGCGCTCATTAGCGCGAGCGGATCAAAATTTAAGGAACAAGACCGAATGAATGTTTTCGCGGGATGAATAGGTTTTTGCCAGCGCGGACGAAATTTTAGGAAGGGGGACTCGTAGTCGACGGTGCATGCAAATTTTGCTTTCGATCCGATGAACAAAGGCGCACCTTCTGGTTGCTGCGTATTGCAGACTGCATTGAGACTCGTCAGACCAGAAACAATTAAGCTCTGTCAGTTATCTTCCGCGACCACGCGGCTCATCCAGTCGCGCAGTGGTTTTCATCCGATTTCAAAACTCTGCGATATCGATGAGAAAGCCTTGATACGTGTAAAATCTAAACGCTAAATCGAGTCTAAAGTCTCTCTGAGTGAAGATCCTATTTTAAGATATACCGTGTTCTAAAATATACGTGCTGTGTTATTAACTTTTATCGTTATCGCTATCTTTATCGTCGTAAACCATCAACATAAATTCATTCAGATATCAGGCAATCAATCGAGTGTGAAACTTCTCCAATCACACTTAGCAGAATTGCGAGCACACGAAAAAAAAAAAAAAAATATATATATATATATATATATATATATATATATATATATATATATATATATATTATGATATTATATATATTTATTTATAATATATTATACTGGTTATATTTATTAAATATTTATTTATAGAAAAGGAAAAACCATATATGCTTTTGTATAATAAAGCAACAAATGAATGCGGGCAAATGTGAGAATAAAATCGTATTTATTGGGTACATTGATCGATATACGACTCGTCCTGCTGCAGGAGACACGGCCACAAAGACCTTAACCCTTTTCGTTTGATATATGCGCGCATTCGTACATATTTATGAGGTTGCCATATAGCATGGAGCTCTTTTGCTTACCAAGAAGTCTCATAGAAATATTACGGTGTCCTGTCAAACTGTTTACCCTCCGAAGCCTTGCACGTCAACGCCCTTCTGATTCCCAAAGCTGCTGATCCTTCCGCCACGGATTAGATCTTCCTGATGCTCGGCAACCCCTGTGACATTTAATAATAACCAAGGGAGTGAGAGAGAGCCCGTTGAGACTAGGGGAGCGAATTGACTTGTCGTAATTATCGTTGCATTCATATATTTGTATATGACCATGATGCATAACAATGAATGAAATTTGTTGTGGTAAATACATTACGCATTAAGATATAAAAATTCTCTTAGAATGTTATAAACAATTTAATTATAATGGTATCCATAAATAATATAAAATGTATTTACAGATTTTTTTGTCGAGTTTGAAATAAATTTTATAATAATTTTAATAATAGTAGGTACTAATAATATATTTTTTTTTTTTTTGTTTACGTAAATATTTATAATTTCCATCGTTATTCGTTGACAAGCATAATACCAGTTGTAAAGTACTATTGTTAATTTTTCATCAAAATGATATTAGTGCCTCCATTTCTTTGAATCAATGTTCTTTCTCAAAAATTCACGCAGTTGGCGAGCATAGAGAGAGAGAGAGAGAGAGAGGATTGATGCGTAATCGAGGCGCGGATCCATTCGAGACCCCGTGCTCCCCGTGCGGGGAACGAGTGGCGCGTGGCGAGGGCCCGAGGCCGATGCAAACCTCGCGTGCCACAAATTGCTCCGGCTCGGTGAGGTACGGCAACCCGCGCGTTCGCACACTCTCACTCATTTGCTCGCTCGTGCCGCGTACGTATAGTAAACGCGCTAGAATCTACATATTTATGCCGTTTACCAACACATGGACGCGCATGCCGCTATTATCCGCGTAACCGTGTAGTAACGGCGCAAAACGCGATGCTACTCTTGCCGTCAGTAAATTTACCGTCCCCACTCGCTCGCTACTCCCTCGCTTCTTTCCCTCGTTTGTCTTCTCGGTTATATCCACGATGGACAACAACATCTTTGTTATCCGGCGGTCGTTATCCCGCGTTTCACTATGAGATGAAACGAAAAGGAACTCAACGCCAAACATCTATCTATCGGTGCGTTGCTATTTTCGATGGATTTACGGATTTTTTACGCTTATATAAAGAGCGTGTCTTCGCTGTTGTAATATTTTCCAATAATTCACGCCGAGTCTTGTTACACGCGAAGAATAATGTTTGTGATGCGCGCGTTGCGAAATTTGAAAATCTTGTTCCCCGTGTTTCACTCCCGGCAAAAGGAAAACACGGTAAGGTTTTATGATGCAGCACTTCCGGGATAATGTATTATGATTTCACACTGCGCATCGTACATGCTTTCGATTACGCGCGTTTCACGTCGCCAGTGAACACGGCGATATATATTGCCGTTCTGTGTCGGTTCTGTGTACGTTTCCGCACCGCTTACTTTTACTTCCGGCGCGCGTTTGCTTTCCCCTCGAAAAAAGACACGGAGGCAGGCTCTTCTCGCGGTAGTCTAATGAGTCAAATGAGACCCTCGTTCTTCGCCGATCGTCGCCTCTAAGAAACGACGATCCGTCTGACCTCGCGTCCTAAATTAGGCAATTTACGCCGGACTGACATTCGACGATTCGGCCTTCGTCGTGTCGCCGGCGCTTTTCACTTTGCAAAACCTGCGCCGGCTATTAGTCGTACCAGGGGAATGAGAGAACCAAACGACCGGCAGGTTTTATATTCGTCGCCTCACAGTTCCCTGTTTATATTAGGGACTGCAGAAAGGGGCGGCATACACGCTCACTAATATCTTTCAACGCCCCCCTCGACGGGTCCGACAAAAATGATATTTTCGTATCCGCGAGGCACGAAGGGGCGTTTGCCGATTTCTGTACAAGGAGTAATTACAGTTCCTCGGCGTGGTATTTATTTTCGGCTAAATAAGGTGGAAGAAGATTATCGGAACGCGATAATAGGACAAGATTTCTCCTTTAATTACGACGCGCTGGCGTAGGTGTGTTACAACGCCGCCTCGTTCCGCGAACTATGGCTCTTTAAGATTTTGTTTTTTGTCGCATGGAGTTTTTTTGCGAAGCGGAATCGGGAACTGCGTGTTTCTTCGCATCAGCGAATATGTAGACGGATGAATGTCCATCCATTTTTCGCGGTTGCTCCCGCCCCGGCGCATAAATTCATGCCGACCCTTCGTTAGTGAGGTAACAGCAAATTCTCGTAGAGCAACTACCTTCCAGCAGGGCTCACCTGAAGGATTTTATTGTTTCTTTAACCTTTGGTCGTCGTCGACCGTTTCCTAAGTTATTTTACGCGAAAAGAATGCATTCTTCTGTTTACCGCTCAAACATGTTGTTTCTCAAATTTTTTTGAAAGCCATGTGACAATAAATTTTGTGAAACAATGTTACTCTGTAACTGCATGAAAAAAAACATTATAAAACAGAAATGGTTATTTTTTGATAAAAAGCAATACATATATTTCATTGAAAAAAATAATTTTTTATGAATGCAAAAATAATTATTACTTAAATTCTTTCAACAAACAAAAAGTTATTTCTGAAATCCGTCCTATAATTTAACGATGCACTTATCCACTGCAAAGAGTCTCGAAGCACTTAAGGAATTTTACAGAGTACATTGAGTGTGAATGACCTCGATTGCGCGCTAGGAGCTTTCGGCGATTTGGTTATGCAACGCGTATGAACGTTGTCATTGTCGCTCGGCTCGTTCTATTATCTCGTAACATTATTCGGAAACGTTTCGTAAGAAGTACGTACCTTTCCATAATTTCACCTCCATCACGAACAGTCAGGAAAGAATAATAATGCGTATTAATGAATATGCTTTATCTCTCGCTTGTCCGACACATTATGCGTAGTCGCATCGTAAACTTAAGACAATAATGGCTCGTAATCACAGTCTACGCACAGGCTGCGATATTCAAATAGATTTGCTTTCAAACGTAAACTGAATAAAATCGATGAAATAAAAGAATATTGAATTTAACTTTGCTGACAAATATTCCGTATTAAAGATTACGATTTTATATATACGGTTAAACAGAACGATTAAACTAAGCCAGTTGTACAGCTGAGCAAACTGATCGCCGAAGGGTCGGTTCTTTATGTCGGCAGCATTCTCATAGAGTCTCAATCACCGGCTAAACGGTGGTCAAGTTAATCAGCTTACGTCGACAAAATCTCGTCGCTCCTTTCCTATGCTCGCACTTCATCCTGGCTGGATTGTACGGTTCCAGAACCGTTGAGAAGTGTGTGACAAAAATTATTTGTTAAGGTTCAATATTAATAGGCATAAAACTGTCAGAACTACCTATGCCATGTGTGTAAATGTGTTTATTCCTCGCGAGGGGAAGGGGGGAAGGGGAAGAATTATTAAATAAAACAATAAATATATATATTTTATTATCGGAACTTTTTTTATTTAGTTAATCTGTATTGTGAACAACTCATTTTGTACTAAATAAATATTGAAGCAATCATGTTTTTTTTTGAAAGAGAAATAACAAAAGTTATTTAATGTAATAACTATTTTATCAAATAATTTACAAGTAATAATAATGCTTATAATCTCGATTTAAAAATTGCGAAAATTGTTTTAGGACACTTGTTTCTGGAAAGTTCTTTATTTATCCATTTCGTACAGTTTTGTCAGGAACCTAAGTCTGATTCTGACAGCTTTCTGTCAACTCGTGTGCGTTTTGAGACATTAACGCAGCGGTCGAGCGGATTTTGATGCTTTGCGCACAATGGTGAGCAAAAAGAGCGACGACCGCGTCTTAACTCTTTTCCCGTGTCTCCTCACACGAACCGTCAGGAAGAGATGAGCAAACGTTAATCCGATTTGTACGACCAATGGCCATCACACTCTGATATAAGACGAATAGAAAACAAACGTCAAAGCCTTACGATTGTAGGCCTCATTTGAATAGTCATTGAGACATTGTCCCATTGAAGAGAAAAGAGAAGATGGCGGGAGGGGGAGGGGGGGGGGGAGAAAAGAAGGTATTTTGGTCCCTCGGACTGCGAGAATGGCTCAATTTTCAAAGAGAGCGAAAGTGAGCGGTAGGGCCTCGAATGCATCACAATGTACCCCACGCTGCGCCAAAGGATGCAACAACCGCGAAGGGGAGCCTTGCTCGGTGCTCGATCTTGTATCATTTGTGTGTGCGCGAGGCTTTAGACTACCTGAATACAATGATTTACTGTGCGACTGTAATCGTTATTAATGCGACACGTTACGAAATGCATGGTCGAAAACATTTATGATTCTATAAACTGGCACTGCTCGCACATTCTGTACGACAGTGTCAACTAAAGATAAAAATGGAGTCGATCATCAAAGGTTAAGGATGCTCGGCATCTAAAAATATTCGATCGGTTAATAATTTCGCAATTATGTCTCGCTCTAATCGGTGCCATATCCTTATCTGACTTATATTATAGTTGGAACAAATTGCGAATCTGATACCGCGCCTTCGTCTAAACGATTAAGATACACCGACCTTCTCTCGGCATGAGGTCTTTAATACGATAGCACATTCTCGTTGTCCTATCCGGTTTCGATTACGCGGTAGTGTAGTATATATATTCTATTTCATGTTTTAAGTTTTTTTAATTGTAAGATGAAATTCAATAAGAAATTTGAAGACGAAACCGTGATCTTAACATGATAATAATCACAAAATCACATTAATCATTATGTGAACATACATTTTTTTAAATATACATATATAATAAAATTTATTTTAATAAATCTATCTTCTCTCTGTAGAACTTTAACTTGTCTACTGCGAAACAAGACGTTGATTGAATCATAGCTACATACTTTCGCGTCGGAAAGATCAGAAAAAAATATATCTTATCTAGCGCAGTTCCAGTAATAGCATAATCAATACTGAGAACAGATAACTCACGTTATATTAGAGTCACAATAAGTTCAATAAGACGTCATGTAATATTAAACTCGGATCCTAAAACTATTTGATTTTTGATGTAACACGAACATCTAGGCATTGCAAGTGATTGCTCGCGAACATCTAGTTAAGCAATTTCGATGTATAATAATCAGATTTTAATCAACGATACAATTATTTAACAAGAGTTAATATCAAATCGATGTCATATTTCTGTTCTTTCCTCGTCGTTGCTCTTATTATGTTCGAAAACGATTCACGCGCATCTCCGTTGGCGTCGCGCCGGTTTACGATCGCGGCCTCTCATCCCTCGTTCTTCCGCACTCTCTTCGTCCCCTTCGCATTTGCATTTTTATATTTATCGCAAACGAATACGACGGCACGTTTGTTTTGTGCCTTGTGCGTCATCGACGAATAGTCGTTCCTTTTGACAAAAAAATTCTTGCTCATCGATTTTTCTCTTTCTTCTTCTTCTTTTTCATTGACGTACCATGAGAAGCTGATCGAAAAGAAAATTGGAGAATACTAATAATGAGAAAAATAAGAAAAAAAGTGCAAATTGTATATCTTGATAACTATATATTCTTTTTGTAAATCCTGCATTTATGTTAATGTTATTTTTAGAAAAAATTTTGTGCTGAAAACACGTACTTTCTTGCAGTTAATAACATTAGTAAAATAACATCTATCGTGAGATCAGATTTTTATTTCTTCCAAACTTTTTCATTAAAATTAAAGAGTTAAAAAGTTTGAATCGATTTATTTCATTTATAACAAAAGTTCTTTTGATAAATTTGACGTTATATCACTGATGTCGAAATGTACCTCGAGAATCAAACTCGAAAGAGAAATCGAACTCGAGGAAGACAAAAATATGATGAAAGAGAAATGAAGAAAAGAAGAAAGAAGAAAAGAGGACAACTCGGATAGTCCAGCCAAAACAGTCGAAATGCTAATAGCTGGGTCTTTACGAGCATGTTTATTTGGGCACGGTGAGGAAAATGTCGTAACAAAAATCCTGCATGAAGAGTTCGGCAAGGATCGTTTACGTCACTCACTTTGGAGAGTCAATGGACCAGTGAAATCGTTAAAATATTTTTAAACATGAAAATATAACTTGAAAAAAATATAAAAGCGGTTACCAGATTTTAAGCAAAATAAAAATGCAATCTTGCATAAAATATAAATAATAATTTCAGAGATTAATCTTTTAGTGCATTATGACGAAAAGCATTGATAAAACGCGCGGCCGCTTTAAAAAACTAAACTTTTTTTTTAATATATATAATATATTAGACTGAATGAAAAATCGCGGAAGACAATTAACCGAAAAAAATCGGGCAACTTGCGAAAATAAAATTTCGCAAAGTCGATCCGGTGATGTAACGCAAAGTATGGAACTCAGAATCGTTCACTCCCGGAATTTTCTGCGAGTCGGGTTTTCTTCGTCGAGACGATCTTGGGAGAGACACCCGTTAGAAGCAGCGTCGCCGATCGTATTATTCACGGCGGCGACGTGTACATCGCGCGGCCGCGTCGCCGTCGGTGTGCTGCCGAGGTCCATGCACCCAGGGCGCCGATCGATAATCGATGGAACAAAAAGTTAGAATTTGTTTACAGTTTAGTAACCCAAATCAGGGCGGCGGCCCGCCATCCTCGGCCAACCCTCTCCAAACCCCCTCCCCCCTATCGGCCGCACCACCACCAGTGCCGCCGCCGACGTCTCCGATCAACACGAGCCAGCGTTCCTCTTCCGACCAGCACACCACTATCGTCGGCGAACGTAGCTCGTCACGACCCGCGTGGTACCAACACCAGCAGAGAAATAGAGAGGGAGGGAGATAGATAGAGAAAGATAGGAAGAAAGAGAGAGAAGGAGAAAAGCGGCGCTACCAAAGCGCCGGCGGCAGTTACACAGGCAGAGGCCACCTATACCCAGTCGCCGTCACTGACACGTCGACCGTATACCCACCGCTCGTATCACTTTATTTTTCCCCACTTTTCCCTGCCCCTCCGCGCGCCCTTTCGTTCTGTCAGACGCGTAGTTTGCCGAACTACTTGCCCGTCCTGGCCCCGAATGCATTTGTCAAACGGTGAAACAAATTGGTAGACAGCTCACAAATACTAGCGCGTTGCTCGCCGCCGCGCACTCGTCGACCACGTAAACTGCCTTTGACTAATGTGTTGTTCATCCCCCGACACGGCTCATGTACTCCACATTCGACGAATTTTATAACTCGCCTTTTCCCCTTTTGCTTCTACTCTCTTCTCTCTTCTCTCTCTCTCTCTCTCTCTCTCTCTCTCTCTCTCTCTTTGCTCTCTCAGCATTGCATTTTCACTCGAAGGAACGATATACTCTGCATATACATATACAGAGATTAACATCTCAAAGAAAGAGTAGCGTAGAGATACTCTTTTACAACGAATAAATTATTTTGCTGTCTTTTGCTTCGCGCCTCATATATATATAAAATATGTGTGTATATGTGTGTGTGTGTGTGTGTGTGTCCCTACGTTCTCGAAGTCGCCGTTCACGGAGTGACGCTCATATTCGATATTGATCTGAAAGAATTTGCTACAGTCGCGGAGATGCGGAGGGAGCCTGGGATAGCCGGATGTTTTTGCTTCGAGTCGAATAGTACGATCGTAATAATTCATCCATATGAATGTAGTTCCTGATATTTTTAGACTTTTATGCTGGATATTTTGCTACACGATCGTCCAGTTTTGATAAAAAGGATGCATTAATGATACTTTTAAAGAAAAAATAATTACATTGTTTATTTCACCTAGATATGTTCTTTGGGAAAGAATTTGGAAATTTTTTTTAAGTAAGGCAGGTAGAGCACCACGTGAGAAATGAGTGTGCTCTTTTCCCTTCGAGTGTACCTCCGTTCAAGAGGTCTTAACTGAAATAATATACAGGATGAAAAGAAAGCTAAATATTTCTTTGGGCAAGATATGAGCCAATTTCGTGTATTCATTTTGCGTGTGGGCTTTATTATATGAATGTATCTTTTCTTCTCGATGATTAAGCGTCATGATTTTATCGTTCATCACGTTTCTACCTTTCAGCAAAAATAATTTTTTCATATCTTATCTCCAGATATATTATAAAAAACTATTTTTCTTGCTATATATATATATATATATATATATAGTTTGTACACATAAAACTTCCAGCCAGTCGCGCGAGGGAGCATAAACATTATAGTAATAACCTAGAGTTCCATTTGTGTTATGAAATGTCGGAATTTAAAAAAATGAACAAAGCATTGTAATTTTTTAGACAGTAGCATAAAAATCGAGCAAAACGAGAAGCGTTGTAATGGCAGAGCAATTCACGATTACATTTCTACCTAGTCGTTATTCTGTCCGACGATATTGTATGTATAGTCGCATTGTTGACTGTTCATTGCCATTCACGTTTCTTCCATCCAGTAATAACGCCATCACCTTCGAACCTCGCAAAAAAAAAAAAAAAAAATCTTTTCAAGTGTTCCGGGAATCTGATGTAAATTGATCGCGTAACTAGTCAATATACTCCTCCGCGAGAACAAGAGAGAGAGAGAGAGAGAGAGGGAGAGAAAGAGAGGGAACGACTGTTCGCCCGCGCGTAGATACATAGATATGCTCTCTCGAGTAACTAGAATCGATCTGCGAGCCTCGTGGCAAAGCGCAGATACGCGAATGGCTGATGCCTAGGTGTTGGATTTTATGACTTATTGACTCTCGTCCATGTTTACCGGACTCGGTGCGACGGGTATGCGGCGCCAAGCGTCGGGAATGCGGCCACCTTTGCGAGTGAGCGACCGTCGGACACGTCGGATCGATCGATCTCTTCCCCTCCGTCCCGCTCTTTTTTGACTCTTCTTTTTTCTTGCTCCTTTTTGCGCTCAGCTGGATCGTCGTCGATGCAACTGATGACGATCGTTATCATCGATCGACGTTAATATCTTGCTTTATCCGTGTCGTGTGTTCTCGGATGTTAATCCCAATTGCAACGGCATGAATGAATGATCGCCGCGAAGCATTTCGCGGACTTTAACCCACCGATCTTACGAGTATCGCGATGCTGATGTTGCTCTCCGCGCGTGCATAATAAATTCGAAAACAACAATATATATATCAAAAGTCACGTTACCTCATTCGTGATGAACGATCGTTGGAGTATGATTCGTCATATACGTGACATGTAGATGTGAGTAACGTCTTTATTAACGACATTAACGCAGTGTTGCATTTCTCTGGCGTTGCATTCACGACGGCGAATCCATTGTGCAAATAAATGCGAGGACGCCGCTTTCGAAAGACGAACGCGAGGATTCCGCATAATTGTCATCCAGCCAGCCTGCAAAACATCGTGAAATTTCTACCGTACAAATATTAAATTTACTTGATGCCAGGCTTTGCTCGATGATAAAACGTAAGTGATGAAAACATGATCGAACGTCTTGTAAATTGATGCCGAGAAGAGTAGATTCACATGCATAAGTGATGCACGCCAAGCAAAAGTATGAAAGTGAAAATATATTGTTACACGTTTTAGTAAACCTAATTTTTAATTTTAACTCGTAATAATTAGCGCATACATTCTAGTATCTTCGATCGCTGAAAAAAATAAAATAAAATATATGAAATATATTTATATAAAGTTTTATACATGGTTAATTCTATATAATTGAATGCTCTCTTTCAGTACTAGATTAGAGAAAAAGAATGAGAGAGAGAGAGAGAGAGAATTTAAAAAACAAAATTATTTAATAGAGAAAAATTCGATAGATATATTGCATCGATATTTTTATATAAACTTCTTTGATATATATACATGTTCTCACAACTATATATATGTCTGTAATATATATATATATATATATGTGTGTATGTATATATCATCTGTATTTTTGTTTTTTTATTCTAGTTATTCGATTGATAAAAAAATCTTACAATAGAACTCTTACTTTTCAAGTGCGAAAAATTTCCGCGAGAATGAGAAGATTAATTCGCAAGAGACTTTGAGACCTCGAACATTGTGACGCGAGAAATGCGTCTCGATGTAGCATCTAAGGGGAGGTGGGATGTATTTATCTGCTATTTATCGAATAGCTACGGGATTAGTCTTTTATTGGATGATTGCGCGTACGTCGTTCGAGTTATCTGTCATCAACAAATACAAATGCATTTTTTCCTCATAAACGCGAAAGAATGGAATGTCGATTCATGTCACCGGAAGTCTGATGACCAATGACTGGTCTCATACAACAGCGTACTCGTATGCAGGTGTCTGCACGCTGTTATTACGCCACGTGAAAGTATAGAGTTGCCGCAGGAGAATAAATATAGGCGTACCTTTAATATAGTACACAGCCGTAATTTATTTACGACGATTTTTGCACTATATATATTCGTTCATACAGTGGTACTGAAACTTTCCTAGAAATTTCGCCGGCTTCGTGTTCCGGAAGTTCCACATTATTCATGAATAATGCATGGAAATTTTGCCTAAGAAAGGTTTAGCTTAATTGAACGTTTACATACAAGCCTTTGGTTCAATCGGCTTAATAATGCAAACAGCTAGACTAAGATATTTTATCTAATTATTTTATCGAATAAATAAATAAAGAGTTTTTATATTTTTAAATACTAAAGGCTTTACTCATAAAATTATCTATAAATTTGTAATCAATTGTACATAAAAAAAATTTTTTTAATTATTAATATTACACACATGTATGTACACAATTATAAAAAAATATAGATAAAAAGAAATATAAAATACGAAAAGAAGAAATAAATAAAAATACTGAAAATATTCTGTACAAATTTTAAAGATTATATTAATTAATAAGAGATAATAATACTATGACGTATAAGTATTTACTTTAATTACTCTTCTTTGGATCAGTTTAGTGTCTCTTACAAGGCACAGAATTTGATTTCGCATTTCTGAATGACAACAAAAGCGAGATCGATTCCGCGAAAATGGCGAAGAATATTTTTCATCAGTGCTGCCGGTACCAACGGATGGCGACTATCGCGAAGAAGTCGGACAGTGTGCTTATGCAAACACTTTTAACCGAACGTTCCGCGGCCGGTCGTGTCGACTCGCGTCGAGCTGTATCTCTGTGAAGAGAGAACTTCTTTTCTCCAGCCTCTTCGTTGTAGCCTCCTTGTGTTTGTCTACGCTCGTATTTGCCCGACGCATTCCACTGTCGCTCGCGTTGCACCGGCGCAATCAGTAAGCGGCTGTGGCGAATTGCTGCTTTGTAGATTATCGTTGCCTCCAAGATACCTTGTTTTAGTCATATCAAAACTTCTATATAATTCGTTTTACATTAGCTTGATTAATTTTGCTATTGTATTGTGCGTATAATAAATTATTAAATATTATAAATTAAAATAATTAGGAATAAAAATAATATAAATATTGCCTTATCTCTTTTTTATAAGATAGTTATGTATAATAATATATCATTCAAAAAAAAATTTATAATCTCTAGAAAGAAAATTTATTTATTCTATTTATATTTATATGTGTATGTATGATACTCGTGTGGAACACGTGTCAAGCTAAATTAAAACAGCGATGAAACACGAGGAAGCTTGTAGTTGACAAAGAGTGCAAAAAATAAAAATCCACTTTTACCAATCACGTAGATCGCAACACGTCGCAAACGCTTGCTGGACATCGTCGCATTACGTGTGCGTGAATATGCGTGAGAGAATCAATGGGGATGTCCTAAGATTTGTCACTGTCGCGTTTGGCAGCGATAATATTCGCAAGACGGATCGGTCTCGGTTTACTGAACTTAACCGTCTATATATTTGATGTCTACATATTTGGTGACAAGATCAGATCCGCACGATACTCTTTAACTGACCGCCAATCGTGAAAGATACATTCTTTTGCTAATCGCCGACAATTTGGATGGCAAAAAACTCGGGCTTCTTAAATAATTATAGCTCATAATTTGGATTTTAATAGCATGTTTCGTTCCCATTCACTTTTATTTCTAATTCAGACAACTTACCAATTTACATAATTAAAATATACGATATTTGCATTTAATGCATGTAAATATATATTTTAATGTTTTCTATATATATAGTCATAAGGCGTTTCTAAAATAGTTAAAAAGAGAGAGAGAGAGTATATCTTAATTAGAAATAGATATTTAAGAAAAGCTTACTATGTACGTGAGCGCGAAATAGATTTTATATAACACATATGTTATGTAGAAAGCTTCTTCGAGTCAGTTATCTATACTTTTAATATCTTGAAATAGCTGTCGAATATAAGTGGCGATTGTATTTCTGGTACCGGCTCTTTTCGATATGACGGAGGTCAGGAAAATTGGGACGTTAGAAAACGTAATATCGGCGTGTGTGAAGAATCGTGTACTTATCGATTCGTTGCACAAAGCCCCTATTACACCGCCGCGGTTGACACTACTCTACATCGAGGATTAATTCAGAATAACATCAGCGATAACAGCTTTAATCTTAGCCGTGGCCGATATTGGCCGAGTGTCGGTTTATCGATGATATGAAACGGTTGGGTGGCGCTTGACATCACGAGAATCGTTCTGGTGAATATTATTCATTTGCTGAATGGATTTCGAGAAGTCTATCGACGAATAACGAGAAAATTTTGTTGCCAATCGAGATAGAGAATATAATAATTTTGTCTTGCCAAAAATTACAATATGCATCCGTACGTCCTGAATATATACACATTGCATTATTTTGGAAACATCTTAAGATTATCAATGATTTCGATAAGGATCGATTGGGAAAACTAATCAATTTTCTGGAATTAAGTCAATCAATCCCAGAAATTTGAATAGTATAATCGATAAAAGATCATTTTAGCAGATGTGGGAATGACTTTATCAAAGAATATTTATTTTTTTGAAACATTTTTTATCCTAAATCAAAAATAAAATAACCATTTGTGAATTAAAAATGTGTCAAGAGTAATAGTCACTTAAACATTGATTTATGTGCGTACGTATATGTGTATACACAGCATACTTTTAATACATACATCCGGTGAACATAAATCATAAAATAAACAATAATAGCAGGAAATTAGTACTTATTGATCCTATTATATGCGCAGAAATCCTTTACGCTTGATAGGAGATTCGATTAGCGTTTAATAGTGTAGAGTTATTTATTGCTTTACATCTTACGTAGTGTCATCGTTGTTAAAGTCTTAATTTATTTCGGTCGATAAATTTATTTATATTATTTTAGATATAATTTTTAAACGTATGTAAAAAAGAATTTGTGTTTTAAGATAATCATTGTTACCTGAAATTAATCAATGGGATTATTTTTACTTTTTTTATTTCATACATTTATTTCGATCTTGAAAAATTCTCTGAATCTACAGAATTCTGAAGAAGCATGATTTTTGTGAAAGAACTGCAACAGTATCTTGACAATTTTTTTATCTATACAAGAGATTATTTTGATTACTGATTAAACATTATTTATTTTAAAGTTTATTTATACAATGCAATCTTATTAATTAAAATAATTTTTCTTCTTTTTACATATAATAGAAAACTATATTTATAAATATCTAAAATGCATTAATTAAATAATTAACAAAATTCTTTTCTAATTTGAAAAACTTATTGAAAAATTATTATAATTTTATTAAAAATTTTTGATAATTATTCTTTTGATTTCTTCGTTATGTCATCGTTTAATTTACCTAATCCAATTAATAAAATTAGGATGCTCATTAATTAAAAGATTCTTAGTTTCTTTTTGTTTTTCTCTTTGCTTTACACACACACACTCACAATACTAGCATGATAAATCGTTCTCATGCCAGCACGAAAGATAGCTATCGCTTGCGTAAAACGGAATGGTATATGTTAGTCTTTCCGTTAATCATGTACTCATCTTCGCGTGGAGCTTTGGTCGCTTCGACACGTGGAGTACCGCGCATCGACACGTGGACTTTGGTAACCTTCGCGCGACTGACCACGTGGTCGAGTGTGATGAATCAAATCCGCAACAACGGCGCTTGCCTCGCAAGAATGTCGTTGGTCAAACACGTACTTTCTCGGTACAGGCAGTACATGTTGACAAATGATTGTCATTGTATAATTCTAATTAACGATTACATGCAGCACAAATTGCAAACATTCCGTTCCGCAATTAATTGGCAATAAAAAGGCATACAGAGATACAGAGGCACAAAGAGATACAGCTATTGCAATCATGATGTTTTTTGATATTATAGTTTTTAGCAATATTTCGCAATAGATTTTATAAATTTATATATTTTAAAAAATATATTTTACGATAATTTTTCGCATATAATTTTCCATATATACATATATGATTATTAATAAATAATAATAAATAATTATTATTATTAGTACTCCTAATATATTTCTATTTTTTTTGAGGTGATAAAAGAATAATATCTTTGTCAAGTATTGATGATGAATATAATGCGAGCATGCGTCACTGATGTTATTTCTAGTAATTCTTCTCATCATTTCGTCGCGCGACATAGATATGATTGCAATTTCTTACATCATACCAAGACAGCGCATCGCGCGATATTTATTTTAATTAAGCAAATCGACATCTTCGTCCGGTTTCTGGATTTTTTTCCCACGTTTCTTGCTCACGTCAAAAGAAAGAAAAGAGAACATTTGCGAATGCACGTATGCGGATATCATATCGTATAGTGAATACGTGTAGCGAATGCAACACTAGCCCGATGCACATCGCACGAGTGTTCCGCAAATCGTATCATGATACTAACATAGGATATTCAATAAATAAAGTACATATGATAACGAAACGGAGGTTAGTCGACACGGAGTAAAGCACAATCTTATCGTGGTGTGCAGATGTCTCGAATTATTTATATTCTTCAATCAACGATGAAGCTTTTATTATAAATATCAGACTACACATATCTATGCACGCTCAAAAGTACCATGTGCTCTTTTCTACGCAATATAGATTCGTTATAGGTTTGCGTTAAAAGACGTCACAATCTCTCTCGTGTACAATAATTATTCTTGCTACTGCAATTTGGATTGAACACGATTGTGCGAATTTAATCAGAAATAGCTATATATTCGAAATTTTTAAGCAAAGCCTCAATCTTTTAAAGATTAATATTCAAAAATAAAAATAAGTAAAAATTAATCGTACGTATAATTTAATCGGTTTTTTTAATTTAATATTTTAAATTTGATTTATGTTTACAACGTAAAGATTGCAAAATGATGCTTTCGTCAAGATTGTGTAGTTATTCGAGTGACGACAGTAAACCTTCTGGGTATTTCGGATTTACGTTCTACTCTTTGGTGATTGACGAAAGAGTTTAACATGGACGGGAAGACCGTAAATGGAAATCTTGTGGAGTTGGCTGCGCTTTCTGCGAACAGAAAATCCATTCACACGTTCGCGGTCATTTAAACAACAAGAGGACAATCCGCCACTTGTCAAGGCGCCGTTCTAACGCGTCTATTACCCGTTTACCGATATTACCTTCGTAAGTTAGAACTTCGTTTTCTTGGCGACGTTCCCGTGACATTTTATGCCATTCGCGCTTATTTTCTACTTTTCGCGGAATTTCTCTTCTTTCCGCATATTCATGCGGACAGCAAGAAGACAATCTTTAAAGAAAGATCGAGCCACAGTGAAAGCGAGAGACATACTAGAAATAATTTAAATCAACAATAATATTTCGCTACGTACTTGTCATCGAATATGATGTTTGTATATAGCATTGTACTAGCAATGTAAAAATCATCGCTCTCGGTTACAAATTTTTGCTTTGCATGCGTAAGTAACGCTTAAGAATGCGAAAAGCCTGAGCACCACTGTCCGGGCCACACATGCAGTATTATTGTTGCAGAGTGGATTTCTCGTCTCTCACGAGACACGCTGTTGTTGTAGAGGCGTGAATGTTATTGCAGCGGAAAGTTGTGGTGTCACAAAGCTGCGGTGGGTCCGCGTGGCGTTATGGTCGCCATGCGAATCGCCTAAAAACCTGTCGAATATCGGTTAACGTGTCTCTCTCTCTCTCTCTCTCTCTCTCTCTCTCTCTCTCTCTCTCTCTCTCTCTCTCTCTCTGTCTTTCATGTTACTGTAGAAAATGCTATACGTTATCAATCCCGATCGCCGCGTGAAAATTCGTCGCAACAACATCGTAACGCGCGAAGTAGCCACGAGCTGATTGTGAGATATGTACATATGTACATCGGCCGGCTACGCTGTTGGAGGAGCTCAAGTTTCTGGCCCGGGGCAGTACATAAAAAGAATTATTAAGCGCTGAAAACCGCGCCGTTTACCCGCTTCACGTTCTTTTATGTTTATAGCTACGTCTTCATTCGCTTCTCTCATATGGCTCCATCGAGCCGGCCGTGCGCGCTCTTTCACTAGCTTTGTCCGTTTCTCGGAAGAATAGGGTCGTTCATAGAGACTAAAAGAGCGAAGATTTATTGCACGTTGGAAGATTCAATCATGGGACATGTCGTAAGATATAAAGAAATAGTGTTCATCCGCGTTATATAATCAATAAGAAATAATTCTTATCGTTCACATAAAATAGCATGAGTGTTGATTAAATTTCCTCTACGTTATATTTTAAATTTTAAAAGAGGGAAGGAAAATCGAAATACATGATGGTAAGCAAATTTACTATATAAAAACTATATAAATTATATAGCTTTATTAGACTCCGATTAATTGCAAAGTATTAATTTTACATTTCTTTTAATTTTTTACTTAAAATCTGATATAAAGCTTTTCATTTTCAATTTCAACTTTTGTTATCCTTGTTATTCAATATGACACTTTATTAAGTTAGAGAATTAGTTACTTAAAAGAATAGTTATATATATATATATATATATATATATATATATATATATATATATATATATGTGTGTGTGTGTGTAATAATAAAACAATACGAAAACATCTCACAAGTTAATTAGTGGAGAAGTCTCGATTACAAAATTGGAAATAATGCACTGGTCATTAAGTTTTATGAACTTTGTATAATTTATCGAATTATTATATCTTGCTTCTGTCTGGTTAATTTTATGTCGATTGAGAGTTGGCACGAGAGAATTTTCGTCCTCTGCGAGCGAATGCTGCGTCGCTTATTAATTCTCAAGCAACGTTCTCAAGCAAGTCAGCGCGAATACGCGTGCGGCGTCGGCAGCAGCGGGAATCCTTGACAAATTTTAAGATTGACGAAGGAATCTCAGGGAGATTGTTGGTAATAATTTTAGGAACCGCGATAGACCACACAGGACCAGGGGGTGTATCCTCGGAGAGTCCTGACTTTTGAGAGATGTAGGTATGTGTAAACCTTCTGGCACGTTACGGTGAAATAAAACGTTGAGCGTACCTGGCGTGCCTCCATCCACTTCCAGGTCCTCTCTCACGAATCCCGCGAGAGAGACACCGTCGACCGTGCGTCGTTACGTTAATGGGACGGGCGCTATTATTTAATTCTACTAAATTGCCAGTCGGCCCACTGAAACAGGCGTAAAACCTTCGAAAAACCTCTCCGCTCTTGTACTCCCGAATTCTTTCCGGGAGGAAAGGAAACGAAACCTCTTTTAACAGGCAAATAAAATCCGAGAAAATCGGACTTGGTTCTCATCCCCCTTGTGCGATCATCATTCCGTCATAATTTATATTTGTTTGCAATTCGATATATTTATAGGAGGTTTAATTATTTTTTCCACCATCGTTAATATTTCTATATTAATTTATGATTTTTTTTCATCCACCCATATATTTGATTCTGATTTCTATGCTTCCGCGAGAGAAACGTCCGCGCATAATTTTCAAAGAACTTCCAATTGAATCATTCTGTCGCCCCGTCAGACTTACTTTCTACGAGGATATAATATAAAAGGATCAGAGAGACGATCTCACCAGCTGGTAACCTCGTCGCGTCCATCTGGAGAAAGGAGTGATCGTTCCCGTCGGTATTGCGCAGCGAACGCGGGAGTTGAGTTACGTCGCGGTGTCGCACGCGAGAGCAAAGGGAACGGAGGAGAGGAGAAAACGTATTAAAAGGGCATAAGAGAGCGGGCCGCGACCGCAAACTGATTAAATGCGGTCTGCGCAGGCCGCGCCGCGGGACTTAATACGAGCCGTCATGTAAGCTACACGGGACCGAAGGAGACCCGTATGACGCGCGCGCCTACTATACACGACACTCCACGTGGTCCCTGCTTCTCCGCTCCTCGGCCTCTTTGAACCAGTTTCTCTCCCTTCGTGTTTAACGCGCGCGTTTTGCGGCCGCGCCGCCAGCCAGTCGGAAAGAAATTGTTTCTCGCATCTATTACCTTATTGAAAACGAACGGTTTCGTAATCCGCGAAAAACGCCTTCTCGCCAATCTTACGTAAACGTACATTAGCAGAAATCATTATCGATACATGGCAAAACTAGATAATAATTATATTGTCGCGTGTGGTAGGATTCTTCATTTTTTGTGCACGTGTCTATGTCTAATTAATATGTATGTCATTCGTTCATATCGATGTAGAAGTGTGGCACGCATGTATTATAGTCTTGTAACATTTTCTTCTCGTTATACGTTAAGAAAAGTTTTGCAACGCTTTCATGTCTCACGTTTTTGCACCATCATGGTGTAGCACCGTTAATTTTTTTTTTTTTTTTTTTTTTTTTTTTATTAAACAATTTACATAATAAGATGTGGCAATACCTCTAGAATAAATACAAAATATTTTGTTAGATATATTAGTTCATCAAAGAAGAAGATCGAATATTTATCAAAAGATGTAGATTGCGTTTCAGATACATGTGACAAAATAACAATTGAAAATTTTTAATTTATTTAGATACTGAATATTGACAACTGACAATGAGATGTCTGACGAATGTCAAGCGATAAATGTATTAAAGTCAGAACATGATTGGCACGCAGTCTACAATCTGTGACAGCGATGACTCGTAATAACATTTCGTGGATCTCTATACAGGCACAGTGTGGAAGATAAACTGTGTTTTGGTTGGAAGTATGTCCATCGACGAGAGATATTCACACATATTCCGGATATATATTTTAGTCTATTATCTCTTCATAAAAAAAGTTTGTTTAATTTCCTTCTTTACGGTTCTTCACTTTTTTCAAGCAACGATTTATATTGATTAAATAATTTTTTTACTCAATTATGCAAATTTACAGTTATAAAACACAAGAGATAAAACATCATCCGTTGACTCTAGAAAGAAAGAAAAAAACCACTTTTCTGATATTTCGTTCACAATTGATGCCGAACGAAATAAGTCGCGATTTGTTACGTTCTAAAACTGGTCGCAGGTTGCAAGCAGGTAGCAGATTGCCACGAGAGTGACTAATTGGCACGCACAGACTGCAATCTGCAGCCTGGTAAGTTTGTGACAAATAGAGGTAGAGGAAAGCGCAACGTTTGTGACATAACGAACCGCTTAAAATGTTTTCTGTCTACACAAGACTTATCGTATCAATTATTCATCGATGTAATAAATACTACGCGCATTTTAGAACATCGGTGATGTTTATGGATGCAGGCATTATTACATCGGCCGTTTCATCAATCATTGTATCTGCAGTGAAGTATTTTCATTAAGTATTTTCATTTTTTACATGAATTATTAAATTGCGAGATAAGAGAGAGAAAGAGAAAGAAAGAGAAATGATACCGTCAAAGAATTTATAGATGAAAAAAAATATAAAGTGGTTACTTCAATAAGAAGACATTCTATTATAGCCAATATTCGACATAAAAAAATAACAATATTTTATAAACAACATATAAAAAAACATTAAATTCACGCGAATAATGTTATTAATTAATATAAAATATTTCTGCATCCCAATAATTGAATTCTGGACTCATCTTTTTCCCGGTGCAGAGCTTCCAAAAATACACAACGAACGAGCCGCAATCACAGTTCAACTGATTATCATATGTACAGTAATATAACTCCGATAAAGCGGTACGCGAGACGCATTATTTTTTTATATATATGCATAAAGGAAAGCATTAGCGTCGTGATTCAAATTCCATGAGATTATAACGTTAATTAGCAACGATTAATCGTCGACTACCTGCAAGCGCGATCTCGTGGAATTCGGGACGTTTGATCTTTTTTAAAGCACGCGCCGTTCATCGTAGTCAGGTCTAATAAAGACTTCGTGTATGCGGACTCATTCGTTTCGGAGCCGGCTAAAAATAGAAGAAAAGTGGGAGGAGAGGGAGGGATATTTCAATCCGTGACCGTGTCATTGGTTACTCAGCGTGGAAGAGTTCGAGGATGTGGGCAGCTCCTGCGGACGATTCGTCATTCGAGCAGACTGTAAGTGATGATTATCAATCTAGTTTACATTTGCATGAGCTTCGTTTTAAATAAGAAGAAACGTTCTTTCGGCGCGTCGTGCTTAATCAACACTCTCTCGCTTCGCGAGGGCTTCAGGCTTCAAGCCTTAACCCGATCAGTTTTTATCAAAGATTGACACGCGACCATTGTCTTTCTCCTTCATTGTGGTTCGATTAAGTCGTCGTCGAGCGAAGGTCAAGGAGATATCAAAACACAGATCGCGATAAGTCTTGGCGCTTATAACTCCGTAGCTTCTACATTGAAATCGGGGATTTCACGTCGACTTGACGCGACGTAAACTTCTCTCACAAAACGTTGACCGTAGAAGTGAAGGCATCTTCTTGGGCTCTCAGGGAGATTTCCGCCCCGACCAACGAACAAAGGTTGTATCCCATTGTTCTATGATTTACGCCAGCGTCGGCCTCAGGTATTTCCAGCCAGGTTCCTAGTGAATTTTCGTCCATACCACGGCAACCGACACTTGTCGCCTTTGATAATTAAGCGAACATCCTGATTCACCTTCGTCTTTCTCTTTCTCTCTCTTTTCTTTTCTCAATATGCCAATAGATTGTCACCGTTCCTCTTTCTGTTAATATGTATGTGTTTGTATATGTGTGTATATATGTGTGAAGAGTTTCTTTAGAATAGCTTCTAAAGGATGCAACGAATAAGGATAAGGTAGCTCAACACAGATGGTACAGATTAATTCAGATAGGTAGAAGTGCTTTGTACAGATCAAATCTACCGACGATCAGGAACGTATACATCGGTGGTATCTACTAATTGGAATTTTCAGCGTTATCGAAATGTTAAAACTTTCCATAGTAAATTTGATTTTAGTTACAAAGAAAAAAATTTAAAAAAACCTATTTCGTTTTGTTACACCAGAGTATATTATTTACACATAATTATAAAAATTTTTTTATCTATCTCGTTATTAAAATACAAATAACAGAACGAATCGTATTTTATTCTCTCAAGTAAAAAAATCGTGGAAAGAGATTTACAAAAAAATGTTGCAGGCTTTATAATGCAAGGTCATAAATTGTTCACGTATTGAGTGAAACAAAATTTTACCTTGAGTAGCATATATCGAAGAGCCATTATTCACAATATACGGCCCTAAAAGGCGCCTATTTTCTCACGCGAAGCCTCGCTCGATGAATTGGACCACTTGGAATAAGATTTGGCGACACGTAGTCGGAATTTAAGGAAAATAGCCGAAAAGGAAATGGACTGAATCTCGTAAAATGTAAAATGACGAGACCCTAATACTCATTTATCGGTTAATCGTCTAGCGCCGATGAAATGAATAAAGCAACAATTTAAAAATTAATTGTCGCTTTTTAAAATGACGTTTATTATCAAAAAATATATTATTACTTTTTAATCAATATATATTTCTAAAAAATTTAAATGCTGAAAATATTAGTACTCAATGTTTCGTAAAATTTACATCACGTTATATATTTTTGGATATAAATATTTTAATTTTATAATATCCTATTTTTTTAAACGAAGATATTTTTTTTCAATGGTGATCGGTTTTTCATTAATTTCTGAATTTCAACATTACATATTTTAATAAGCTTGAAATTAATTGCAAAATACAATTTTATCGCTTGGCATCTCTTACACACTTTAGTTATCATGACACTATTAAAGATACGTGTTATACAAAACGTTCTACAATGCGACACATTATCGTTGTCTATCTACACGTCGGCGGACATCATCTCGAATGTTGAAACTTCGTTGACGTGCATTTAATAGTGCAACGTAAGCAGAGCGCAGGAACGTGTACTCGGTTGGCAGTCGTCGATTTCTTGCCGCTATCAAGGCAAAACGAGCGAGCCAATGTGATGACAACGGAGACGATCGCACGCGCGTCAGGAATAATCGGCGCGAGGCTCGATTGATAATTAATTATCTCGTTGTGTTGGGCCACCGAGCGTTCGCGACGTTCCGTCATCAGTGCCTCATTCTCTCTTGCGTCGCGGAGATGAGCTGCACCGTGCAAAATTTTTTTTTTATCGTCCATCATTCTCCTTTTCTTTCACCTCGCTGCGGACGAACTACGCGAAATTCGTCGAAATTCGTATTCCGCGAAAAAGTCCTTGAGTGTCTTGTGAATGGTGCAATATTCGACATTCATTGAAATATATTAAAATAATCGTGCTCACTTAGAAAAACAAACTCTCCGATTCTCGGCTCTCGCATGGATTACGCAATCGAGCCGCTCGTCACCGTCAACGGACATGTACGAGTCAGTGCGACGGAATATACCACACACAGCCGATACGCCTTGTACCATAATTTATATACCGCCTGGCCGTCACACATCCCGGCGGCGAAATGAAAGTAATAAAAAGAGATAAATAAATCGCGTCGCCGCTATCGACGCGCGCGGCGCGCACTTTCGATCCGCGGATTGTCCGTCTGTTATAAAGTGACCTTTAAGTTATATATATTGTGCGCCGAGTGTGCGTTGCGTGATGGTTTAAAAATGCGAGTGTGTGCGAAACGTTCGGACAGCGCGATGTCAGATGCGGGATGCGGAGAAACCGACGCGTGGACGGCAGGAAGAATATTCCGTGAGAGATAGCGAGGAGTATCTTGAGAAACTTGGCCATTCGCGAGAAATACTCGGAGAATAAAAATGTGTGATACCAGCAACATTTGCGTTGATGTCGCAGTTTATAATACGCCCAGAGAATGCAATAACAACGTCTCTCAAAGCTGTTTTTTTATCAAAAGAGTATCAAAAAGATAATATATAATCTGCCGAAAATATACTGATAAGAGTTTAGTAACTTGTAAATTAGAACATCGAATTTTCGAATAATAGCAGATGACAACGATGAGTAGGAGAAATCAACGAGAATATAATTTCATTCGGATATACCAAAATGAAAGCATATATAAAATGCATTATCTTTATTACTGCAAATTATTGATATTCTCTCTCGCGTCAGAGATGAATAAAATATCTAGAATATACACAGATAATTATTCCAAGACATGTACAGGCTAAAATATACTAAGTTCTTTATCCGCGATGTCTATTCCTACAACCTCCAACCGGCGAAACGCGCAAAGATTGCTGCCACGTGTTGCTATAAAATCGCTACAATCTTTTCACCGGCTTAGAGCTGGGCAATATAACGCATTTCCATATCATTTCACTGTATATAAAAGAGAGTGTGAGACGTAAGGAAAGGTAGAAAAGTGCGTAAGGTAGAAAAGTAGGGTTGCGAGCACTGACGGGGGGGGGGGGAAGGAGGGGGGATCGTACGAGGAGTGCACGCCGTGAGAGAGAGAGAGAGAGAGATAGAGACAAAAGGAGGGGTAGGGAAAAGAGCACGTCGAGATGGAGGGGCAGCCTCGTGTACCATACGAGTGGAGGGGTGGCGCGAGAGGGGTGGGGGTACACTCTAGGCGAGCGGCGGCGGCAAGGCAGCGGCCAGGTAAGCCGACGAGCCGACACTAGTGGGGCTGACTTGCGCGTCTTCGAGCCGTCGGGATACACGGCGAGCAGCACAGCGGCACTGTTGTTGTATCATACCGTCGTGCTACGCGTGTTACGGTCGTGTCCGTCGCATCGTCCCCGTTGTTATCGTCGTTGCTACGTCGTAGTGCCACTACGTTGTACCGTCGTTGTCTCGTTGGGCGATCTGGATGCATCTTCGTCGCTGGCCACGCGGCCAGCTGTATTTCGCGGTCTCGCCAGCCTCTCTTGTCCCTTTCTCTCTCACGCGAAGAAGAGCGCGATCGCTTCTTCGGAGGGTTGATCGCACGTCCCGCTGAGAAGAGCGCTTCCTTCCCGCGTATTTTCCAAAGTATCAGCGATACACGTTTGCACGCGCTAGTCGCCAACCCCCGCCAGCATGCACGAAGCCGACTCCTCGTGACGATAAAATATTGGCGTGCTTCCAAGTCCAAGTGAAGCGACTTGATGATACTGGCCACGTTGTCGGACCACCGCTGATCTTGAGAACACGCTCGCGCGTTGCCATCACTTTTGATCATTCGTTCACCGTGGGGTGGAAATCAGTGGTAATGAACGAGAGATTTTGCACGAATTGATGATCAATCGGATTCGTTTGGATATGTAAAATGGTCTCGCCGGACGTGTTATATAGTCACGTGTGTAGCTCTGCCATTCACGTGATTCGCTGGCTAATCAAGCACCGATCTCTGGGTGTAATACGAGCAGTGCCGCAGACGCAATAGTGACGCGACGGTGAACGCCTAGCTTCGAAACGGCTTGGAATTTATTCATTAATTCTGGTATCAAACATCAAACAAAGTCGACGTAGTGTGTATAACAACTTTGTGTAAACAATCAAGTGTTGTTGACCGATCGGAGGGATTGCAGTGCGATTCGAGTCACCAGGAGACAAAGTGTGACAAAGAGGGACAGCGGTGTCGTTAGATACGAGGATTTTAAAAGCAGCTCCCGGAGGCCAGCCCGACGCAATGCGTCGACGCTGCTGACGCAAACGCGCCTGGATGCGTCTCACTCTTAGCACGTGAGTGTTTTTTTTTTTTTTTTTTTTAATAATGAAAAAAACAAAGGTATAAAACCAACAGGGTTACGCGCAATTTTTTTCGACTTTTCGTTCTATCGGTTTATTTACGAGAGGAGGCTCTCACGTGCCTCGCATACATTTCTCTCGATCGAGTCGTGTGCGAATCGATCGAGTTAAGATGATTCCGAGGGGATCAGATGAAAGGACGATCTCAGCATTCCCGCCACATTACACCGACACCGACACTTGAGTTATCTTTCTTTCGTACATCCTCGAGGATCGTACACGCGCGTGTGTATCCAATTGCGACAAAAATCCGCAAAAAAATTTCTTGTGATTTGCGTGGTGCGGCCTGCGTGCTGGTGCTGCGGTGGCGGTGTTATTGTTGTTATTATTGTTATCGGTGGTAGTAGTGGTCGCGCACGCGACGACGGTGGGTGAATGATCCTGGCTCCGAGCTGGCAAAGGTACTCGTACACGAATACTGGGATGATGTCCGCTTCGGATCACGCGGTTCCTTCACGATCTCGTCAATCCACGTCGTCTAACGCGGAACCAAATGTAAGTTGCTGTTTACACACGCAGGATCATCACGATACGCTGGGTATCTCGCGACGGACTTGTAAAATTCACTTGCCTGCGCTTTAGCGACGGATAAATGACGAACTGCGAGCTGTAAAAATAGAAAAAATTTGTCAGATAAAATTGTAGGATACGTAATTGAATAAACAGTTTTAATAAGCAACACATAAGTACGCACACGCGCGTATATATACATATGTATATATAACACGACTTGTAAACATATATGAATGATGATATTGAATATTGATCGCAATATGCTTATTATTTTCGTACTCGTTAAATTATTTGTACGTTTTAATTTTCTTTAAAAAAGATAAGCTTCTCCCTCTGCTCTCTTTACAGCTCGCAGCTTATCAATTGCGACGTTCTGCACGTTCTTCAAGTAAACTCTTTGCTGTAATAATCACAATTTGGTTTTAAGATTTCATTTAGATTAAACATATCGAGCGGGTTTGCTTGAGATCGTTCATCGATTGAATTCTCTTTATGATAATAATATTAATGTATATCAAATATAACCATAATACACAGATTTTGTTTGGTTAAAAAAACATGTTTGAGTTTAAAAGACAAAGTTAGATGCATTAACGTGACACATAAAAAATTATTGAATGAAGTCAGTTTCGTCTAAAAAAAACATGTTCATTTTGAGATATAAATTTTTCGTGGAATTTTTCAACATCAGACGGTAAAGCGACCCCGAGTGGGCCAAAAAAATCGTGTCGATTTTAAAACGCAGTTATGTTCAAATACGGTAAAAGAGACAAGTCGTACCTCGGACGGATACGACAACGCTTGTATAACGGTATTCGTTATGAGAGCAGTACGTGTTACTGGAATAGTTTAAGGGAGAAGATCGACTCTCTCTCTGCTCTTGCAAGCCCTTCTTCCCTGTTATACGTATGAAAATAGTCGCTCTTCTGATAATAATATTCTGCATTATTTCGATATCCCTTTGAGTGAGATTATATTTTATTTGGCATGAAATGTTTAAAGGAGGAAAAAATTCGAGCTTCCATCTTCTCTTAAAGTATCACTTTTAATTTATTTGCGCTGCTGTATAACGGTCTCAAACAGCGGTACTCAACCAACCCTTTGTCACGTTTGGACCAGTAACCCCTGCAGATGAGCGTAACCGACAGGACCTTGACACGATTTGCAGTCGACTAACGAAAAGCTATATACCCTTTCAAGCCAACGGTTGTTCATGCTAGGGTAGGGGAATTCACGCGTGATTTCACGGTGCTGCGTACACACCGTTTGCGGCTTGTATATGCATTCAATTCAGTACTTTTTATTCTTTACATTAATCTTTATTTCTTTATTCCGTTCTGAATTCTATCCTATATATATATATATATATATATATATATATATATATATATATATATATATATATATAATTATGTATTTTATTATAATGACATACTATATATTTCTTTGGTAATTATTTTCTATAATTAATCATCTTCGTTAAAATTTAGTAGATATATTTGAATACAAGTGAAAAATATACACTAATTAGGTAATATTAAATTTAAATAATAATTGCACTACCACTAATATAATAATTTTCGCACAGCATAATTTTTTAGTGATTCTCAACTTCAATTTTAAATTGCGAGAAAGAAAAAGATTTCGAGACATTAATTTAAGCACCTTACATATGCGCCTAAATATATAAACTAAAAAAATATCAACTGGACTTTCGAATCATTAAGTGGGACATTCTACCTTATCAAAGATCTGCGCGAAGGTTTCGATTTCATAGGTGACACACACTCGCAAGAAATCGCCTTCTGTTCTTCAAGATCGAAACTAATCCGTTTAGGAAGACGGCGACCCAGATTGTTTGCTTTTTATCAAATAAACACTTAATCATGAGAAATTCCATCATATTGACGATTATCAAAAGGCGGCAAGTTCTCAACGAGAAAATCAGACAACACATCTGCGATAACGTAGCATATTTTAGATAAGGAAAACGCACAATTAAAATATTTTTCGGATGAGCCCCGCATTATTTATTAAGCAACGATATTCGATGCGATGCGTTTTCTTTCTTCGCATTAATCTTTTTCTTTTACTTTCTTCTTTCCTTTTTTCATTCCTATTGATTGAAAAATATATATTGCGAATCGTAATATTTTATATTTGATCAATTGTTACAAACCGATTGAACCTTTTTCAATCAATGACAAATTGATAATTGTTAATCATGTGCCTAAGTGTTCTTCTTGTCTTGTGAAATCATATCGTAGATTTTGCGCTGTTATCACACAGAGTCATTATCTACATTCTGATTTATTCTGCTGCTGATCCTTATAATTACCAGAATTTTTTCGATATTTTATTCACGGGGAAAAAGCGTACGCGTACAGGATGGTATATAACGCGTGTAACGCGGGTCATTCATTTTGCGCTGTAGAAACTCAAACTGAATTACAGGGAATTATCCCCTGTGTCGACCCGAGTGACAGCATTCGTTACGCCGTATGATCATACGCCTTGCAATTCTGGAACCTTTCACGACTCGTTGGCTTTTATCGTATTTCCTAGTAATGGATGGGCGACTTTTGTCTGCACGCACTTTACATCCATTGAACGGATACAATAAGTTTTGAACAGATTAATCAGGATAGTTGAACTTTCTTACTCACATTTATTTGCTCTGTGATTTTTTTTTTACAGTAACGGTATCGGATTTAATTGTGTACGCTAATAAGCCTGCGCTGAAATTAGACACTTTGATTTTTTATGCGAATAAAAAAAGACAACAGTGGCGCTTTATCGTCGCAGGAAAATTAGCATTAACGTCTCATGAGAAATCCTTGCATTTTTCCTCGTGAAGCAGACCATTAGTGTCCATCGAATGGAGCACGATGCCAGGTAACAAAGCTCGACCTACGTTATGACGCGCAAACATTGTAAATCCCCGACGAAGCGTGTGCTAACATGAATAATAAGCGAACATAGGAAAGATTTTAGCGGAGCTGATGACTGCATATAATGCATTTTGGTCCGTTCTTAGACCTCATTAAAGAAATTCACATTTTAACATTTTAGGTCTAATAATGCCATTTTTTAAAAGCATTTTTAGAACATGTTCATGATTTAAAACATTAGTGTAACATTTTGATAACGTACATACAGATAAATTTTCTTTTACATAACCCATTATTAACCGGTTAATAATTTTTTTTTTTTTTTGCGTGGGCGAAGATTATTTAATAAAAAAGAAATTTAAAGAAAACATGTAAAACGATATCTGAAAATACAATATTATTGTGAAAAATATTTTGACTCGTTAAAGTTTGCATTGGATGAACCTTTATTTTAATGCAGATTGAAGAATAATTGATAGAATGAATGCAAGATACTCTCACAATCAGTTTGATTACTATTACGTGTGTTGATTGCAATGAATATACCGAATAACATTTATATACCTACATATAGGTGCGGGTAGAATCCAGCTAGAAAGAAAAAGTTCGCGGTACGATATTATCTATCTTGTGTCACAGTTCGATATCGAATACTAATATTGCGATAGGATTTCATTCAAATGGATATATCTAAGGAAATTAAATTCTTGAGCTTTTTACTCTTTTAATACTAATATCAGATTTGCATAGAGAATGCTTTAAATTGATTATTTTTAATTAGTACGCGTTACATTATATTTATATATTAATTTTAATACTATAGTTAATTATTAAATAATTAATATTATCTATAATTATTACTATTAATGTTAATACATATTTAATGAATAATTAATTTTTTTTATCCTGTCTTGTTCATAAAGCATTTTTCGAGTACGAAATTGCGTTATTTTTTACAAAGTCTCCATGTTCGATACTATCGTATCCGAATGAGGGACGGACATTCTAACGCTTCTAACATAAGTAGGCTAGTTAACGACCAAGAGAACGAACGTGATTTTCCTAGCAGCCCCTTATCGGTAATTTAGTCAATTACTAGGCACGATAACGTGTTAAGTAGAGGCATTCGTTTACAAGCAGAACTGCCCTGCGATTATGGCAGGTGTAACATACAGTACCTTCGATTCATTCAACTAAAGATATTTACACTGATTGGGATTTTACTTAGTAATGGCACCATAGTACAATCGCATTACTTTTAAAAATTGTTATAGTTTTATCTGAAAAGTTTCTCGATTTTTCTAAAAAAAAAAAACTCTCCTTGTTTTATTGAAAATTCGAGGTTTAAAATTTATTTACATATTAGATGTTTATTTATATTAAAATCCTTCTTTATATAACTGATAACTTATATAAAATGTAAAAGTATTCCAATTTTTATTTGACTTTAGTCCACTTTCTTCTACGTTAATACAGCAATTTAACCTTGCTGTCTTTTGACGATGAAAGTCCAAACAGCGACTTAACGACGTGGAAATTACCCGCAATGTGAACTGGCAGGTCCAACCGCACGACAAATACAGCATGAAAGTAATATAACGCCCCGCGTACCGTGTGCGTACATACATAAGTCCGGTACTACTCTCTCCGTACACGCATAAGTACTCATTCTTTCGGTTCGTACGGAGAATTGCTTGGAAGTCTAGCAGAGTCGAATACGTACGTGCAATCCGTTGTGTATAACCTGCGATAACACGTGTTATGGCTTGCATCGAAATCGATATTTAAGAGAAATTGCAATCGCGAACATAGTCAGTGACATATGTGAAGCCGCCTTCTTATACAATAGACAGATGAGAAATATTATCACCACATTTGTATATCGAGACGTTTATCGTACAATCTTGGCAGGTGTTAACAGTTTAAACTGACAATAAGATGAATGAGGCGATATGTTTTTTTTTTCTAATCAACAATAAATATATTTAAAAAGAATCAGCTTCTTTGCACAAATTCGAATTTGAGAGATTATCCATGCATGATTTTTTGTTAGTTTTAAAATTCCTCTTATATTATTTATTTTATAATAAGGGTAAAAATCCTTTATAAAGTTAATAACGTTCGAAAATTAATATTTAGACACTCGAATAACTTGATAAACACATGTTAAAAGTGTTATTTTTATTTAAGGATAAATTTAAAAAAAAATTTTGCTCTAATTGTTCATTGATGCATTTTAGCTTGTGCACTTTATCTGGTGCATACTTTATCGTACTTTGAAGAACAGACGATCACACGTGCCAGTTAATTTGTTCGTGCGTAGTAGTCGGCGCTAGGCCCTCCTCGGTCGGATTGAGTTCTAAGCTTGAGGCAAAGATCTCAAGAGCCCCCTCCTCCCCTCCGTCATGACATGTGGAGGCGGAGGCGACTGAACGTTACCACTGCTATTAGGTAGCTGCGGGTAAAAGCAATGCGCTGGCTCAGGACATTTCTACATCCGGTGTACGTTACGGGACATAAGCCGAACGGGTATCAAGTGACGTCTAATCCCTTGGAATTGCGTATTCTCCCCGGTCTCGCGGAAGGAGAGACGGGATTTTTGCTTATGGGAATGAATGTTCCTATATATGTTCCTCTCTTGTGAACTACTTGGACTACCAGGCTATCTGAACGGTATACATTTATATTTTCTTTCTACATCATATGTATATATAAAGATGTTCTATACAGGTTTACGTAAAGATGCTTTATATATCTGTAATATGAATCTGTTTAGAGTTTATAATTAATAAAAATAAGAAACCAATTCAAATTAGAATTATTAAATAAATAATAATGTGTCTAAAATAATATTTCTAGTATATTGTATCTAGTACGATATTTAATTGAGAGCAATATGTAATAATTATAAAAACATCGCGACCTCGTTTTTTTTTTCAAGAAAATATAAGAAAGTCGGAAATACTCCCGTTCATTAATATATCTGTTCTAAATGCATTGAGGAGGATCGATAAGCTTAATACTGTGAATATCGTGAATAATCTCTTTTGCCCTTTCTGAATATTTCCATGAACCTGCTTTTTATTTTACTATCTTCCGAGCGACTTGGTAAATCGATCGCGGTCATGACGTATTTATTCGGGGCATTCAACCGCAATTGAATTTGCAATCGGTGACAAAGTATAAAGTCCACCATTATCGAAGGAGGAAGTAAATCGCGCGTATGGGCCCAAATTCATGAAATCATAAGAATGATCGATGATCGTGGCCGAATCAACGCGACGGTCCGTACCTTTTGCGACAGGTAAAAGTCGACGTGCGATCTATCGTGACGCGTTCAATGTGTTTTTCTCAGTGCGTAATAATTGTGGCGACTGAATCGTCTTTTTATATGACTTGTACGAGATACATGCGACTTTTTTTCTCCGTGTTTTTTTTTTTTTTTTCTTTAGTACTTTCTCGGTTTGCATAAAATTCGATTTAAAAGATAACTTCGATAATCGTTAACCGAACGACCGAGTCGCGAATTAAGATTGATTTATTGCCTTTAATATCGCTTTTCTGGGAAATATCCAAGATATTCAGTCACAGAGAAAAAAAACGTATTGTCCGCGTGCGTATTACACGCATATGTTTCTGTTATATGTGAAAGAGGTCGTATGCATGTTTCGCTTTTACTGTTGCAAAATATATGAAGATTAGTGAAAATTATTCGTCTTTTCTGTCTACGCGCTCGTCTGGCAGAAAATTTGCGCTCACATTGTTCTTTGATACGTGACGAAGAAACACTTAAAGCATAATCGATTATTTTCTTCACGTGTCGTGATACTGTTCTGCAGCTCGCACGTTGTACTATAATAAACAAAATATTAACCTAACTAAAAAACTTTTGCTCTTTTTGACGAAGATCGTTTTCTGTTGTTGAATTTTTTTTCTTATTCCTCTTTTTCAATTTCTTTCTGTAAAAGTATATTTTTATATTTTATTTTCTTTAATTCTATATTCTCTTTTTCTTGCTCTTTTAAAGATCAACATATGTGATCGCGTTTCATTTCCATATGATTTAGGTGGTATATATGACTCTTTGACATTTAATTTATTAAAAAAATTCATTTTTTTTATCATAAAAGAAAATTCAATGACTCAATAACTAAAATTTTTCCATCTTTGCAGGACGTGTTAAAATTACAATTAAAAATTATTACATGAATTATATACGAGTTTCATATCAATTTTTAGTAGCCTTTGCCACGATATCGATTTCATTTCTCTTTTATTAAGTGTTTATTCGCGGTGTGAGAAACTGCTTACATGCGAACTTATCGCTCTTCGTATCTAATAAGCTTTGGAAAGTTTCGTAACGTATACGGCAATTATGCGAAATCGTCGCTTACACGATAATTTTAATGCGATCACGAACATGCGACGATACCCGATGTGAAACAGAGCTACGAGATGAGCGGGTGTCTGAATCAAAAATCCGGTCGGTCAAGAAGACGACCGGCGTAATGAGGATCATTTCGTCGCTCTAATAAATCAACTCTTTCGTTTCGCGTTGCGTGGATGCGTAGACATGTATGGGGACCTCGGAAACTTAATCGCTCGCACGCGAAGGATGAATAGGGATACTTACGGTATCTTGATACTACATCGATCCCATATTACGTGGAAGGTTTATAATTATGAAGTTACTTTACATTGATAATTAAAGGGTTTTGTGGTGAATTGAGTATCGATTGGGTAGATAAAAAAATCGTATGCAGTTAATTTTGGATAGGCCTTTTAGCTGAAATTTAATTTAATACTTGTACACCGAAATATTTGCTATATATAAAACTAAAATATTATTATATTGCTCAGGGAAAAGTAATAATCTTAAATTAGATTTAATTGAGAAAGAATATTATTTTGTAACATTTTGGATAAAATTATTATTATTTTGTAATATTTTGGATAAAATTATAGACCGATATTGCTATGGTTCTCGATCAAATTTAAGTATTCTTCAGGAATGAGTCGTGTCGGTTCTAAGAAGGCTCGAACTGCTTCGGATGTTCCAAGCTCTTTATAATCACGCCCTGCCGATCGGTCTTGTCATACGCATCGCGTAATCATCCATGTGATATGCTGGAGTTTTTTTTTTTTTTTTTTTTTCCTTTTCTTTATCCTTTATGTCTCTGTTTTCGTCCACCTGCTCCGACACGTCGTCTGTATCAGGTCGAGCTCGTCTCGTTCGCTCAAACCAACATAGTAGTGACAAGGTGGGATAAAAACGACGTGGTTGAGCATCGTTCGTCACGGACCAAAGTAAATGATGTCAGGCGACGAGGACGTGCATGCAAGGCGATTTCCAGTTTGCGTATTATCGAACTGGCACGGACGTCTGCTCGCTTTTGCTTGCGCCAAGTACGAGGTCTAGGGATAAGGGGTTCGACGGTTGTAATTACCGGGCGTGGTGCTCCAATTAAAAAGTCAATCAGCCCGTTTCTTGGATGTAGTGATCCGTTAGACAAATGAGAGAGAAAGAGAAAAAAAAATATCGTGTCGCGACACGTAAAAATATTTATGGAAATTCTCAAGTATTTTATCGTGTTATTTAATATCATTTTCAATAATTTTAACGTGTATCAAAAAAAAATTGTTTTAAATTAATTTATACTAATAAAATGAATTATATTTATTATATCAATTACGCGTGATATAGTTGACTATGTAGGCAGCCCTTGCAGCAGAAGCGCGCGTTGTAAAATTTAACATTTGCATGGATGATTTATGGCTGCGCCTATAAATTCTTCCGTTGTTTTACTAATTGGCTACGATTAACTGGCCGAGCAATTTGTGATGAGTTTGAATTCCATTTCAGTTCGTCGTAATAACGAGTTAGAGTGCTCGTAAAAAGGGTTCGTTCATTTTTGGATAGGTCGCGCATCTTCCATGAAGCGGGCGATATAAGGAACAGTTGTATCCTCCAAAACGGCGTAAATCTCTCTCTCTCTCTCTCTCTCGCTCTCTCAGTCTCTCTTAACTCCTGCCTCTTAACTCTTCCTTCTATTTGGTCGGTATCGTTAATGATCGTGTAAATCACAATAAACGGCCAAGTAGCATGAACAGGATGTCTAAAGCTATAGCTCGTCCGAATGAATCGACTGCCACCATGCGCGCGGATATAAGGGTAGATGACATAGGAATCATCGACCCTCATATCCTCGTTACTAGGTCTGACGTCACTGGGTTTCTAGAGCTACCTAATGAGTGTCTTGGTGTAGGGGTTTGCTTCAGCGGCAATTAACTTTTCTACCGTGACTACGTAATGGCACGTCACGGTCTATGACAGGTACGCTGAGAATGAAATAGAGAGGTTGGACGAGTTGAGATTAGCGGTTAATTTGATGACGTTGAATGCTATAAAACTATCATCGCCTTACTTTCGCCGGAAATGTTGAACGTTTTGTATTTTTTTTTTTTTTTTTTTTTTTTTTAACAGTATCTATTTCATAATTGAAAGGACAAGTGGACGAGAATAGACTGATTTTGAAATTGAATCTTATTACAGTAACACGATTTTTGATCACATATAGGTTAATTAATAATAAAAGTTAATATATTATTAAAAATTAATATTCTATTAAATTAAAATGTTATTGAAAAATTAAAGCAGAAAACGATAAAAATGTAACAATATCTGAAAAAGTATCTTCCTTATTAAATATCTTTTTTACTTATTTGTCTTTTTATTACAAACTTTTTTTTTATCAATTCGAGCTTTTTATCCGTTTGCTATAAAACGAATTACGTGCGTATCACTAGATGACGATGATGAGTTTGGCCAATAACTTTTGTCGAGCGGTACTTTTTCGCAGTTAAAGACTCTATTCGCGAGTGTCATCCGGCGTTAAAGTTCGTTCACGTATTATTCCCGTTCTCTTGCTTCTCTTTATTCGAGGAACACGCAGTGGAGACTGTGCCGGTCGGGTTATAACAATCTTCCATTATTGAGAGCCCTGTTTACAAATCGAACTCAGCGAGTTGATCATGCGCGCCCAACCCACCCAAAACTCCGAGAAAGAGCGGCGGCCATCGACTTTAGTTTAGAGTATTGCCACCACCGACGTCCGCCCTTTCGTATCACCGTCGCTGTGCTTAAACCCCCCTCCTGCCCTCCCCCTCGAACCGGGTCCAGGGAAGACTTCGAGTTTTCCCAAGTTTTCGGGCGCCGCCACCACCACCGCTGCCACCGTGCAAACTTTATTCCGCTGACTTGTCGTGAGACCAGCGCGTCTTGTTTTGTCCGCGTTTCCACCAGCTCGCCTCTGGTCGGGCATCGAACTCGGTACCCTGTCACGTAACTTCTAAGGGGATGGTGTTGGGGTTGAAGAAGCTTTGCAGTTACCGTTAGGGTAAGAAGAGGAGAAGGAGGAATGCCTTGATACACACACGTTCAGCATCTTACGCTCGGACAATTTTATTCGTTCATGTAAATGTCGACATTACGTACCGTGTTCACCTCGCGAAAGCAACATATGTGTTTCCAGGTCGAAAACATACGTTACGAAAGTCGCCAAGAATGCTAACGCATATAAAGTTCTATTTATAGAATAAGGCCGAATATTTTTGCGATATTGCAGTCGATATAGAAATGAAAAAATAGTCGAGATAAATGTAATATTAATGATAAAATATGTATTTTTTACCGAGTTCATTAATTGTTTGATTATATATACATATACATATAAGCTTGTTACTTTTTTATAAAATTTACACATGCATATATAAATATATTTTATTACCAAAAAATATATTGTCATATATTTGTGCAAAATATATAAAATTTGATGACTCGAGCGAATATAATAAAGTTCCAAAGCAATAATGCTTCAATATCCTTCGATACTTTCTGTGCACATGTATTCTCGTGATTCCGCTATCGCTAGCTATCATAAACGTATAATAAGCATACCAACTTAGATAGGGTTCGTATATATATTACGCGCTACTACATCGAACGTAGAAGCAGTAAAGCCGCTGAATAAAAAGGTGAGAGGGTATACAATGACTCGGACACGCGTCTGCGTCACGAATCGTCTCGACTTGTAACACGATACGAGGGCGATAATGCCGTTATCGTCCTTTCTCGACGGCGTATACGCGTATTGCATCGGTCAGGCTATCGTTATCGCACTCACATCGCGTAGGATCTCTTGTCCTCGACATACCATGTGATTAAAACAGGATGGTACGTCTATAAGCAAGATGGTTGGGACAGGTCAATGATCGTGAGACTAAATATTTAGAAGATGATCGATGTCATTGCTCTTTCCGCTGGTATTATCGAGAATCGTATCAGCTGAGAGGAAGGTGTGGTTTGTCTTTTCATAGATGATTTCATTGAAATATTAACATTAGAAGAGAGAACTGACTCATTCGATGCATTTATACCACGATAACCCTTTTAGATAAAATATTTCACATGTAAAATCTTATCGCTAAAATTATGAAAAATTGTAAAAGTAAACTGGATAGGAGATAATAAAAGAGATGCGAATGCAATTCCTTATCGATCAATTGCCTCCGCTCAAATTTTTAATAAAATATTTCTATTAATTGAAATAAGTGCGCGAATCACATACATGAAATTTATCTCAATTTTTACAATTACAATTGAACAATTATAATTTGTAGAAATTATTTGAAATTATCACGACATTAATATTAATTTTATATGTTGTGTTAACATTCTTTTTCTAATAGTTCTATTTAGATTTAAATTACCATTGCGCTATCTTTGAATCTATTTTTTGTTAAATTATTTAACCTGGATATTTCATTCAAAATATATATATATGAAAATTTATTGATTGTATTGATTCATATATGAAAATATAATTGGTGTGAATATGCGCTATATATATGAAATATTGGTTGATAATTTGACACATTTCATGATTATTTTATTTTTGTTAAACGAAAAAGAATGCTGTCAAATGTCAACGACTCATCGTTATATTCCTTAGATATTTATCGGTTCCTGTTTTTATACAATCGAGTTGTAACGTACGGGAAAGAGTTTGTCACAGTTTTACATGTGTTATTGAGTTACTTCGGCAACCAGTACACTAAATATAGTTTATGTGAGCTAAAGGTTTATTCTCTCCGCATGAGAGAATCTACATGTACTTATCATGGCTTTACATTCTTTAAGACGAATAGAGAGATCGGGACAGAGACCAAACAGTAGCATTTCTGCCGCAGATATCGATTTTTAGTGACGACGACCCCGTAGAGACTCCTGAAAAATTCATGAACTCACGTCTGTTCGATTGTGCTCGGCTCTTTCCACAATTTTCTACCCGTTCTCGAGGGAATGTCTTGTTTCCGATGTCGTTCTAAGGTTGACTAATTTTATAAAACGATATCGAATAGAGAATTAAAATAATCAACTGTTTCGTAAACATGTATGCATTACGTGCGTGGCCATGCTGTCTGCTCCATTTTATGAGTTATGTAATGATGAAACAGATAGATATGAAGAAAATATTTGGTTTTGCATAACTACTTTAATACAGCGATAGCGCGTTGACAAATATTACGATCAGAGAACAGATAACATATACTAGAATGGCGTACAATTCGCCGTTAATATTTTGTTAGTAATAAGGACATAGAGATTATTTAATCGCTTTTCTTATAACAATTCAATAATTTCTATATAATGTCAAATAATAATTTGTAAACTATTTTTTTTTTTTTTTTTTTTTTTTTTTTTATTTAAATTGTAAAATACGTCTTGTACGAAAAAGACGTACATGTCCACGATTTGATTTTTGTGGAAAATTATATAGTAGACGATCTTTCCGATATATATATATATATATATATGCCTATACACGAAGCGAATTACACTTTCATTTTATTTCCATAAATACTTTGTGTGACTAGACTATAATATACGGTGGAGGAAACACATAATGTGCGCGTAAAGTCGGTTTTTCCTCGATGTTCAGGTATACGCTCCTCGGGGTTGTACAGCTTCGTTCTGTCTAGTATAACGCTCACCTAGTATAACGTAGCTACGGTGTGCTTTGGGGACGATGCGATCGAAGTGTCGGGTCTTGGAAACGCGCGGACACTCGACGTGTACGGTCGCCTCTTTCGAGAGTACTTGATGGCATTCTTCGTGGGAAAACCAAACAAACATCTTCAGTTCACGACGCGGGCGGCCTGGATGTTTAGCCACGGAGTGCCCGGCAAGTATCTACCGCGCGTCATTGACTACATAGTATGAACGAGATGCGCGTAGGTTTTGTGACGACGTTTTGCGTGGCGAGAAGATGGTGAGATGGTGTGGAATCTTACCGATATATATCCGGAATTTGATTAGCTTCTTTCCTATAATCGAGCAATAAGAACAACGAAAGTATTACGTAATATTACGTAAGAATATCGTCGTATCTAATCAATACGTTAATATAATAGTATATATGTAATCCAGGAAGAGAAAGAGAAAGGCAACGAAAAAGACATTGGTGGTCGAGTTTATCTCAGGGCAAACCTAAATGTACCATAATTATTTTGTCTTTAATTTGTTTTTTATCATTAAGATTTATGATCACGATGATATGCAAATAAACGGGAACTGATATAAAAAGAATAATGTTTTTTAATTTTGTTCAAGTAAGTACATCCGTAAAAAACAATCGTTGAAGTTCAAACACTTTAGATAATAGCTCTGCCTGCTGTATCGATATCTATTGATTGCGTAAATGATTACACTTTTTGAGTTTTTAATCGAATCTATTAGAAGAAATTATTTGAAAAATAACTGCTAGTATTAATGTTAATTTTGTTATATTGTTGTTTTAATTTACATTTTTTTAGTAGTTTTCTATTTTGATTTAGATTATCATTTTGTTTTATCTTTTAATCTTTTATTTAGTGTTATATTATTGAATATATAACTTGAATATCTCCCACGTGAAATAATTATCTTAATATTTAGATATCAGGATCACAGTGACGTGTAAATTCTTAATCGATATGACTTAAGTCTTGTCAGAACTCCATGAAGTATAATTTCACTTAGAGTCGGGTGGATATTATGTTGATGAGACAGTTAATAATCGATGCAAAATTAGCGAGAAGAGCTGGTTAATCGTTTCGTTAATAGTCGAACGTACTGCTGGAAGAAGAGGAAAATAAAAGGACGTTAGCTAGTTAAGTCGTTAAGTTGCGAAGAATCGTTGGGAAAAAGAAGAAAGAGAGAGAGAGAGAGAGAGAGAAAGAAAGAAAGAATACGGGCCTTTAAAACGACTTTACATTACCTATAACAGTCATCTATATGTCTATACAACGTCGTCTATACGTCGTTATCGAGACCACCTACGACGAGAGATCTCCCTTGCAGTTCGCGCGTCCGCACATATGTACGTGCTCCACAAATTCGAGGTTGCGGGACCTGTTCGCGACCCTGCTGTTTGGCAGGACTTAATAGCCCGATCGATTAGGTTCGAGAGAAAGAGCTCGCGCGCCGGATCACGCCTGATGCGCTGTTATTTCACGCTGACCGCGACGCAATTATTCATTCAATCGGAGAATCATTATTTCTGAACCTATATATCAGCATTTGTAATCGGTGATTATAGCATTGCATCGTCGGCAAAAATTATTACGCCAGCGAGACGGGTATAATTTATCACAAACGCCACGCGTATCGGACGTTGCGTCGATTAAACTTCAGATGTAATGCTCTGATGGCAAGGTGTTAGTTTGTTACACATTTTTCATTATTTATATCACTTTTAATTTTCTTTTATATTTCTTTTGTATTACTCTGAATTTTTCTATATATTATGTAGATTAAATAAATTTGTATAATTCATGTAATATTATTATTACGATTAATAAATTATCATTAGTCGCGATTCAGGGTTTGTGGGTCAACGTAACTGAATTCTTGCCCATATCGCTTAATGGTAATGAACTTGTTTGAGAATCGCTAAGGCTGTGACTAATATTTGCACGTCAATTTGTACGTGGTTTCGTGGTCGAGATGCATTTTCGTTTCTCACTTTTAACCGTACGGCGTTTTCACATATGTATGTATATAGTATATACGTATGCATCGCGAGCTATCCGGGGCAGACTGAAGCTGACAAGTCGGGGTTGATGGTCCGAAATGAGTAAAGAGGCAACAAACACGTTGGAGAATATATGACGGCGATTAAATATGTTAATAACATAACGGTGCATTGTACACCAAAGGCGCTTCCGTAACGCGTAACGCCGTCTATTTTGTCATAAGATTTATTATGCTTCTCCGCATGGTTTTTACATGTAAAACGTCAGAGTTACTTGAACTTATTGTTAATAATATACAGAGCGGAATGTGAGCAGCATATACTTATCATAATAAAATGTCGCGGAACATAGCGGGTGCACCAATGTTATGGCTGGACAGTTTATAGCCTTAATCTGGGTCAGATACCGTGCCTTTGTTGCTTGTTACAAAACAACCCTTCGGATCGTACGCATTGGTCTTGTTGGGCTCTCAAAGTTAATTGACACGGCAGATAATTGCACATTTTTTTTAGAAAACAATGTCTCCAAATATTTGCATAACTTATCTAGTATAACTATTCAAAGTTATTTATTATCTTGTTTTAAAATTAGGAATATATATATATATATATATATATATATATATATATATATATATATGGTCAAATAAATTTAATTAAAAGCGATAAAAAAAAAGAGAATAAAAGGAGGAAAAATAATGTTTTATAGTGTAATATAAATGTCTCGAGGTTTAGTTTTTTTTTTGCAATAGATTATGCTTCTGTGTAATTTATAAATTTTATAACAACGATATTATTATTAGATGTAATTTAAAAATTTAAACTGCTCGAGCGTAAATGTGACTTGACGCATGAATGACAACAAGTTGCAAGGTGACACGGTATTAATGTATTACCGATATTCTGTTTACGGTTGCAACTGGATGAGTGTAACCCGATCGATCAATTGCTTGGATTATCACGTACTTATCTCACCTATATAGTTTCAAGTAATAAAATGCATGTAAATACAGCATCTTAGACAACGATGATTATCCGAGACGAAAGCTAAGCCGATTTCACATCTGACAGAAAATTTATGACACTCGTTACGCACTAACTTATGATCCTTGGATCGTTATATAACCATCGTAATAGTTTTCGTATTAATGGAACTGGATACTGGCATATACAATTTTGACATCTTGATTGTAATCGGTAGTGTATAATAATATACGAACCATGGTAATCCACTGTTTCGAACGACGAGTCAGATCGATATGCGATTAATCGTGAACACACAAGTCGACGTGCAAAGTAATTGTCGGATATTTTCTGCTGATCGTACCTCGACATATATTATCTTTATGAGTCGATATTTACGTCAGTATTATGTGTGGAATGTTAATGCCATCGATTTTTATCCTTTTTGTCTCCTTGGCCGCCCGCGCCGACCGATTTTCGAAAACCTCGTCACACGAATACGTCGCGTTCGGACGAAATTATGAGAGTGGCTGTCTCTTTCGAGCGGAAATCAATTCCTTAATCTTTCGTGTACCACGTGTACCGTACCACGTATACCTTCTACGCGAGGGAGCGCCGATCAAGGTATATGGGCAGTTCCATTATCGTAAAGAGTGTCCAACGTCGATATCGTAACTAAATTCGACGGCAGTTGGTAAAATTTGTCTCAATGTGCTTTCACGGTAATATTAAGTACCAAACGTAAATCTCGATTAATGATAGCGTGGATAGCAACGGCGGTTATTTGCGCAAGAGACGCACTTCTTTCGCGGTGGTTCGTATATATGTGTCCCGATACGTTTTGTCGACCTTGCGGTCACGTACTCAGATTTCCCGATGAAACCACCGAGCCATTTTTGTCCTTAGCGTCAAGCTGGTTCCCTTGGCAGAGGAACTTAATGTCTCCTTAATGGCTGCGATAAAGCGGAGTTATATACGTTTGGTGCCAGTATAACGTACTACACGTATGCATGGCGGTACATTGGTACGTATACGTGTGCACGCACATAATGTGCGCTTGATAGCGTCGAAGTAGATTCATCTGCCGACCGAAAGGCAAAGGACGCGGTTGACAATAATTGCCGTTCAAGATAGAGAGGTAATGGTGGATATACGAGCGATTAAATTCCGAATATCAAGGAGCACTTCCTTGAGGCTTTTCGTTCGAGACTTCTTGGCCTGATTTATTCCTCTAGCCACTATCTTTCTTCGATATATCTGGCAAGAGTTTCCATCTATCGATAGGAATAAACATCTCTCGATATTCTCGATCTTTTCTCTATTTTAAAATTGTAATTCCTCCTTAATCCGAGAAGAATAATATTTCTTGTCCACTCTCTTTCTCTATTATTTCATCACTTGAATTATTTATAACTTTAGTAGCTACAGATTTTTTAAGTTGTTATACGTTTTTTATCATATTTTAATTATTTTTGGTAAATGATTGTCAATTCTGTTTAGATACTAAAATATTCATTATAAAACGTAGTCTTTATTATTTTATAAAAATGTGGTTTAATCGAAAGTCTGTTCATGAAAAAAACTATGCCGGTGAAAATCTCGAAATTTGAGTTACATAGTACATCTACTTTACATTAGATATTCAAGTATCATTTCTGCGCTTGGAGAATGATAATGCTTAATTGAAAGATCAATGCCCGGGATGAAGACACGTTTAGTTGACAATATCGCGAGATAAGAATCTTTATTTATATTTTATTTATTTATTTATTTCATATTTTATTTTGTTTGAATAAAACTACTGACAGTCATATTGAGAAAAGATTGTTTAATTCATCATTCACAAATCTTGTTTATCATTCAACGATAATGATATTAATAAAGCGATAGAATTCTACGATTATGGATGTAATCGTAAGGTGTAAGATATAAATAAATTATAATATATATTACGCTTACATAATAAATAATCTGAAATGGTGTCAAGTACAAAATGTTAAGATTTCATGTTTTCTTTCTTGCCTTTGATTACAAATATCACATCTGTGCATCTGATTTTTGATATAATTAGCTATCTCTGTACGAGTATGAGAGCTATGCGAGTTTTTCTGAAGTCCACGTGATGAGATCGTACACAAACGTACATCGATACATTATCACGAGATTAGATTATAACCAGTGTAGCATGGCGCCAATGTGTTGGATAGCGAAACTTGAAATTGACACAAGTAAAAAGATAAACGTGAAAGAATTCTATAGCATTTGCGAAGTTATAATCAGATTGTTTCGCAGAATTTCTTTATAGCTATGCTGGTTTTATATCTTCGCAATCACGTTTAAGATTTATCGGAAGCGATTCACTGATTAATACAAAAATAGTAGCAAACACAATTTATAAAAACTGCATATTGACATAATACGAAATGATAAATAAAAACATTTTTTTTTTATTTTTTAATCGTTCTCGATGAAACCAAGTTTATTGCCTTTGGTGTAAAGTGATGGTTTAAATCATGCTAAAAATATATATTTGCATTTTTTGCTTAATAATTTTTATAATTTTATAATATAATTATAATTTTATAAGTTTATAATTTTTACTATTTTTTTACTGTCATAAAATGGATGTAACTTAATTAACTCACAATTAATTAAGAAGTGATAAGCAATAATATATAGATTTAGATAACAGATTTAAACAGATTGTCGAGATTACTTTTGAAGGTAATATAAAAATAGAAATCTGGAAATTTACCAATTCTAAAGAACACGGAAAGAAGTACGTACTTCTGCTCGACCAACCGAAAAAGAATATTGCATTACATTATACCATTATCATCGCTATTCTCTTAATTTTCCATTACATCGAGCTTATAGAGTTTTCAAGTACAATTTTATTTTTAATCGGCTTTTTAAATTCTTAGATTTTATAATAAAATAAATTATGAGAAATAACAAAAAATCCTCTATTAAAAAGATATTTCATAATTAGGTATTATTACACGTACTAGATGCGATTTAATTATCGATATAACGTAATATATCGATACAAATTTTTGCGAACCATATGCAGAGATGCGGTCAATATTTTATTCTTTTTTTTTTTTTTTACCGCTCCAATTGATAAGTATTAATGAGGCCGAGGGGAATCACAGCTGGGGGGCGCGTAAAGAATCCTAATAAGTTGGACTGGCGTGGCACAAAAAACGACGGTGTACGACGGCTTCCCTATCGGCGGAGTGCTCTCATGTATAGCCGTCGTCGGACGGCAAATATTTTTGGCGCCAACTCTTTTTCTCCGCAAAGGCTTGTTAGCATTGCGCGAAGGCCTGCGAGGCTGGCCGCGTGCGTGCGTGCCGCATATGATTATTGACCGAAGGCATTATCAGCGAGAGTATATGAAAACTTGGCGCGGCTCGACTAGCGAACGACCAACCGGTCGACCGATCGGCTCCATTCATGTAGAAGACGCTCCGACCCGGCCCTCCGGGCTAAGTAATCGGCGACGTCGTTTGCCTTTGAAGCCGGCACCGATTCATGCCGCCTGCACGCGCGAATAAATTTGTATGTAAATGGACAAGAAGCACACCGAGAGCGAGACCGGTCCACACGCGCGGTCGCCAATCTGTGCCATCAGAATTACAAGATTCTTTCTGTATGATCTTTCTCAAATTTTTGAATTAAATTTACAGGTGTTATTTTCGGCAGAATTGTCTTATGTACCTATATGTGACTGTGAAAAAGAAAATATTAAAACTTAGTTGTCTAATGATGCCGCGAAATCGGTGAAAGTGCGCATGTGACGAATTTCGAATTATTCATATTGTCATACTCTGCGTCGTCCGCAAAACGTACTGCGGACTGCAAAGAGTTTCTTAGAGATAAAAAGTCGGCAGTATGTATTTTCTCTTTGTTATCGTTAGCAGTTTGTGATTTTATCACGAGCGTCATGTCGGTTCACACGTTTGCGACCGCCGTTTTATCGTTTTATCGCACGGTGGTAGATGCGGTGTGTTTCGCGGGATGGAATTAATAATAGTTGCGATAATAATAATAATAATATATAATACGACTTTATGACTCGCGAACAGACGAGATAGCGCGCAAATAGATTACGGATAAAAGCGCATTTATCCATACGACAAAATTTACAGTCTTTTAAAATTAATTATATACTTTTTTTTATTCTGAAATAATAACAGCAGCATTCTATAGTAAAATTTTTTGGCTTCCAATTTATTCTTCAATTTTTAAACTTAAAATCATAAAAGATCTGAAACAGAGCGTTGAAATCTTTAAGACGAATTGAAATCCTTAAACAAATTAAGATTTTTTTCTAGAGTAGTAAGTGTAATTTTTTGGTTTTTTTGACACTTTTTTATAGTTTATGCCTTCGTCATTCTCGTTCCATTGCCATCGCTTTATAGCATTGATCGATATTGCTAATCATTTTAATAAGCGACGTTGACGTCGCGAAATGAAATTATTTCTTGATTATGTAATAAGCCTTCTCAATTTTCGAGATCTGACACTGCTGTTTGCTTGACGCCTTGTTATTCCGAATTCGTTTTCCTCGTCATTACATTTTTATTGGATTGCGAAGCGTCGGCGATTGAGTAGCGATTTACAATTTAATCGTCATTCGATTCCCGTGGTGCACTGAATGATGGTTCCGATTCCCCGCGGTGATGAACTTTATTAAAGTTGTAATCTAAATGTATATTTCTAAAATGATTGGTATGATATTTTAGTCCGAATTTTAATATTTCTCGATTAACGTGCTCGAGACCGCGAAAACGCGATTTTGCATAGTCATTAAAGATGTGTCACATTAGATCGATAAAACTAGTTACATAATTAGTGGTGGTTAATCGATTAGCAGCACAATTAATCGATATGAGGGAGGCTTGTGTTCGTACGTGTTAAAAAACTTGATCATGATTAGCGTTATATGATAAAGAAATCATCAGCGTGATCTTTCCGTCTTAGAAAACGATGGAATTTTCATCAAACCTGCTATCAGCATGCCTGCGCAATAGTTGAGATTACGTTGGCAATTAAAACGATAATTATCTGTATTTTATTTAAAATGTAAAGAATCTGGATATTAGATCGGAAATATTCTCAGACGTACAAACAATAATATTGTTATTATTAAATAATAATTCTGCTATTTTTTTTATACGAGATGTAAAATATTATTCGCGCGTTAAGACACATAATTGTAGAAATAAATTAAATATTTGTATTTAAAAATATTAAAAACACAATATATATAATGCCGAGATAAATAATAATAAATATATTATATATATGATGTATAAATGCACAGGACATAATAATTAGAAGATAATAAGATCTATATTCTAAACAATTATGGAAATTTTTCAATATTTGAGAATTGGAAATCAATATATTTATAAATAAAAAGTATTTTTGACAAATTTATTCGAACGACTGACGACGGCAGAATTTTGTAAGCAATTGTAGTATTTCAAAAGTCCTAAACGTCCAAATTTTATCGCACGGCCCTTGGAGAAAACTGATCGAAACAGAGGGAGAGTCGCATTCCACCGGTACAAGCCGCCAAGTACAAGTGCTCCGCAAACAAGGTAAATGTATTTATAGAGGGAACGACGCGTACGACATCTCTTGCTCGTTCTCTTTGCTTCCCCTCTCGTCGAAGGTATAGACTCGCGATCATCGAGTTCAGGACGCTGGTCATTCACGGATTCAAGCGACTATTTGAACTTAGAAGGCGGCTTTCGCTGTTGTCCTTCCTTTCAATTGCGTTTTCTACGAATTATCGTGTTGCTAAATTTAGTATATGAAATTATTTTTAATTATTGTATGCAGTTCTGCTAAAAAATTAGCTTTACATTTTCAAAAAAAATAAATAAAAAAAATTATTAGATGCCTCTTGAAAAATTCTCAGTTTTAGAAATAGTTAGGTCTCGTTTAAGGCACTTGAATAGTCCTATGAATTACAACGATTATTTATCATTAGATTCAATAAAACAGCAACGGAAGATGTATAGGATCGAAAGAATAAATTGAATTTTAAATTAGAAACTTGTCCACTTATTTTTTTTTACTCGTTGCTACTTGCCTACTTTTACCTTAACTTACTTGGTTACATTGCCGGGAAGCAGTTACTCTTATGTTTCAGCATTATATTTTTTCTAACTTTAAGGCTTTTTACTTCCTTTATAGCTGTTCTACTGCATCATATCAGTATGATTACCTTGAATAGATTTAGATAATTTTTTAAGTACTTTAATTTTATTTCATCGCTATTCCAAGATAGACATATGTTTGAATCGCGAAGATAAAAAATAAATACGTGAATTAGTATAGAAGCCTGAAGGTAATGCCTTATAATTGGAAATTTCCTTGCGTCCGTGAAATTCCATTGAAGTAGTAAACATCGTCGAGCGATGTTCAGATGGATTGCATAATTTTCTCACGAAGCATCATATATCTATCACGCATGCGTATAAACTCTACGATTATGCACGCGTGTGACACGCGACGTGTGGCACGAGAAGAGGTTGAACTATGCTTCCGTATGCATATAAATTTCAGACTTTCTCTTAATTTGCATTTCGACATGTGTTTTGCGATTGTGACCGATATTTACCGTTTTGATTAGAGCGTGAGTAATTTTATATAGATATATCTCGTAAAGGTATTCTAAACAATTAAAAAAAAAAATACGTTGATGGGATTATACAAGTAGTAGGCTACCTATAGCACACGTTTATCAATCATTAACGTAAGTTAACAGCCGTTCAGAGAAATATACATATATATAGTCTTGTTTGAGATATCAATTTATTTGAATAAATATTAGTTTATAAATCGTTTGAGCGACACATGGAATAAAAATTATGCTTTTATATTTAGTTATGCTGTCATATATGAAACATGTCAATTATATTTGTGTTATAGGACATAACAATTATTAGAGTTTAAAAAGTTTATATTATAAAAATTATTTTTCATACCTAAAAAAACTTTTTTTATTTGTATAATTTTTTTTTAACATGACAAAAGACAAAAGAATCAATATTTTTTGAACGAGCTTATATATATTCGATTTGTCTCAAGATCAGTATCGATGTAAGCATTGACTTGAGAAGACCCCCCTCCCCCTCGCTATCTCTATAGATTAGCGAGTTGTCCGTGATATATCATAATAGTAGAAGAACCAGGGACTGATTATGCGGGTGTCATATATAATACATTTCGTAATAGTGTCTTGGTCGATGCACGTTAATTGTTGGCTGCCAGACGAGCATATACTTTATCCCAAATGCTAATTTATTGCGCTTTTAGAAGATGCTTTAGAGTTTAGAGTAGCAAACGACTGAGAAAACGTTTCTACTGCGAGTCGTAAATCACAGTGACGTAATTTTAACTATATATATATATATATATATATATATATATATATATATGCTCCAGTGTAAATTGACATTGTCTTCGTACGACTTTAACGCAATTTATCGAGTTCCATGTTTCAATTTTAATTTGGAATTATTCGTTCTAGCATATTTCACGAATTCCAATAGCCAAGACTCGAAATATTTTTTCTTTCTCTTATCTTTATTTATTTTATATGAGCGTTTTAATAATATAGTGTCAGAAAAAATGTGCAAAAATTTTTATCGCATATAAACAGAAATTATTATATTTGTTTTCATAATAATCCACAATGCGAACAACATCTCATAGTCATCAATATTTTCTTTCTATTTTCAATGCGATACCACAAGCTATAATAAACTTCAATCGCTTTATTCGACGGATGATTCAGCTGAAATTGAGCTGACGGTTGTTGTCCGAATAATGATAGTCCCCTGTTAAGAAGAGGACAGTGCCCTTGACATTATGTACTGTTACGTCTCTTCTTCGTGTTTAGCCGACGACACGTCTGTGTCAAATCTGTATCTACAGAAGCAGCGCACGTCCACGCGAATCCATCTCCTCGTGCGTGTATGCCATGTATTCTCACTATCCGCGAGGGCAAAAAGGTGCCGTCGGTGGTTGCTGACGGGAAGAAAGCGGGGAGAGAAGTGCAGGACGCAGGCGTCGAGAGAAGATCTCGCGAGATGAGCTGGGCGGAGCGGCGCGCCGCGTTGCACTCCAAACAAATAATCTAGAACGTCTCAATCCTGTCAAGCGGCGGACGCGTCGCCTCCTCCTCCTTTACCTCGTTCCTCTTCACGACGCGACCTCCCTTGCCGGCAATGACCTGGCCGGTTCTGGTCTGTAACGTCATGACGTTCGCGAAAGAGAGGATCGACGAAAGCCCGAAATCGTCGTAAATTATCATGTCGCGGACATGTGGCGTTTAGTCTGGTGTAATTGATTGCTCGTACCTAGGGGGCCTAAGGGACCGCGAGGAACTTTGGGGGGGTACGGCCTCGAGGCATAAATTATAATTGAATTAGCCTGAGTTCTTAATTAGACCGCTGGAGAGAGGACCCTCGACCCGCTCTCTCTTTACAATGCCGCGGCTTCTTTCTCGCCGCATCCTCTCTTCTCCTCTCTTGCTTTCTTGTCTCGACACGGCTCGGCTCTTCGTTCTTCGCGCTTTGTCCATGTCGTCGTCCCTCTGTCTCACCCGCGAGATAATTTACAACGGGGGCGTCGCTATTGCATGTCTGATGCGCGCGTCTCTTTCCCTGCGTTTTTGTTTCTCTCGGTTCTTTCCACGGCGCCGAGACCCGGCATCGGTGGCGGCGCGAGAACCCTTTGTGCAAAATGGTCGTCGAGGATATCCGCGTCGCATTGCGCTATTCGATCCCAGGACGTTCGTCCTGGTGCACGCCGTTCTCCGGTCGCCCGACACGTCAAGGTGGAAGGCGGCAGCGACGACGACGGCGGCGGCTGCCGCCGCCGAGGAGATTGCTATTGCGGCTATTGTTTTCCTTCTCGCCGAGAGTCCCGCTCGTTCGTGCTTTACGAGCAGAACTCACTCACGTCGGACTGTAATAAATTACGAGCGATATCTGGGAAAGGGAGAAAGCTAAGGTCGAAGTAAGAAGTTTGGTGACACACTCGAGTGACAGTTAATGAAGAAGAGAACGTATATCATAACTCGTGGATTTAGATATGAATGGCATTTTTTAATAAAATTAGATTCTGTGTGATTAAAATTTCAAAAAAATTAATGAGTCTAGAGTATAACGAAATTCTATTTTCTAAATTTTAATATGTGATCAATCTTAAATCTATATTTTAATTTTTAATATAATATTTCCTAATTTTATTAATATTCACAGTTTATTAATATTTATATTTATATAAAACAACTCAATTAGAGGCTCTAAATATTATTGAGTAATACAATTATAGAAACAATTAGGCAATAAAGAGCCAATGTAGGGCGTGTAGTAGTTTCAACCAATGATTCAATTTATCATTTACTGAAAAATTAAAAAAAGCATGTGTAACAATTATTGACAATCTATCTAAGATATGATTTTGTTTTGGTACATGTCTTTCGAATATTAGAAGCAAATATGTGCGCTGTTATGTTTTCATGACATTGGATGTTTATTCCAATTAGCGTTCAAATTTTATCATTTGTATGCTGGTTGTTCGTTTTGCCTCGACTGTTCTTCTGCGTCTGAGTAAGTTGTCCTGTTTGATTTATTGTTTAGATTTTTTTACATTTTAATTGGGCGACAGTTACGATAAATATGTTTTTTTATAAATTTTTATTTTTTTGTTTAGTACATCTTTCCTTACGTTTGCACCGTTTAGGATTTTGACGTTTGTAAAGATCAGTCGAGATAGGTCAAGTAATACCCATCTTGATGTATATACATATGTATGGTATATTGATTGTTTGTCAGTTTCTTATTTTTTTTTTTTTTTCTTATATACTTGTATTGTTTCATAGTTATATTAAATCACTAAAGCAGGCTCGAAAGTCCAAAACGTTTGGATTGTTAATAAATTATAAATTGAATCATTGGTTGAAACTACTTCCCTCCCTACATCTGCGTTGGCTCTTTTTTGCATAATCGTTTCTATAATTATATTTATATTCTTATAATTTTTAATATAAAATATTTTTTTAAATATTCTTTGTATTACGCTTAAAAATAATATGTGTGAATTAAGAGCTTAATGCATTAATACGGGATGAAGAATGAAACCAAGAGAGAGAGAGAGAGAGAGAGAGAGAGAAAGCGCGGTTTCCAGCGAGCGAATGTTGCGCGTCACCGACGCGACGCGACGCGACGCGACGGCGAGAGATTGCCGTCTCTGCAACCGCGAGTGCACAATCGCGAAGGCATGCAATTAACGCGATATCGATTCGAATCCGAGTGCTCCCGCGCGCGCCAGCAATCTCTTGCCCAGCTCGACTTAAAGCCCGATCGTAACTCTAGCTTTTATCGTGGAGATTCGTTTCCGCCGGCGCGTGCAAAACAAACGGCGACGCTGGCTTGCTGGTACGCGAGGCGCATTCGCAACCCCTTTCTTCTTTACTCTTTTCCGCGCTCTATGCGTATATCTGCGCTTTCCGTGCTCGTAAAAAGGACGTTTATTATCGCGCGTGTCCCGCGATAAGCATCCTGTCCAGACGCCGCTTCTGCTTCGTCCTGTTGTTGTCCGAGAGCGCGACGCATCGGGACAAGGAACTTCATTCTTGGATTTCTGAATCGCTCGTCTGTGCGACGAGCGTGAATTCAAAGAGCATCATTCAAAGAACTCTTGTGAATTATGCAAGCTCTTTGTATCTCACCTTCGCACATTTCCGGTAAGCAATCTTGCAACGGTTAATAAGCGTCGAAAAAAAGTAAGATTAATATTCGCATGTACAAAAAATTCAGGAAATTGTATGTATTTTTCTTATTTTTGAAAAGATATTTGAAAAGAATGATTTATCATTTTTGATATAATCGGATAATATCTATCTCGGCTTTCGAGAATAATTTTATAAAAATGTCTTAAGTTTGCGAATGCCCAACTTGATGATTTAACTATTGATAATTGATGGTGAACACGCAACTGTTGGTAATTAATTTCTACATTCAACGAGATTGCATCGATACATATAGCTATACAGCTAGACACGCTGGCGGATTCTAAGATCGTACATCTTGTTCCTTCTTTTTTGGCCGGCAAATGGAAGAAGAATGGGGGAGGGAGTGAAACGAGAGAGAGAAAGAGAGAAAGAGTATAAGGGTGCCCCCGCGGTTAAGAATAGCGGGCGGTAGCCGTTCAAGCGATGCAAATTCGAGACCGAAAACATTCGCGATGTATAATTCATCGCGCTGGCCCGCCCTGCTAGTCCGCCTACACGCGATACTACGCATGCTCTCGTGACAATGACACAATGTTTGCGGTCGCACAGGGGATATGTCGTCGCATGCGTGAGTCGTAATCGCGTGCAAAGTGTGGTCAAAGCGCGCCTCTCGGTTCGTGATGCTGAGAACGGGTATGAAATCTTCGCGAATTGCGCGCGCGCGTCAAGAGAGATTTAGTGTTGGCGAGAGATGAATGTTTTGGTAGACACTTTTACAAATTGTTGAATAATTAAAACGTGAGAATATGTGTGCATATGAGAAAGAGAAAATGTCAGGGAAGAATTCTTAAGAATAGCATGTCTTGGACAATATCAAATAGGAAAAATTGCAGGAGTTTTTGACAAATTTTTGAGGATAATAAACAAAGAATTATAAAAATTAATTTAACTTTTTCATTTTTCTTTTCTTTATTCATTTTATTTTAAAAATACATATTTTGTTCGAGTATGTAGAAAAAGAGTGACCAAGTGATTTCATCAAGCGAATTAGATTTTTTAATCTGTCACGCAAAGGAAAGCTGAAACGGAAAAAGGAGAATTAGATGAAAATGAAAAGAAGATATTTCGCTGAAAGCAAAGAAGCGAGACTATACCTATCAAGAGCTCGGGGATGACCGAATCGCCACTGGAATCCGGGTGCTGATCGTTGAACCTGAATAAACGGAGCAAACGGCGATACGGCTCGTAAAGCCGTAAAAACAAAAGTATCTCGACTCGATGGCTCCTGATATACGTGTAGGTGTTCATGTCGGCGTCGGACGTCACCGTTGGATTGGACGGTGGATGGAATATGTGCACTCTCTCGTGAATACGCATACAGAGAGACGTGCGTGTACAATCGCGCGTGACGAACGCGCCGGGGAGATGAAACGTGCGTATGCACCGTGTGAGTGGAAAGATACTTCTGCTTTCTCCGACTCTTACGTGACAAACTTGCGCTATAAAAACGCCCTGACGAACGATACGTCCCGGGGTATCCACTTGGCAGACGAATTTTGTCGGGACGTCCGTCGCGTATTTCTTTATATCTGTTTGCGGCGCCTGACGGATTTACTTTATGTAGAATGGTTTAGAAACTTGTGCCGCGAGAGTTGAAGCATAGCTCCTTGGTTAATTTTCATTTTACAAAGAAACATTTTATGGAGGAGAAGCTGTTAGTACACCGTTTACACAACGTCTTTTATTAGACAGAAAAAGGCTAGACAAGATGTGCTACGTTATATGTACATCTTCCTTTCACAGTTTAAGTTTGCATTCTTATTCACAATTAAAATACAATTCAGTAAATTTTAATGTTAAAATTGTATTATTTATATATTTTTTAATCGATTTAATGCAGAGTATTTAATTTAAGCAGTTGCGCGAAGTTTGTGTCTGACTAGTGCGGTCGCTATCTACTTATGCTCATCTGTCAAGTCTGTTTCGTGTGTAATTCGAAGTAAAATTCTGCAGCAAAAACTTGGAAAAAAAGTAAACATTCTGAAAAAATATCATCGAGGTATGCAGTTGCTTTTCACGAGCACGCGTAAATTTCAGCAAATGCATACGTACATAAAGTTTTAGTTAATTAAGTTTGCCAGGCGGATACGCGGTACGACGATATATTTTTGGCGATACGATTCGCAGACTTACTATTTTTGGTATTCCACTGGGAAATGTACTTGTTTGTTGCCGCCCATTGGACTACCATACCGATGATGTTGGATCCTCTTCCCATATTTGTTGCAATTAACACGATTTCGAGGTTCCTTTTTTATGGCCGAGGGGAGCGGCGTCGCTTATTTCTACCGTGTAATCGCCGCGTGATTTAGCAACATATGCGTAGCGCCAGGTATTTTAGCACTTGTTCCGGAAATCCCAATGCAAACAGAACTCGGAATTGACGAGTAGGGGCGTGCGTTTGCCGCGACGGGAGAAAAAGATACGAGCCTGAATGTCGGCGAGCAAGCGATCGGTAAGCGATTCGGCCGCTCTGGCGAATGTTCGCTTGTTAATGGCACGGGAGGATCCTGTCGAGATCCCGCTAAAGAGTAGCGGTGTAGAGCTTGTCGATAAAAAAGGAGCAACGAGAATATTTCCTCGTTCGCCGTTCTCGCGCGCCCTCGAGCTAGTAAAGCTAATTAAGAAATAAGTCGGACCACCAACGTTGCTAGATAATTTGCATCCTCCGCGCGGTACGAAGATCGAATGACGCGATATGAAATATTACTAATCGGTATCGCGTAGATTCCGTGCCATCGTAACATCTTGCGACCAGCTTTTTTAAAATCACAGACGGGAATTGGCGACCTTGCTAAAACATTATTCTCTCGAAACTAGAAAAAAAAAAAAGCAAATGAAATGCACATAAATCAAATGCAATATAATGAAACGAGTAAAGTGTCCAAGAGATAAAAAATTATTTTATATAATCATTTATAGACGCACACAAATAAATTATTCTTTACATTTCATCAGATTACATTTGAACGACATAAAATTTTATATATCTTTACAGAGAGATTTAATTTAATTTCAACAATCATTTTCTGTTTATGGTATTGGTATCGAGAATTATGCCGCGGTATATTCAAAACATCAGGATTAAAATTATCGCCAATACTATCCGTGGTATCGAAGTTATTCCGCCACGGCAGACCACCTGATCGCGGTTAGATGATTGTCCGTGAGTATCGGGGTCAATTAGTAGCAATATCGCCGATTGGATACCACGTTCTCGCTAACTATATCCCCGATTGGATATCACTCGGCCATGACAAAGTCCCTCCCGCGAGCGGAGAAACAGCCACGGTACATTCGTCTCGGACTGGTTCTCTGAAAGCAGGAAGGCCCCTTCTTTTTCTCTCTCTCTCTCTCTCTCTCTCTCTTTCTCTCCCTCTCTCTCTCTCGTTTATGTCTCTTTCATTCTCTCCACTTTGCCGCTATCGTCAATCGGTGCAAATCACTCACTAATTACATCTAAAACGACTCATGCATATGAGACAGCCAAAGAAGCTGGAGAGTAGGAGACCTTCGCATCTTGTCACGCCACACCAACGTTACATATGTACATATATACACACACACACACACACACACACACGCAGACGCGACTAATGGCGCTCGTGCGATTATGCATACTGATGGATTCGCGATATATATAGGCGATTGATTTCATCGCTAATTGTAATGGCCAACCGCGTGTTGCTTGTTATCGGGAAAGAAGCCTCTCTCGACGGCGTTTGTTCTACCGCCTGGTATTCGCAAGCGCACTTCACAGACGGCGCGGTGTAACGTTTATAGCGACGTTTTAATTAGGTCGGGGCTAATGGCTCGAAAGCGGCTCGTTCACGAAGACAATAAGTGTATCGCGAATTTGAAGATTATTGGTACGGCTGCGTGCTCTGGCGGCCGAGTACGTCGAGTTATTAACCCGGAGTGATTCCGGTCAGTTATTTCACGGCGGCTTTTAAAATCATTTCTTAACTTAATATATCTCTGGAGCGCTCTCGTCTGTATTGAATCACCACCAATACTCTTATTTTGTACGTATCGATATACTCTTATTAACTGTGTAATTATCTACGCTTCGGATAATTAGACGTAAATTAACTTTCTATCATTTAAACCGTTTAAAGAGAATGTTATCGTAAGAGAGAAATTATCGCAATTATAATGAAATATTTACCGATCAGCACGTTGACATATCTTTCTGATACATCTGCTTTAAGTTTTTATCTTTTAGAAAAAGAATATTAAATTAACATTAACATTTTATTAGATAATTATAATGACATTATGTTTTTAATTTTATTTGACATCTTTTGTTTTATTTTTAATCAATTTTTTTATTAATGCAATTTTTGTATAATAGATACATTCGCAATATATACTCGTATAACAATTTATTTCTTTTTTTTAATATATTCGCGATTTTTACAGCTTGTTTGCGTATCCATCAATTTAGCTTAATGTCGTAAATGATACTCGTCGGCTAAAAAGATCGCTTACAAACATGACGTTGCTCATCATCGACGATGTCTGAGGATACTTTTGATAAAGATTCGATATCATATCCCTTTTCTGGGGTAAGTAAACATTCGATTGTTCAATGTTGATCGCGAGAATGACATCGGTCTAAGATATATCGCGACGGTGTAGTTAAGCCATTGACGTAATACACTTATTTCGGACTCGTGCCGCACATGCGCTTCCACGAAATATCCGAGAACGATTACACGAATTCCATCGCCGACTTCGCAAGTCTTATCTCCCACGTACTCCCACGCTCTCGTTATCAACTCTCGTTATTCCGACGCATTGCTTTAGTATTGAAAATATTTTTTCTCGCACGCAAGCGTTCGCAATATTTGAAATTAATTACAACTGAGCATTACAACTAAATTTTTAATTAGATAAGCAAATATCAGAAATAATAATTGTCTCGCTGTATTATTGGTTGGAGTTTAATAATTTAATTTCTCTTAGACGTATAATTATTTTTGTTATTATTTATTATTATTTTGTTATTTATGTAGCTTCATATCTACGAAATTTTATTTGTTCAGATTTTCAAATTGATTTCCAAGTTGAATTCTCTACAATTTTTTTTGACCTGACCATTAAATGAGGATCATAAAATCTTCATGTTCCTTCGGCAACTCGATTTAATCTTCCTCCTTCAAAGCATTTTTCCGTTCCCGTAGATGCCGACGGAATTTCACGCGGCATTGACTTATTCTCGCGACGAACGATTCGCTATATACTAAATTTAATCGGTGGATCGTTGCCCGAATCGATCGAACGCGACGTATACTATCATTCCCAGTGGCTCGGGTTGCTGGGAGAGTGCCCTAAAAGTGCGTCTTTGCTCTTGTGTGGATTCGTCGACTAACCAAGTTTCGTATGACTAACCTCCGTCGTGACTCATCCTCCGGTTCGCGAGCGTACCGCGAGCGAGAAAGATCCGTCGCAGACGGATTTTGGCAGAATCCATTTTCTCCTAACGTCGTACATTTTCATCTCGGTAATGCAATATTACCGGAGACATTTGTCCTTGTCCATCTGTGATTTTGCTGCCCGTAACGTTCGTGTCTCTCGATCGAAATCTCTCAACGATACAGGAACATGACCCTTAACTCTTAGTCAACGATACTTTCACACAGTGGCGAATGATGACGAGTTTTTTTCAGCTCAATCAGCTGTAACGTAAAAAAATGGAAAGCCAATGAGAGGGCAATCGTTTTTCTTCGATCGTTAGAGCATGCTTCTCTGATAGCGCCGTGGTTCCAAGAAAAGAAAGATAGAAGGAGAGAAGACGTGGAGAGAGTTAAGTGATTGTGGGTGGGCGAGATGGTTATTTAAATGCCCATAGGAGCCATTAGAGATTACGGTCCAACAACAAATGCCGGTGTGGATGAGCCAAATCGAACGGTACACGTTTTTTGGGAAACAAAAACCACTTTCTACAACCACCATATTTTTTCTTTCCCTCTTTACTTGCATGAGACGCATGGGTTCAAATGATTTCGCATGAAACACGTTTCTCGAACAATGTGTGTGTGTGTGTATGTGTGTATATATACAGTACGTGTCAGCACGATCTTTATTGTTTCTGTTTAAAAATACATAACCGAATTATGACAATTATGTCTGTAAAATGATATAGACACACGTTTACTCACATATACTGCTGCGTCTTCATCATTGCTCTCATAACGACGCTTTTTTAACGATGATGAATTTGTAGATGAATCATATTCTCGGTAATATGATAACGAATGACGAAAAGATACGCGAATCATTCTTCAGTTTTTGCATCTAACATCTGGATAACATAAAATTAAAGAATTATATATTTTTTTGTATACATAAATTTGTTACAATTACAAATTATTTTACAAATTGATTTTATTTTAATTATATCGAAACTTGATAAAACATTAATAAAATATATCAAAAAGTATCCAATATAATATAATATATAGGGTAATCATATAAAACACGAAGTTTGATTAAAAATATAATTTTATTTCAATTGCTGAAATAACAGCTGATAATAACAAACGATATAAATTGAGGTCTCGATATAGCACGTGTGAAATCTTTTTGATGCATCTCGTGTGATTTACACTGAAATACGTTCTCGATTATCGCGATCACCCACATGGAATCGTAAGACACGAAAGTATGTGCGACGATACACATAGCGGCTCTCTTTTTGAGAGATATCGTCACGTTCGAAATTCTTCAGTCAGACGTCACAACAGGCATTGAGGAGAGTACCATGGGTTATCGGCGACGAAATGAATTCCTAAAACTCAATTAACCGTGGCCTCTTTAACGGCCATGGCTTAACGAACGACGAGATGAGACGAGTAATGAATGGTCGTGCAGGATGCGCCGGGTTTCAAACCGGGTTGAGCTATCCGTAGACGTTCATCTGAAACCGATACCCGCCCTAAGAGCATCGAATGTGATCCAACCCTTTTAAGTAGGTCTAAGTAAAACGCTAGGAATGCAAGGGATAGCTTGATGGTACTTCATCGGTGGGGTACGAGCTCAATTTCAACGTGAGTCATCGTGAGTTCCTAGATGACATCGTTTCAACATCAACGCGTTTTTTACGATTGAGTAAAGAGCGTCGATTGAATTTTAATTTAAAAATAGTCGGGAATTATCATAACTAAAATTTAATATCAGAATTTGAAGGTTTTCTAAATTGTTGATACTTTAATAGCAATATAATTGTAGTTATTAATTTATTTTATTTATTATTATAATATTACATATTATTATATTAAATTATTAATATTAATTAATACAATTGAATTATTAATATTACAAAATTAAACATGTATGTTTTTTTTCGAACAATATACTTTTACAATTAATAAATTTAGAATATTATGTCAGCATTATAAAATACAACACCATATTTAAATGATTTTTATCATTTGTCCGACAGTTCGTGGCTCATATGAGATTCATGAAAATTAACGGATTATTGTGGACGGTTTTTTTTTTTTTTTTTTTGTAACGATGACATTTGTTCATCTACCTCTTGCTCTCTCGTCTCGCTACTCTCTAATCGTTTTTTTCTTAGCGGGGAATGACGAGGAGCGTGTCAGAATGAATGTGACGCCGGCGGAACGTCGCGGCTTTCGAGCAAAAACTACGTCGCGTACTCCTCTCGCGTGGCTCCTCTTCTTGTTTGCACTCTCTTCTCTTCTTTCCTTCCTTTATTCCTCTTCTCTCTTTCTTTTTCTCCTTTGCACTTGCATCCCGTTCGCCACGGTATACTTGACGCACGACAGTTCTCTACGTAACATTACAGGGCGCGTTCAGTCGCTCGTCGTCTCCTTATCCGTTCTCCATAAATGCACGACGTCGACGGCTATCTAGCACTTCACGTGGCACCAGCCTGGAGACACGAGTGTGCTCGTGCTAGAGGGAAGAAAAAGTCGGATTCAATCAATGAGATAATTTACGCGCTGTATCCCTGGCCTGCCGGCATAGTTTCGATATTATAAGATGATTCGCGTTGTTTCGAGAGTGACTGTTTTCGTGAGTGACGCGTCTTTGTATCATAATTTTTTACACGTAGATTACAATCAATCTTGTTGTGATTATAACGAATTTCTTATTATTACAAAAATAAAAAAAAAACTGCGTAGAAAATATATTTTATAATTCTAGTTTATGTATGGTTGTTATATTCAAATGTGACTGGAAGTGTGTGAAAACATTTTAGTATTCACTTAATGAAAATGATAAAAAATAAAAACAGTTATTTTAATTTTTGTAGTATTAACAAAAAGAAGATTTTACTAATGTTTAGTCATAATATTAATTAACGTAATTAATTAATCAAATTAAATAGCATGTACATAATTATAAATGTAAATGAAAAGAATTAATTTTTTCTCCGAAAAATTTAAATGTTGTCTGACACATCGAACATATGGAAGACAACTGTAATATTGCCTAGTGTAAGAAATGTCACGATGACGAATGTGATGATAATTCGTATGATCTCCTGGAACTCGGAGGTAACTGGATTCAGAGATACTTTTCATAGAAACGGCGCGAACGACTGGCTCATGGCTAAATGTCAGATTTCATGTGTATAGTCGCAACTATTCCCGATTACTCATTGGCCTTGATCTATAACGAAACACGCACATGGGTGAGTCAAATTTAAGCAACAGTCTAATGAATTGAATTTCCAGAGCTATTTAACGATTGTTAAATAGTTAGGATTTTATTATGTAATTGTTATATGTAATTGTTAGGATTTTTAATATTCTTTTTATTTCAAATCCGCCACGGGGAAATTAGATTTTTGCCTTGTCACGTTTATACATTTGGCTCCTGAAGTTTTCTTTTCCCGCCTTTTTACTTTTTTCCTTTTCCCTTTCCATTCATGAGACTTTGTTTTCCTTTCCTATCATTTTTATACAGTTTATTGTTTTGCACACATTCTTCACATATTTTTCTTTAATCATTGTTTATATTATATGATAATATTTTTATTTTATTACTTTATATATTATGGTTATTGCAAAAATTTTTATACTTTGAAGAAACGCATTGATTTTTATTTATTTATTTATTATATGTAATAATCAGAAAAGTAAAAATATTTTGTCGATCAGCAGATGCCTCGGTAGCATGTTATCACGGTTACGATGATTGTATATTGTGTTCATTATTATTCGATTAGGCTCGGTCAGTTAGCGGTCAAATTTACGAGTTCTAAATCAAATCGTGACCGCGTGCGTTGATCTTGATCGCGATGCGCTACATTGCAACCACGATTGGTTACAATTTACTGTAACCATCTGGGAATCCATTGACACGCGTGATTTGTCGCAATTTGCTATGGCTATATAGGAAACATTTCGAAGCCAGCTTTTGTGACGCGATGCCAGGTGACTTTTCCCTTTGGGGCGTTTGCGTAGATCGGCTCGTGCTGCAAAAGTACTACAAAGGTAGTAAATCTCGTGGTTATCCTGAATGGAGACGTCGCCATTTATGTCCCATAACGCCCCCTCCCATAATGCTGGAAACCTCGAGAATAGTTTACCATCATACTCCTATTTCCGCTTTTTCGCAAGTAATTTTGTATAGCTTATATTTTAATAATTGAATATATCAATATTGAGAGAGTATGTTAAGTAATTAAAATTTGCTGTAGCGTGAAATAATTTTTTGTTACAAAAGAAAACGATGATATCAGAATTTATCAATCGACACGGTTCTTCATAACTTTGTCATGTCTATGTCAATGCATACACATATGCACACACATACACACGCTGTAGTTTGAAGCGATATGTCAAACCGCTCGATAGTAATTCATTTAGTTGACGCAAACAAGTTCTAATACACGCGTCGTACGGGTAGTTTTGTGGATGGTGATCTAGGTGATCGATTAGGTTACTCATTAAACGACATTGACGATGAGCTTGTTCCTTCAGCATGACTCCTCAGGATTATGGTATAGTCATGCACGAAATCCGCGTACCCCGCCTAAACGACAGGCGGTGTCCAGCTGAGAGTCATCGGCGTCGGGTCGGTAGCCACGTTTTTCATCGTCGTGTCGGAGCCTATTCAAGTGTTGGCAGTTTTTCACGCGGCAGGCGACAAATATCCCCACCAAAATCCCCTTTGGATGAGTCCTCACGTGGTCCGGGATGTCGCATCCTCGCCGGCATTCACCGTGCTGATTTCGTCTAAGTCGCGCGTACTCGCGGAGTGATTTTTTCGGATCTGTTATCGCGATCGAGCGGCTTATCTTTCCAAGTAAATTACTTCCAACGAAAAAAAATTGTGATTTCGGACGCCAACAAATGCACCACAATTTCTATCGCACAAAATAATGTAATTTCCCACGGACAACATCTCGTTGATTGTGATATCTCATTAAAATCCGATGTTTTCGTCAGGAATTAATCACAACGCAAAGATTCGTCGCTTTAATAGCGCCTGGATAAGCGATCGGGAAACCCCATCATAACCACAGAGATTCGCGTATTACGTCACCGTCACGATTCACGTCGCTATCTACATGCTTTAAATCCAGGTTAAACTCCGACTCGAAAGCTCGCAGACTAAGCTTTGATAGACTTATATATATCTAACGTATATAAGCTTCAGGGTGCGGGAATTTTTCGCAAAGTTGATTTCGCTGGAATGCGAGTGTAACGTGCCGTCATATTAAAATCGACACGATTTTCTTGTTGAATATTTGATGATGATATAACGCTGTTTTCGAAACTGAATTTGTTTGCATCGATCGAGACAAAAGTGCAATCGAACGAAATCGCGAAAGTGTACATATCGATTTGTCGAATGTATTCCATCGCGTAAAGTGTACATATCATACATATATCTTAGATACGTCTTAGATCGTACTTTATCGCTGCAACTACAACGAAAACCGCGAGAATCTGTGGCGAAACAATGTGTTTAAATCGTTATTGTGGCTAGCTGGTCGTAATTCATACGGTTTACAATGTATGGATTGAGATGACACGTCGAGACGGAGATTCACAGCTATGTCTATGGCGATCATTAGGTGAGTTATGGCGACTTTGTTGACATGTCTAGCGTTGCCCTAGGATATTCTTCGGATTCCAATTTACAATCGGAATTGATAACGAAGACATTGAGAAATTGTGATATTTATTCCTGATTATAATTTTTTCTATCGTGCATCGCGTTGCGTATCCGTAACGATAAAACTTCAAGAAATTATTAGAATTTTATTTTTAAAAATTGTATACAAATTTTTTTCATGAATCACGTATTATTTTCTTTGACGAAAGACAGGCAGATTGTTTTTTGTAACGGTATTTATTTTTAGACTTACAATCAGTTATTAACAGATATCAGCACAAGACGTAAGTAACGAACATTGACTGGATGCTGCGTCACGAACTGCGTGACGTGCGCCGAACGTTCTTGCGTGTTGGAATTTTGTCACGGTCGGATTTCACGACGTCCCGGAATTTCGCGACTCTCCGGTATTCCATGACGCGGTCATGTGTATACCGCCAACTACGCAGGGTTCCCACTCGGCACGTGAGCGCGTGTGTTCACGTGACAGCGTACAGCATCTCGCTTCGTAGTACTATCACGTGTATCGACATCGATACGCGATAATAATCTTGCTAACCAAGTGGCCAAGCTTAACTCTAACTTATTTTATTCAAATTCTAGAGAAATCTATTAATTCGATAATGTCATAGGAATTAGTAAAAATATAGTGATTATATAAAATGATACGCAAAACAATTCGCGCGATGAACAAAAAATATTGTTCGATGTTTAGTCTGACATTATGAAATTCTTCGTGTCTTTGGTACTCTTTTCATTCCATGGATGACACGTTTCACCCGTCCGTGAAACACTCACGGACATCTCGCTCTCGAACATTTTTCCTCCTTACGTCAGACGTCCCGGGAGATCCGAATGTTAATGTATCCCGCGCCTTTCGACGCCGCGATTACCTTCGTCGGAGTACACCGCGTGTATTATCGCGTCCGAGGTGATCCACGGCCGTTAATGAAACGGCTAGCAAGTAGTTGTCAGCGGGACGTCGATGTGACTAAGTTTGCAATTATGTAAACCGGCATCCCGGCGAGTGGGATACTCGTACACCTTGGTTTAGAGGCGGCGATCTTCGTCGATGTGAAAATTGAAAAATCGATATTGACGCTGCTGACGTAAATTAGATACTTTGGAATGTGGCACGGTACATTCTACAAGTGGCTCTCAGTATACAAGGAAAGGGGAATGTCACATCAAACGGCAATAGAACGTCAATATGATCTACTTATATAGATTGTTTTTTGTATATAAATTATAAATTTATAAATCATTTATTATTGTCGTCATTACTATTATTATATATTCTCTAAAAATAATAATAATTTTTTAAATTTATAATTATCATCGGATAAAATGAATGATAAATTGGAATAACGATCAATCGAGATATGCGATTAAATTAATTTTTAATTTTCGTCGTAGCCCTTTATCGTTCAAACTTCTTTTAAAAAATGTTTTACGCGCGCATAGAGAAAGGCCTTTCAAAGGCGATTTAATAAAGCATAAATCGTTTCTTCACACATCCGGCAGCAAATGTCGAATACAGTTGTGTATTTGCAATCGAGTCGCCGCGCTGCTGCCGCAGTCGCCCCAGTGCAATTAAACCTCGAAACCTGAGTCGACTGCGTACGCCGTATCGTGCTTCGCGTTACGACCCGATGTATATAACACGGAGAGTGTGATGATGAATGCATGGCAAAAACCTGCGGCGAAATCTGTACCGCGTAAACGTACTGTGTCTTCCTTTTATAGATTTTCTACATATAACTGCGTAAAACGGAATAATTCTTGTAGAGATCGCGTTAATATCGCATTCGGAAAATCGAATCCAATTACATTGAATTGCATTTAATCGCAATGAAAAAAATTTCGTATCGCGGATTAGGAGTTTCTCGTGAAGAAGGAAAAAAACTGAGAAGAATGTTAAAAAAATCCGATAGCTAAAAAAAACCCTGTAGTTCTCTGTGAAAGGATTTCGTTGAACAGAGACGAAATAAAGCGAATATTTTAAGAGGATTGGGGACGCCAGGAGAGAATGGCATTCCGGTGCATCGAGTGCATTGAGACAGAGTAGGCGGGATGAGGCATGAGAAAGAAAGGCATGTTTGGTCCAGCCTGCGATACCCTGAGTACGGCGAGCCAATAACCCGGCCGAATTAAAGCGGACGGATAACGAGAGCTCGGCCCCGCGATTGTTGTTCACCTGCGTTCTATAACACGAGATGCATTCGCATTACGCAACTGCTTTTGCGGCGGCTTGCCACACGTAGAGGGCTCGTGTGTCTAACTGGGTTATTTACAATCCGCTTTATCGTTATATTCTTGATTTCTATGATTCTCCAATATCTCTCTTTGTCCCACACACGTTGACCTTACGCGGTAAGACAATACGCGGTTCGCGTTTTATTACAGCTGAAAATTATATATATGCAACGATATATACATACATCTAATTATAGGTGTGTAAAATTAATATATTTTCACAATTCTTAATTTTAAAAATTTATGAAATGATTAATTTTTCTGTGTAATTTTAATTTTAAAGAAATCAAAATGTATATTAACATGGTTAATTAAGTATAAATGATGACTAGTATAATTTATGAAACGTATAAATTTAATATACAAAAGTATATTATGTTAATTAAAAGAATATGCTAAAGGATTTAATATGGACACAAGTTAGAATGAAATTTAATACGCGGCATACTTTATTGGCAGTAATGTCTTTTTTTTTAACACCAATTTTCTCGGACATTTTCTCTTATCAATTACAACCGATCAATTGCGTCCTATACTTTCGACATGTGCAGTTGGCAATAGTAATGACTGTACTGCGCGAGTTTACTATATAATCATGTGAAATGTATTTGCATACGAAATCACTTAGAATCGCTGCAAATTGGAATGTACTTGCGATAAAACGGTCTTATCGCGTATTCCAGTTCATATTCCCGGTCGACATATTTAACTAATGGGTGTATTTTTGTTGTTTCTAGGTTACCACAGCTTGCCGTTTTAGCGAAGATTTTGTGCCTCCTGATGGTGAGTAATTTTATAATTTTTTTTTCTAATTATTTAATATTAATAAAAATTATAGTTTTTCTCTATATTTTCAGTAATTATAAGTTTTTTGAGATATCTACGGATATATAATTTTTTATATTATCTTTATACTGTAACTAAACTATAGAAAAAAAAAAAACGTATGGGACTACAATATACTCTATCATATTTATATATTCTTATTTAAAACATTTATGGAGAAAGAAAAATTTAAAAATATTTAAATTATAAAAATCGAGAAGTGAAATGTAATAGACGTACAAGAAAGACCGGTGCATTTATCGCACTATAATTGGTTTGTAATCTTATCTCTGAATGTGTCCGACATTTGTAGCACGAACCAATTGCATAAAGATAATCTGATGATCAATCGACCTAGTTTTCGCAAACGGTAACGTGCGGTGTGAGGTTTGTATCCGAGAATTCCAGCCACAATTTCGCTGAAGCCACAAAATCACCTACTTTGCTCGCGAATGTATGTAAAGATATACGGCAAGCTCTGCAATCTCGCGGGGGTGACTAGGTCAGATCTGAGATATCTCGTGCACGAAGAAGAGGTCAAGACCTGAGAGAATCGCGTGCTGAAACTCGTGCCAAGACTTAAGTAAATCGGCGATTACCGTCGGCACGCACCTTACCTGCCATAGATTAATGATCGGGGCGCTTCCACTCCTACGCGTTTACAACACTGACAATTTATATGGCCGAGGCGGCGCTCGCTGCCGTCTTTGAACTCATCTTAACTCATTGCGGCGCACGTTTAATTCCCCGCTGTGGGCGCCGCGAAGCGCTATAAGTTTTGACGTTGATTTTTAAGTACTTGGCGTTCATTGCGGTACCGCTAGCTTGCCATCGCACTTTGATTAACTGCGTACACGATATATCAAGTTGCTTTTTTTCTTTTTTCTTTCTTTTTTTTTTTTTTTTCTTGAGAATCTCTGTCGTTTCCAAGCGTTTTCTGAATATTTATAACATACGTTTAAACATGTTTTGACTTTTTAATTTTTTCGTCTTATTTATAATTTATCTTTTAAATTTTTAACAATTTAACTGATTTTAGTCAATGGATTAAAAAATAGTGAATTGATTGATAGAACATAAAATAAATATTTTAGACAATTTGATTTGTTTATTTTAATATATCAACATGATTTTCGTTATTAATAAGACAGTTTTTTAAGATTATACCGCATAAATTGTTTAATACCATTTCAGATTTAACTTGTATGACATTCGTTATTTATTATCCTTATGAAATTGATGAAGATCTATCTTTGACTTTCCAATATGATAAGGACAATCTACGCGACAGTCCCATCGCGCGGAGACTTGAATCGTATTTAAATAAGATTTATATATTCTCGATACCGGTCTCGAGCGGTGCAGTAAACGGTTCGCCGATTCAATAAATAATTAAATGGGTGGTCGGCTGAATCGCGAGCGATAAATTTAGATGTCGCCGGTTCGAGTAACTGCCTGGTAAATAGCGCGACGAACATATTCGAGACTATCGCCTTGACGAGACGTTTGCTACGTGAGAATTTAATGAATGGCCGATACATAAAATCGCAAAGCTATTCACTGACGATTGTCATTATCCTTCTTGATTCTCTTTACGATCTAAAAGTCCTGTCGATTAAATGATAATGCGAATATCATGGTGATGACGCGGAATCAATTAGCGCGCCGAGTTTTTATCGATGCGTGTAAGGACGGACATGATTATAATGCGCGCAATATTGCGATGCACTTTATGCACTTATGCAAAATTTGTCGCATGTGACGCTCGTCACGTCGTAAAAAGTTTTGGCGAATATATACGGTAATTATTTAACTTTGGATCTTAAACAATAGAGAGAAGAGGCACGTTATATGCTAGCTGAACTTGTTGTTTGAGTTACACATATATGTACTTATGTACGATCTCAATGATATTAAAAGGTGGATTGTTACAGAACTGCAATAAAATCCTGCAATGTAAATTTAATTACTCTCTGTAACCGATAAGCGTAACTCAATCATTCGCATGTGTATTTGTTATTGTGCGCTTATTATACAATAATATTATTCAACGATATTTACTTGTGATAAATTCTGAAATAATACGCACGAAAAATAGTAGTAATTTACATTAAGAGCAATCAATTTGATATATTATTAATATTTAACTGTAACTGGGAGGAGAAATTTATTCGATATTATAATTTAAATCATACATACTAACGAGTTCTATACGAATTTGATAAATAGATAGATAAAAGAACACGCGTCATATTATGTCTTCCTAATGTCACGTCCATTATATATGTAGATTTATACGTTATTCATTGTGATTGTTCAATAAGCTTTCTGTACGTTTTTACTAACACACATGGCATCGAACATCATAAAATATATGCATCGTCGGCGCCACTTTTGATACAAACGAAACGGTTTCGGTGACTATTAATGTGTTGCTCGTGTTCGCTCATTAACGAGATTTCCGTCATCAACGTGAATGGTATTTCCGAACAGCCAGCACGATGACTTTTCGTTTTCGACACGGCGCACTTTTATCGCACGTTATCCGCCGTACGAGCGAATCAACGAATGACTCGATGTCGTGATATGTGAACCGATCGTAAAAGCGTTCTTCTTAGGCGGCCGTGAAAGAATTTCGGCGTCCTTAACGATTCTCAGTTCGGTCGTTGTTCTGAAAACACGGCACGCGAATTCTTATCTCTCACCAACTCGATCCTTCTATTTAATCGAGAAATCAGCATAAACACGCGAGGGATAATATATAAAACGCGAGTCTCTAATTTTGATCCAAATTGCTTTCTCTGACTGTTTCACGATTTCTTGAATTAACTACTTTTTATATTTACCTTCTTGCTTTATATACGATCGTGCTTACATATGGAATTTTTTTATTTGCATTTGAATAATTTATTATTAAATATAAGAAAATAAAACTGCACGTTCCCGACTAATATAATATCATTAAAATAAACGGGAATTAATATAATATCATCAAAATAAAATAAATAATCTTGAATTCCATTCATTTACAAATCGTACAATATATCACTTGATTTGATATTAAAAATGCTGCGATCCAAAGCATTTGCGATTATATATTTCATTTTCGTTTGTGATTTATTGAGGGACGATTTTTTTATGCATTTTATTAAACGACTGGCGGAATAAAGTACCGAATAAAACAATTTCACGAATGACGTGGCTAAGGAATTTTGAATACACGAATGGGTTCTTGTAATTGCAGGTGGTGATGTGCGGGGCGGTGCCGGCGATGGTGCGCTCCGTGAGTCTCTACTCGACTTGCAGCAGCGGCAATGTTACCGTAATAGGCCGCTCGATCAAAGCCGTGGGCCGCGATGATCACAATGCACCCTACCGTAAGTAAGACCGCAATAATTCTCTAAGTCTCTTATTGCTAATATCATCTAAACGTATGATGAATAAAATATTTTTTGAATGAAGAAAATTATACACACTGTTACGTATATGCGTATATACGTACGCAATTCTCTCAAATACACACTTTATTGGTCTTATTAAAACGTTTTCAATTTTGCGAAAAATCTTTTGTCCATCATGTCTTTATAGTAATTGTAACAAAGGAAGATACTTAATGATCAATTAATAAACCTTTTTCTTTCGTGAAAAAAATTTTTTTCTTATAATATACATATAATGATTTTCTGAGCTTTAATATTATTGATTAATATTATTTAATAATAATCGATTTTTTTTATTTGAAATATATTTATTGGTAACTTCAATTAATTTTAAAGCGAGGGAAATCTTGTTATATTAATGTAATTATCTAGGATGAGCTAATCAAATCTGTTAAATTGATCCTAGTCACCGTCTCGGCGTTTCATTATCGCTTCGATCGATAGTTTCGTATATAAAAGATTTTGTGTGTAATATCCAGGCAAGATGCAACTAAAGAACTTAATTTACTGCGATTCTTATCAGTCGACTTCTGTTGAGGACCTTATCTTTCTCGTGTTCACTAGCGAATGCCTTTATCGCGGAGCTTTTTCGGATGAATCTTCATTTTTATGAACTAATAACTGCAGTTCTATTTTCGCGAATGGAGCATTGAGTGCACAAACGAGAAAGGAGTAAAAGAGGTCCACCGAGAAACCTCGATGAATTACGACGTAATTTTGCTTCGTCTCGATTGTTTTCGACTAGACACTGTTTATCTTTCGTCGTTTGTCCATCGTGCATCGAACTCGCGCTTTTTCCCCTTTCTTTATTTATTGGAATACTCGTTACAAGCAGGTTACAAGGAGTTCAGCTTTACTCGTTAAAAGCTAGGAGGAGAAATTTAATAGACATGCATAGAATATATATATATATATATATATATATATATATATATATATATATATACACGTGTATGTACTTGCTTGTTTTCCACCTGCATTTTATCGCCTCGACATACATTCACCATAATCGCAGCAATGCTTGTTTATGTGTCACGATACATTTACCAAATATTTGTCAGACATTTCGTATCCTTGGCTGATTCACTTAAATCGAGCAGATCGTTAGCACAGGATTGTGATGAATGACGCTTCTCGTGTTCGCTTTACATAACTCACTTGGATAATTTGCCGATGACCTTAATAGTGATCTAAAATTAAGTCTCGTCCAATATAGACGCAAATAGCGACACATATTTCGGAACTTTAAGTTAATAATTTGTAAAGAAAAATGAAAAAAATTTCTACGTTTGCATAATAGTACATATGTATATATATATAATTGCTGTTAATTATTCATCTCACGTGGTAGGATTTTATAATTTTATTTTTAAATTCTATTCTTAAATTTTATTATTAGTATATGAGCTATTAATAAAATAGAAAATTCTACCGTAGCTTAAACTTTATTAACTGCCATATGAATTCATTATCAAAACGCTCTTTTTACGGCGGACTCACGAATTTTTCCGCGGGAATTTGCGCGTGATATCCCAGACAAGACGAGACGAGACGAGACGAGACGAGACGAGATGAGATGAGACGAGATGAGACGAGATGAGACGAAACGAGCGAACCGGGCTGTCCGCCCTACGTACGGCGCGAGTACGAGGCGGTTCCTCTCGAGACGATTGCCGTTGAGGTAGGGGACGAAAGGAAGGCTCGAAAGGAGGGAAGAAGGCTCGCTTGTGCAAACAGAGGAGCCAGTTTTCGCGCCGCATGCTGCGCGCTGCGTCTGCACCTCCCCAAGATCCATCACCTTCGCGTACCTTCTCCTCCTCCTTCATCTCCTGCCCCTTTTTACCTCCTCCTGCCTTGCCTTCTTGCGCGTTTCCCTCTACCTTTTCCCTCTGTGTTACTCTGCTCTCTCTCACCTCTCACGGCACTCAACTGCCGACAACGAGTCTCTCTCCTGACCGGCGATTACTTAAGTCCCTCTCGCGAAGCAGAACGGCGTATGTTGCTGCACCAGGGGATTGAGACACTGTGAGAGCGTCCTTGAAGAGTCGTGTATCAGGCTTTGAGGAAGAATGCGACACGACGAATCTTCGGGAATTTCAAGTCTTTCAAAATTTCATTGCCGTGCTAGTTATAGTTAAATGTCAGCTAACGTGGCTGTCAATGTTTTCTATCGAATAGTACAAACCGTCATACTGTATCCTAATAATTTATTAAATGGAAGTACGATGACTCATTAGATGAGTTATGTAATATATTATGTGGACATATCGTGCAATATTATGCAGTCGTGAAAATAATGCAATAACTATTTGCTGAGTTATTTTTATATACTGGTATAAACAGATTGTGAAAATATGTTATATATTTTTTTTCCTACTAATTCATCGCATTAGATGCGCTTAATATTTCGATCTGTGATTTAACTGCAAGTCATATTCTTAAACATATACAAGAGAATATAGAACTTGAACGCGAGAAAGAAGAAACACGATTAGGAATGATAAGTCATATAATTCAAGTGCGTCAGAAATAACACGATAATTACTATCATCTACAATCAAGGTAAATAATAATTATCGACTTTTCGTTACCACCAGGTAAACACAGCTATGATCGACGTGACACGCTTATAATTACCATGACGTGACATACTTACCGCACATTTAAATGATCTTCCAAAGCGTCTTGCCTGACGTTTAACGTTTCTAAAATCGAACATTTTGCGCGAATTTCAACACGAAAGAGGAAAAGACGGAAAAGGATACAGATCTGTATACAAAAGAAAAAAGAGCCAGGCACGCAAGCCTGGTCGCAAGCACCGATCGTCCGGACTGGAATTTAATTATTCGAGTCGCTGCGGACTGTGATTACCGCGTCAGCCCGATAAACCAGGCTCTTCACCTGTCGCACCTTTGATCTCGTGATACCTCGCGTTGCATTCCCGTCCGTCTTGATGCGCCGGTATTCGTCTACTGTACATCGTCGATGAGTGCGTTCGCATCGGCCAATCGTGCGTTTAGGTGTTAATGACAGGGTCGCTATTATACGCGCGCGCTCATAACGAGTGAGCTGCGCCTCTCTTTCTCCTCCTGCCTTTCCCTTTTGACTTTTTCTTGCGCTTTACACGGTCGGTACCGACCATCTCTCCCTCGCGCGTTGTATTATAGCTTTCATAACGCCGACGCCGCGAAATTGTAGCGACCCAGTGGTTCTCGATCCGGCACGGATCGTTTTACCTCCGTACCAAGGCCAGTATCGTCCCACCAGCTGCATCGACACTTCTTGCGTGGACATGTAATTTATTTTGTTCGATTAATTTAAAAAAAATAGATATAACAGAAATTTTAAGCTTCTTCAATTTATTAAGTTGTGTCGTAGCTTAATTGCGGGATAAAATAGTTTGCACAATTTGCTACATTGTGTTAGAAAAATGCAGGTAGTTGCGAACCTGTAACAAGCGGCGAATTGGTTCCTATATCGCGAGGAGCACGTAGAAGTAATATATGGGATCCATTCTTCTCTCCCTCTATCTTGCTCTTTTCCTCTTACGCGCGCAGGCCCATCCTACTAGTTATTATCCGGGGTAATCGTGCCTAAAAGCCGGTGCCCGCTTTTGATTAAAATTGGCTTTTAATTCATTTGGCAGCCTCTAATCTCGCGGCGGCTCCGATCAGAGGGAACCAGAGCGAAGGCGACGAGCCGGTGTGGAGCGAAAGGGAATAGGGCGAAGGGAGGGAGAGTTGAAGGAGAGAAGACAGAGGTTTGAAGCGAAAAATTTAGTGGCTTCCTCTCTTCATTCTCATACGCGCCGCCGAGCTTGCGAGTGCGCCATGAATAAATTCCAATGTGGCATCTTTCGCCAAGATATATTACGTCGATCGATTGCGGATAGGTCTTGCGAAGGAATGCAGCTCTGCTTCTTACATGCCCTGAATTTTATATTTTGCGAATAGCGTTCGATAGATGCGTCATAGGAATTATGAGAAATACATAATTGTCCATTTAAAATAAAATGATTTTACTTTACACTTATTGTTTTTATAGTAATCTATAGTTTTTGCAAGAATTATTTTTATTGTACAGTTATTGATATAATTTTCTATTTTGTCTCTAATTTAATATCATAGAATTTGGAAATGTAATCACAGAGATATTATTATCCGTCCTCGTATTATCATATTTCTCAATACGATTCTTTGTTGAAAATAATTCTGAATATTTTCGCTGATATCAAGATTTCGTTTATTGTTCGATTTATTGTTCGATTTACATCCTGAAATTTCGAAGAAAGAATTCATTGACCGAGGAGAGATCCATCAAGTAGAAGATTGAAATCAACGTGCTGTAGACGTCTGTCTCCGCGCGTCTAGTAACTTACTAACAAACGCGTCAGCACTCGAATGGCGCGCCGGTCTCACTTCCTTTCTTTGATAACGATAACCATCGCTTCGAGACGAAGCGACAGAGTTTCGCTGTGATTGCTTCGGTCGCCGACGACGATGTCGACGGCGACGAGGTACCGGAAATGTGAAAGTTCGGTAATGGGTAACTGGAGCGAGCAAATACGTACAGCGGACTTTGTGAAACGCGGTAATGTCGTTGCCATCGGGTTGTTATCATCGTATCTTTTTCCGTCGTTGTACCGTAGATGTTGCGTGACGCATATCTAAAATTTCGGTGTCATGAACCGGAAGGAAGAGAGAGAGAGAGAGTATCGGCTCGTATAATTTCTAATTTGTTTGCAACCATCGCGATACTTACATTATCATGTAACGCATATTCTGTAATAACTTGCTATTATAGTTTGCTATGCTCGAATTTTTACAGCTGCATATAATTCACACAATTGGTTCAATAGGCGTAGTTAAATGTTTTAAACTTTTTACTTTAGTACCGATAAATTATTCTCAATTAATAAAGAAATTACTTAACATCTATTACCAATTTTATTGATATTTGTATAAATAATATTTCTTTTTATGATAATAAAAATAAAATTTCAAGGTTTTATCTTTATTAATTAAATTATCATTTGATTGATCGCGAGCAATCGGCAAGAAACATGAAAATATTTTGATCAAATATTTGATCCATTAAAATTATTAAGTATCGTACCTCTGCATCATATGATTGATAGATTATTTGAAAAAATATTTATTTATATACAGATGTCTTTTACTCATAAAAATTTAAACTTTTATAAAAATTTTTATTAATAAATGAAAGAATATGTATATGGAACTTTTCCTTCTCGATAATTTTTATTATGAAATATTTTGGTTGCTAATACAGTTTCTCATATACGAAATAATCTATTCTAAAAATGCTGTGTTTATCTTAACATCTATCTAAATTGCAAAATAATTGTAAAATATTTCCTGATTAATCAATCAGTTCTTTTGAAATACATCTTTCGATTATAGCATCTATCAATCAGCACATCAATATTCAAAAGACTTCGGTTGTCACTTTTAAGGATACATAATCACGTAGATATTTCTCACGTAACTACCTCAAGCATAGAACAGAAGGGACAATTATTTGTCCTCTTTAACGATACTATCGGAATTGACGCTTCATTGCGAGGTAAACCTAATTAATTAGCGTAAGTGACGTAATTAATTGGAGCAGACTGCACACTGTAAGCGGCTAGTGAAACAGCAGTTTGAGATTAAGTCCTCTCTCTGTCCTGTCGCTTTTTTCGTCTACGCAGAGCTGTGGAAGGCGAATAAGAGAAAGAGACATAAGCAGGAGGAAAGGGAGAAAGAAAGAGAGAGAGAGAGAGAGAAAGAGATAGAGAAAAAAATAGACTGGTGAGCCGAAGAAGGGCTTTACGAGGCAGTTCGGGGACATTCTTGATTTCGATGTTGGAAGGGCATCCGACGAGAACCACTTGAATTTAACGAGGCTCCGGCAAATGGGCCACCCTGCAGACTCACCTTCTTTATTCTTTCTATACTACTGAAGCTCATGCCGCACTACTAACCCACGGACAAACACTCGATCCCAAGATTGCGCCTTCCGTCAAAGTTTCCGAGAAACGTTGCGATCGGCTTTAGACAAACCTATCAGCGAAAGGACAAAACTTTTCCCTTTCTAAGTTTGATTCTTTTCTCATTACGATTCTCTTACGTACTCTAACACATGTCGGAAATAGATTCTTTAAAGCAGTATAAACTCTTTCTCTCTCTCCCTCTTTATAGACTTTTGATTTTAATTGAAGAGTAAATGCTTCCACGAAGATGCTTATAGCATAAAACAAGTTTATTTTAATATGTACCACAAATAAATACAGATATAAAAATATTATCTGTTACATTCTCGTTGTTGTAAACTGCGAGAATAAGAAAGCAATCGAATTTCCATCGCTTTTAATCCAGTTTTGACGTTTTACTGCAATGTGTGAGCATATTGAATTAGATGTTTCTCGCACTAGAAATAAAGAGGAAAAGCAGGGGAAAAAAAACATTCGATGCGCACCTGTACCCGGTCGGTCCCTTTTTTTCTGTCCATCCGGCAGACAAAGGGTGCCTGCTTCTCGCTCGACAAAATTTCGTAACACCAGGTAGGAAGGGTGGAGGGAAAGAGATGTGAAGACACGCGGAGCGAGAAAGAAAGACGGCGCTGGCTACGGTGCAACGTGCACTTCGGGGTCGAGGCACGACAGGATCCGCTAAGTGGCAAAGCACACACCGGACGGTCTGTGCCTCCTTCATTAGCACCAACTAGCCTCGGCGGCGGGCTTAGCCGAGTCTTTTCTTCTTTTCTCGATGCCGAAGAAACGCCTTGGTAGAGGGGCTCCGGCGTCGTTGTAGGTACAACTCGCGCCATAAACCTCGACGAGGTCTCTTCTCGGAAATATGCCAGCGCGCATACCGAAGCACAAAACGGTTCGCTTTGTGCATCCTGTCGCTTGTCCTCCGAGATCGAAGCTGGTAGAAATTGCAAGGGTTTTTCAAAGTCTCTCGGGTTCTTCCGAGTCATTCTTATTCGAGTTATTTACAATGCATATTGCTTTACGCGAAGTTTCCCGTTATTTTCTCTCTTCCATAAAGAGAGAAAAGGATTTTGAAAACGATCTTTAAAATTGCATAATAAATTTTATATCGAATTTTTATTTAAATATAATAGTTTATTACTGATGTTATTATTGATGTTTCACGGCTTCTTTCTCTTTTTGCGTGTTACAGAGAAACTCACCACACAATCGGAAGATTTCAGTAGGAAGCTGTACATCTTTGCGGAGAAGAGCCAACGATACATTTGCTTCAATAAACGGTGGAAACTTGTCGGCCTGGTAATTACTCGCCTACCAATTAGTAGACATACTTCATCATCCCGAGTGAGCGAGTAGATTTACACGCACTGGTAAACGCCTCGTATTGCACTGTTCGTAAATTTCTATTCATCACTTATATGCGGGGCTGTAATTTAGAAATTGGATTATTAACAGTCTGATGATTTAAGGCTTCAACGTTTACGACGTATATTACAAGCTTTAATTTTACTTGATTCATCGTGCGTTAAATTTACCGCTCAATTTCCTGAATCCGTCTTGAGGGTATCCTCGAATAATTATTGTTTATTTAATTTTCAATTTCGATCGATTCATTAAACAATAACTCCCAAATTCTAAAAAAAAAAAAAAAAAAAGTGTAATTCTATTGACTCATGTACTCTTAGATTTATAAATATTTTAAATCTTTTGCAGTCTTATATATTCTATATTATAATAAAAGTTAAAAATTTTAAAAATTTTTTGAATAAAATTTATCACATTTTTTTACGATTGAAAAAAACGATTGATATTTAATATCCATTTCATATGTTATCTCAAGTTGCAAAAGATTGAAAAGCAGCAAATAGTATATCACGAACCGTTGACTGTTTATTTCCAGCCTAAGAAGCAAAAGGGACCGATGTGTCAGTTTTACGAAGTATACAACGGCTCGTATCTGAGGTACAGGAGCGTGGTCGACGGTTCGCGGTATATCGGCTTCAACAAGTTCGGTAAGCCGATGAAAAATCCCCACGGCAGACAGGAGTGCTTCAACTTCATCAAGTACAACCCCCACGCCGACATAAACCACCACAACAGCCTAGTGAACGCGGAGATGGGCGGTATGGAGCCGCGGGAGCCGTACGTCGTCTCGAGGAAGCCATCGCCGGTGATGAGGGCCACGAAGAATTCCCTATTGCAGGCCGACAGTGCGAGGCAGCACGCGCACACGTCCACGCATCGCCATCGACATTCGAATCGTTGGAAGATGCGGCAGGACGGAGCGGACTCGGGGCCCCGGAGACGGCACGAGAGTCGCCTCCTCGTCGAGGCCAGCAAGTATTGAGCCGCGTGCGAGCTCGCCGATCAAGACTGCCTCCTCCATTACCCCGTGAGAACCTGAGATCAGACTGCCAAATACGCTGGTGGACCGCTCGTGGTCGGGATGTCAGGAGCCCACTTAACGGCGCCTCGTGAGTCGCGACTCGAAGCACCACGTATTCGTTCGAATTCGGTCGGCGAATCGAGAGCGTGGACGCGGCTCGCAACTGTGTGAGAGAGCGCATACCCACACACCCACACCCACACACGCCTTATAGCTGCGCCCGTTCAGTTTCCGTTTCCGCCCGGTGACGTTTCCGCGGCGGGAACGGGTGTCGTCGTCGTCGAGAAAGCGTCCGCTAACATAAGATCGAGAGGGAGACGCGAGACGACGTGGAAGCGTGAGCGCGCGAGTTCCCGCCCGACGAAGCTATCTCAATTTCACGCGGTTAAGTTCGATTTACACTTGCCCCGACTGACCCCTTCAGGCAAGTATGTACCTCGTAACAATAAGAGTTTTTTTCTAATCATTGATTACGGCGCCTCGTGAGTTTGTTTCGCGCGCGGAATCGTTCGTTATCTCTCTGTTCTTGTCTCTTTTTTATACCACATACACATTCATTCTCCCTCTTTTTCTCATTCTATCGATCTATCTATCTATCTATTTATCTTTCTATCTAGCTATCTATTTACTTTTCTTAATCTTGTGACGAAGCGTAGCCACGTAGTACATATTTCTTTCACATTTCGATGCTGCGCGTCGCCATAAACTGTGCGATACCAGTCATGTAAATTCGTTTAAACCCCATTATTTCCCAATCGATCGTTTAATGCGAATGGAAGGAATTCACGTCGTATAGAAAACGCAACCGAACGGCTGCTGTGCTTCGAGCGCGGTCACTGGCCCGCGATGGTAGCGCAAAAAGACGCGCGGACGACGCACGCCGATGGACATGTCTTCTCGACTTGCCCGACAAACGTAATCCGTCTTTCGGAGATATCGTGAAATATTAAATTATTAATATACACACACTCACACATACATTGTATATATATATATTTTTTTTTTTTTTCCGAAATATTTTTAATCTAATTCTCGCAAACTTAATTCGCTCAAATATGTGATATTGATAAAAAATTCGATTAAATGCCCGACATGAACAATTCGATATCTCAATATATTAAATCTTGTATGAACAAAGCAGAAAGGAAATAGACAGAATTTTCTTTATATTAAATAATTAAACTGACGCACCAATTCATTAATTCGGCTCTTCTTCCGTAATAAATTTATGCGCGATGTGCATAATAAAAGGATCACGATCTCCGGTACGGTTCATTATTTTGTGAATCGAAGCCAGGAACGTTGTCGGCGCTGGTCCAGCGAAGAAATATTTGTCACGTTGCGGACGCTCGTACGTCGTCGTTCTTACGCCCTCCTGCGCAGTTAGAGCTCACGCCGCGCAAGACTCTCTCGCTCGCTGTGCTAATTACGCCGCCTAACGTAGCGTGCGTGCGTGCCTGCCCGCGTGTATGAATAATGTGTGCGTGCCTGCCTGCGTGTCCGCGACGCAGGCCTCACCGCCGCCGACGCACAAACTCGTGGCACGATCGATTACGAACGTGCCGAGTATATGATGACGACCGACGACAGTTCTCCGAGTTTTTCTTTAATAATCTCCAAGCTTTTATTTTCACTTGGGTCGTCGATATTTCGGCGATATTTCACGGCGACGATCAGTTTTATATATCGGGATTCTATCAATATCTTTGAAGATTGATAACGATGTCATTGCGCGTGGCTTTGAAAATATAAGAAACACAATGTTTCAGATGCGGGACATTTGAAGGCTTAATGTAAACAAGGCTCGAGAAATGAGCGTCATGTTTTCAAAAAAAAATTACTTTTGTATTTATAAGAGCTCTCTATATTAATATATTACAGCAGAAAGCTGTATACGTAATTTTTGAGAATTCTTATGAGATACGCAATAAAAAGATAAAGAGTATATTTCTATAAAATGACATCGATCGAACTATCGATATATATATATATATTTTCTAAATAATTTCACGTGAAATCTATCTCGAAACACCTTTTCCTTTCAAGCATTCGGACAACGGCGATCGGTTGGAAACTGCATGTTTGTGCGCGAGCATATATTATATTTGTGTGCATTTTGCGTGCATACGTATTTCGCCTCCGGAACGCGTGTGAATGCGTGTAATATATAATGCATTACCGTTAATAAACTTAATCTTTAGAATGCTATCGCAGACTGTATTATTAGGCTAGGTACATGAATATATGACGCGGTGGCGACTCGACGAAGGGAACCTAAGGGACGCTGAGTTCTTTGCGAGAACGTCTTGTGTGATCTTATTTTTCGCTTCTATTTTCCGACTGGACGCCGTCCTTGCGCGTCGCGCCGATTTTATCTTCTACAGGACACAAGAAAGGCACCCTGGGGTCATCCATTTTCGCAGATTCGCCACATAAGGAGCGCCTGTTCCCTTTCCCCTTCAAAGAAAAAAAAAGAGATCACTCCCTATAGGTAGCTTATTTATTGAAATCATGTTTAGGTACTACGGAAGCCGAAACGCCCGAGAGACTCTTCGTTGTCCTTGTACGTATATATATATATATATATATATATATATATATATATATATATATATATATATATATATATATATATGTATATGTATGTATGTATGTATATGAAGATATGCGCTGCTCTCTTTTTATCGTTTTCACCGTTGCTCATCGTTTTCCTCTTTTCATTCTTTTCTCTTTTCTTATCAGTCACATTCCTCAATTATCATTTCGCGCAACATTATTTCGTCACAACTATGTGTGAATCGTTTGATACGATGTTACTAATTGTTCGCTCGAGAGTATTTCATCGGCTTTTAACTTATTTATACTTTTTTCTTGGAAAGATATTTTTGTATTGTAAATTCTTTTCATATGTAAAAAAAGTAACGATTAATTATGCATTTACATTTATACGCACGTATATTGTTGTAAATTCTAACAAGGAGTAATATTCCAATTATACACACACATATTATCAAAATGTTAATTACCCTGTTTGAATAACTAAATTTATTTAAAGACATATTTTATTTTTTCTGCGTTCCTTCACTCGTTTCGCGATTATTAAAACACGCTTTTCACACAAAGTCTGAAAAATACTCAATATTTGATTAATTTAATTGCATATGAGTGGCAGTGCATAGAAAAGCTTATTCCTACGGATGTTTGTATGTGTGTTAAAAAAAAAACAGTAGAAGCAATATGCACGTAGTAACGCCACGTTTCGTACAACGAATAAAAAAAAAAATTAATTTTGTAATACATTCTTAATAAATTAGGCATTTATTTCTTTGGGAACAACAATTTTTATATTCTGGGATCTTTATTTGCTTTCTTTATCACAGACTGCTTTTAATTGTATTAAAGTCTTAAACCTTTCGGTGAGATTCGTTATCGGCACGTGGCGAGTGCAAGCTAAGCACGATAAGATGTCGCGTGTAAACAGAAAATAAATGCCAGCAGCTGACCATGAGAAAGGCATATAAAATCCGACGCTTATAATTTAATAACAGATAACTAATCTAAAAAAACGTATATGTATTGTATTCTAATATGGGTATTGTAACTCCACCTTTAAAAAATTAACCAACTCGTTTTGTATGTGTAAGCCTAGCGTCACGTAGCGACGTGCAGAGAATCACCGCGGCGTTCACGGCGATGTGTAAAAAAAATGATAGAATAATTTTTATGGAGTTTGCGAGTCTCTTCGAAAGCGAGATATGTCACTGTTGTTCTGCATATATATATATATAAATATATATGAATATATATATATATATATAAATGAAGAAAAAAAGCGATTTCCCGACCAGCGTCATTCTCGCGATCTCATCAAACTATTCGTAATCGAGTCTCGTTTTGGTATTAATTTTGGGATTGAGAAAAAAATTTAATTCTTTAAGAAAAGAATCAATTCTTTGTTTGACATTCGTTTGTTTATACATTTTTATATATTAGCAAGAATTTTCATTGGTTTTTAAACTCTGTTAATAGTACGTAATGTTGTCGATCGTTTTATCATTTACCTGACTCGATTATGAGCAGATTATCATTCATCTATCCTACAAAACCTCCTTTTTTTTACATCCTCACGAACCAGAAAACGGTATGAAACGAACAAAACACAAGAGATGAATCTGACTCTACCCCTCCCTATAGATAGATAGTATACATAACAAATAAAAATAAAAAAAGAAAAAGGTAAAATATAAATATTATATATATATAAATAAAAATATATATATGAAAGATGATGTGTATTGTAAGATATTTAATACCGACTTGTCTTAGGCACACCCGATGACGATCGATAACAATGAAACGATGATAATAATTATTACGATGATTGTTGTATAACGAACGACGACGATGATGATATTCTACACTGTAATTCGCGTTGTAATATAGAGGCCCACCCGTTACCTACTAAATCGATGTATCGATGTACCCCGGCCGTGCTGTGCTCATGTGCACGCGTCTCGAGGGGATGACCGATCGAGAGAGAGAGAAAGAGAGAGAAGACTTGCAGGTGCTTCGCGCTTTGGACGACGGCCAATTAGCCGAATTGAGATTTTTCTACGAGAAGGACCGGGAGCCACTTTCGTAACTGGCCGACGTTCAACGAGCGTTGCATCCCGGATTGGAGAAATTAGATCGGTTTTGATTGCGCCTTCGCGCTGCTCGGCGTTAATCATCTTGGATGTAGCGCGAAAGACACACACGTACACATGCGCGCGCGCGCATCACACATACACACACGCACACACGTTTTATTTACGATGCGCAACAGTCTTACGAACGAGCACAGCACGCCCGGCAGCAACTAGCAATAATATAACATTCCAACTTAAATCGCATACGTACTGCGAATTCTAATAATGTGTGCCGCCGTACGAGAGAGAAAAACACTGTCAAATACACGCTCATACACTGCTATTCGTCGTATTTATTATCATACCGACTTCTTATCCTTCTAATGGCTATAATCCTTAAGTCCGCATGCAAAACGACAATATGAAGAAACGGTAGCTAAACCAGTCTCTAGAGCGATAAAGTAGCATACGATTTGGTCCAACGAGTTATGCAAACAGCAGAAATGTTTGTAAAAAAACAAGACGGGTTTGTATAGCGCCCGTAACGTAGTTAATCTTACATTTCTCTCCCCAAAGTGTTTAAGAATCTGTTATGATAGCCGTTAGATAACTTGTTTCTTTTTAGAAGAGAAAAAGCACGTCACTACGTATTTATTTTTAACAATTTTATAAAGAGGCGTTATATACCTATTCATCTCAAATTCGTTATATAATAGAATGGCAAACATTATTGTTATAGATTTTTTTACAGCACCGAAGAAGGAGAATGTTCCAGCATCGTGAAAAAAATTCAACTTCACAGGGAACGCCGAATTTTTACCGGTCATGGATTTGTGTGAGACTCTCAATATACTTATCCATCCACTCGAGCCGTCTCGAGATGGAAAGCTAAAATCAAACACATCAAACACGTTCTGACGGCGGCGGCAACACGATCCGACCGAGAGGTTTCTCTATTTGCAGCGATGGTTGAGAAAGAATCAGGATTTTTTTCTACATACATATACAGGAAGAGAGAGAGAGAGGGGGGGGGGGCAGTCGTAAAAGAAAAATATGTTGGTGAATCTCGTCTCTGCCTAAATCTCGAGCTATATTTCTCATAAATCTCGCTATCTCTCATATGAGTGTTTAACTTAAAAATCGGCTCGTTAAAATCGCTGTGAGTTGCAGCACCCTCCTTATCCTTACACAAAGTCTACCGTTTCGTTTTCCTCTCGTCGTCGAATCTACCCCTTTTCCTTCCTCCGGACCCTCTACATCAACGTACATTCACGCGTCACCGGGTAGGTTGACAATGTTCTATGGTGCGTAAGTTCCCGCATCTAGATCCCAAGATTATCTTCTTCGGCGTGCGGCTTTCGTGCTCCCCCATCGGAAACTCTATCTTACCGGATAATGCCTGCAATCCGCTTTCGTCCGGATGCGGCGGATTGGTGTCCCAAAATTTCACACGAAATGCACGCACCAGTCGACAGTACGATAAATAAATCATTTAAAATCTACATTTATGAGATTCCTGTGATTGAATATAAAATCTATGTCATTTGAGATTTTATTTTTGTTTCTAGCTATTTTTTTATTCACTTAGCCGGTTATGTATTTATCTATGTAATATATATTTTTAAATGTGTTTCACAAATAGAAAGATGCAGGTGCATACTGCAATGTTAAATATTCTACACATTCCTATTTTAATATTTAATAATAATCAAATAATATAATAAATGTTATATACGATAATTACGCAATTATCATGTATGTATAATAAAATTTATTGTACTTATTATATTAACTTGAATAAAATAAATTCATTTAATTTATAAACTCTTTGAGACGTTTATAAATTAAAAATTATTTATATTCTTTAATATTGAAACATGCGATGTTTTGTTAGTTTGACCTTATTAACGATTCGGAATGCACAGTATTTTTTTGTAATATTTGTATACGACGTGAAAACGAGTCAGAGATGAGCATCGTGAACGGTTCGTGGATTCACAAATGCGGCGAAGCGATGGCGTGCCGTTGGCGGTATGCCCGCGCGAGAAGAAGGTCCAGCGCGCAGCCTCCAATTAAGATCTCTCAATTAGCGTATCTTATCGCGCAGTTGCTTATCTGCCCGGCCTGTCCTGGACAGGTTCCCGGAGCGTTTCTTTCTCAGTACGGCGCGTTTCTCCGGTCCCTGGACCAGTCTCTGGATCGGTCGGTCTATTTCTCGGGCGTTGCTTCACCTGCTTGCACGCGTGCGTTTTGTGGCCCGCAGCGATGCCGCCTTCGTTAAATCGAGTACCGTCGCACCGGGAGAATATTAAGTCAGCGATCGTTAGAAGAGATCCTATCCACACGATCCTATCCAGTCCTCCTGTTCAGCCGCTACCAGCTGCGATCTCTACTATTTCGTAAGAGGTTTCACGGGAGAGGCAGATACGCCGCTGCGCTCTTGGATGTATCTACGCAATTAGACGCGCGTGTACGCTTAATTATCCTGCGTGTCGAGCGTTTATTAGACTTTGAAACGGTTATTCCTAGTCGAATTAACGAACGTAACTTCGCGCGTATAACTTGACACATTATTAGTCGCTGCGGGAACGAGCGTGGTGTGCTGCTTCTAATATCTGAACACATAAATGCATTACACAATTATCGTATATAAGCATAATCCCTGTTCTATTTGCCAAAGATAAATTATATTAAATGTTATCTTTTAGTATTTATCGAATGATGTAAATTTGTTTGGAATTTACAATCGATGTATTGTTCGATTTTTCTTTCTATTGAGTACCCATATTGTTAAAAATTAGAACGATTTCCGGTTTATATTCTTTTTGCATACCGGGTTTCTTCTGAACGCCTCCATTTAAAGAAGTTTTAAAAAAGGCGGTTGTTCTGATCTTTCAAAGAGGAATGACTTGACGTCCATTCAGTAAATTGACCGCTAGGGAAACGGTGGGGTCCGAAAGAACAGTGACAATCTGAGAAAATAGGGGATGAATGTGTGTGTGTGTGTGTGTGTGTGTGTGTGTGTGTGTGTGTGTGTGTGTGTGTGTGTGTGAGAGAGAGAGAAGACTAAACTTCTGAAAAGGGACCGGATAGAGGAAAGAGAAAGGATTCTGTTTTCCATACTTGGGTGATCTCTAGCAGTTTCTTGCAAAGAGCATGTCGTATAATCAAAGTACCCGAACATCTACAGCCGCGTGAGCGTTTTGATTTTGACAAACTCTGCAGAAAAGTTTAATACATTTTACAAATATTTAATCATATATAATCCTATACGAATTTTATAAGCTGCTATATTTCCACGTAAATTTATATATGATATCTACGGATATCATTATTAAATTTAAATATCTTATTAATATTGATTATCATTTAAAATCTTTGAATTATTTTTTCATATAAAATCCTTAATTTATTTTACGCTTTCGTATATTTTTTTTTTATATTCACAGGAAGTGAAATACTAAAAAATGCGAAGAACTGAAGAAGAAGAAGAAGAGCTGCTATTGCTCTAGAGTAACAATAAAGAGCTGACCTCGGTAAATATTCGACAGAGACAGCTTGCCGTATTGTGTCACCTCGACCTCTCTTTTAATCGCTGCGATTTCCGTCGTGTCTGAATTTATGTGCGGACTTGCCGGGTGGTCACGCAACGCCCTTCGAAGAAAATCGAGGAAATTCCATGTCGATTTTTCGCGCGTTTACGCCCCTTCGCTTAGCTCACATGAGCAACGGAAGCACCAGGTGGACTTTCACTCGGTTTTTCACCCTTGGTGTAGCCCGATTCTCATCCGGGTAAATGCGACCAGTATTCGATTCTTTAGATGATTCGAATAAACGGTTGCCCATGCCTGTGTGAGATCCTTTGTTATACGCTTTACTATAGACACCGTTCTCAAATATGTTTCAAATTTCACTTACAAAGGAGATTTTAAATATATATTGCAAATGTCCTTATCTTTTCATAGCGCCGCTATAATACGCAATAATAAATGCGATAATATAGATAATACGGTGTAGAATATAAATATTTTTACGTAATTAATAGTCGAAAATATTTACCAACGTATTATATTGTTTAACGTTTTATACTGTTTTTCGCGGCGGAATTTATTAAACTATCATTAATATTTTTTTATACTTACAACTTTTACATGTTTTATTTGGATAAGGTATATGTATATATTGACATGTATTTATAATAGAACGTGAAACAATTAATGTATCAACAATTGATATATTCAAATGGAATGACAATGCGTGAACGTGCTTAAATATGTACATTCGAGTGTGCTTGTTTAAATCGTTTTTATTCAATCATTAAATACCACGAGATGCGACATCGCATCTATCAATTCCAGCATTTACACTTTCCCTGAAATATCGAACACGTCCGCGTATGCGTATAGAATTTACCTCATCAATCTGTTATTGATGTGTGGCTATCGATTAACTGCGGATAAATCTTCGAAAATCGTTGGAATCTTGTGATCGTGTTGCTACCGGTTTGCCTTAATTGGACCAAGCATATAAATGTGAATCTACCGCTTTTTCGGTGATTGGTCTTATCGGTTCATTATCCGTAACATTGGCTACTCCCGTAATCGGAAATATCGTCGATCCTAAATGATTACACGAACGTAGAGGTAAAAGATGGAGAGAAAAAAAAAAATAGAAAATGAGGAAAAGAAGACAACTCGTAATTTTGAACAAAGCCCGATAAGATCGTTGATGCCCGTTAAAGATTGATCTGTTAAATCGATAACGTAAAAAAATACGCTTTTCAGCCGTGATTGATTCTGGAAAGGATTTTAATGACGGTTTAGATTTGAAGTTAAAAAGATGAAAATTTTAGTACCCGCATAAGTGAGATAGCCGTTGATGTAATATCGAGTGTATAATTACAATTTTTAATAAAAAATAGAGTTGCATAATGTAATTAAAAATTGATTGTCAACTAAAAAAATGGATATTTTTTTATAAAATTATAGTCTTGTATATTATAATAACAATATGAAATATTATCTATGACATCATTATAATGATAATGAGTTTCTGTTGATTCGCGCTGATGATTTATGACATTTATTTACGCGATGCGAGAGAACACCAATAAAATTTGATTCTTCATTAGTCATCATATAAGGCGAGTATGACAAAGTGTTTTATTGATCATTATCACATGAGTTATTTGAAATGTTATGATAGTTGAAAATTTAACACACATGACATAATGATCTAGAGATAAATAAATCATCGACTGGCATTATTCATCCAAGTAATATGTGACATCGTGTGACAAACATTTTTAAAAAAGGTTATTTGAACTGTCATGAGATAATGCTTGTTCCGCCCAATAGCTTGTTTCAGAAACATTTTGTTTGATACATTTGCAAATTTATTAAATTTATCATTTAAAGACAAACAAGAAATTATCAATGACTAACTGTTACAGTATTAAAACTCAAACCGTATCCTACGAGTAAGTATATACCCGGTTTCCTCAAGTGAATCTTTTTCCTGATTCCGCAATTTATCTTATCGTCGTTTTATGGCGAATGTAATTTCACGGAGAGACACTCTCGGAAGTGATACGAGAGAGGTCGTCATGAGCTTCTGCATTGGCACTCGCACAGTAGAGACAGGTAATTGTGCGCTACTTTACGAGGACGATAAGTTAAACCGGTGCAAAAACTAATACCCGGCAAATAACAGGCATTACTTATACTTATACACCGGTATATAGTCAGGGCGTCAAGCCCCTGGGCCAAGAGGCCCCGGCTGATATTGCATTACGCCTGCATGACATATGCATTCGCGTCTTTTACAACTTTTGCACTCGTGACAGCTACCATGCATAAAAGTATACGTAGAAAGGTATTTGCTATATTGATGGCATGCGTTCTCGTGTTACTGAGTTCACGATGACGACAGAAAATACAAAAGGACGAGAAAGCTATCGATTTTTATCTCTCATTTTCTGTCGACCAAGAATTGCGCTACTTTATTTTCTTGTTATGGTTAAATTACTATTTATTCTTGTTTAACTTTTATGAATATATACTACACTTGTAATATATAATTATATAATATTTTAGTTTGAAATATGTAGAAATTAATTTGTAACACTTGTAAGAAGAATCGAAAATTTATAAATTATTAAAATATTTGTTATATATATATATATTTATGACATTATATCGTCAAAAATCAAAGGTCAGGAAAATTGAAACTGATTTTGAAAGAATTATGTTGGAATATGAAATGGTTTGAAAAGAAGTCAACAGAGTCGACTTTATAGAGAGCTCTAAAGGCGGAACCGCAACAGACTCGAAATTCAATGAGTATTATGAAATTTCTTGCTGGCGTCAGCTGATTTTATCGACATTTTGCCAGTCACCCTGAACGGGATAAAGAACTTACGTGAAAAGATTCTTTTTCCTGGCTAATAATAAAGCAATCTATGATTTGAATCTTGAAATTTTTGATCTGTCTTTTTATAGAAAAAAAAATACTCGAAAAACCAATATTATTTTTAAAATGCAGTATTTCTTTCCTATATTTTATTGTCACCAGAGATTCATTTCTTAACAAATTTAAATAATTTAATGCCTTATTATTTAATGCAAAATAAATTATTTTGTAATGTTATAAGGCATTGCTTTAACACAATTTTCAATATGCTTAGACATTAATAAAATATGCAATATACAGAAGAACAATTGCATAACTATTACGCACAGATCATAGAAAGATATCGCAAAATTCTAACAAATATCTATCTATTTATTCGATCGATCGTAAGAATAGAAAATATACGAGGTTACCTGTGATGTTGATATCAACCAAGAATTGGTCAAAAGTATCGTTTCCACGATAACGCAATCGATGGCATAATCCATAAAATAGAGATGAAAAATCATAGAATAAATAAACGAAACTCGATTATATAGCGAGATCGTAAAACAGATGTAAATTTTTCGCGTTTATATCAAAGTACTCGGATAGGGTATTCTTTTTTGAATATATTTACTCGCGTTATATACCTCTCTCTCCCTCTCTCTCTCTTACTTTCTTTTTTTTCAAACGTGTCCTCGATGTACCGACACGATGCACGTGCGGCACTTCCTTCGCGAGTGGAGCAATTGAGAGCGATGCCATAAATATTCATCCCCCTCGTTATATTTACCCTTTCGTCATTTTTGAGCCGTATACAATACCAACCAAGCGTACCGAACGGTTTCCCTACGCAGGAATATTGTTCGTAAGCTTTGGAACTCCCTCGAACACACGTACAAAAGACGAGTTACGTAACAAAGCGTATACTAGACTTCAATAGATATATTGAAGATAGCATAATTTTAATATACACTTTTTTTCCACATACTAAAAATGTAGAAAATGTTAAAATGAATAATTTGGCATCATATTATTTTATTAATACATTCATGTAATTTCGGTGAAAATTAAAACAGTAAAAATAAGATATGATGAAACATTTGTACTTTTGTATATTAATTTATACATTCGCGAACATATATGCAAGATAAATAAAATGATATAGCAATATTATTCTGCAAATATTTGCAATACAACGATTTTATCGTTTTCAATGATTTGAAGTCAATTGCACTGGTAAAATATACGATTCACTATGTCAAATAAATCTATAGATAGCATAATCTATCGTCCAGAAGTCTGAATAGCTGTTATCTCATACCTTTATGCTATTTTCGATTCACGAGCATCGTAAATGTTATTCATGTCATTTCAGAAGTGGATTATTTTTCGTAAGAGACCTCCGTGATCGTGGAAGCTGCTTGACGATCTTGCAAGATTTATGGAAAAAGAGAGAGCGCCGATTAAGATCAATCGATCTGGTGATTAAGACGTAAACTTGTGTTGATACCAATACACACGCACGCTTACACACACACACACACACACACACACACGCACATATAAAAAGATGTGTAATATAAATTTGCATGGTTACTTTAATCCTATCATGTTCCTGGCCGCTGTACTATATTCGTTTTCGTTCGACGATATCTAGCAGGAAGGGGATTGGCGGCGAATAATATATTAGCATTCCACTCGAGCGCGAAGTTTATTGGCGACTTTAATGCATTTTGCTTACCGCTTATCTCCTACCTACCTTTTAAGCACATAGTTTTTTGATGAATAATTCAAGCGAAAGAGAAAGAGAGAGAGAGAGAGAGAGAGAGAGAGAATACGCGCAGACTTTACTCTCATTTTCCGTTAATCTACAGGTCATTCCTTCTTTTATATACCTATCACTTTATCCAACTCTTATTCTTTCTTTAAACCTGTACTTATATCACAGCTGCTTGGATTTCTGACTGTTTCGAGTATATGCTTCTCTGGCGGAGTTACAAATCAGGATAAAGATTGAAAGTAAGCTTATTATATCGATAGATAAATTAGATAGTGTATCGATAAGGATAATGCGTACACGCACCTGATATTTAATGTCGCGTATGCACATTGGTGGCATCAGTTAATCTATTCTGCGATATTAAATATTGAGCGATAACGTATCACATAATAAGAGACTTATCCTAAATTGCATGTAATAGATATTAAAAAATAAGCATATTTTTGTTAATATAGTTTAAGACGTCAATCGACTATTGTTGAACTCTCATGATAAATATTGCTGTAGGATCAATCTGTATTGAAAATTATACATCAAACTTAAACAATCTACACAATAATAATAACAATATCATGTGAATGATAATGCGTAAACGAAAATGTAATCATCTTAGTAAGAACGATCTTATATTTGTCAAAGAGTAATTGTGGAAAAAAAATAAGAGGGATGTTAGATCTCGCAAAGAAAAACATCGGCTACTACCACTTCCGCGCGTACCAAGTTTTGCGTCATCAACGTAAAAACATGCATGCACGATGGGTTTACAAGTGGGTTGATCGATGTCATTAGCAAGGCGCCGTGTTCTTTTTACGTGTTGTTCGTGGAAGAGCGGCTCTCCATTCCGGATTGCACAACGGCATGACACGGGTCTCGTTAACGCCCAGCACGGCGCCCTATTTGGTACCGATTTTATAAATAATCGCAGCCACGTGGGCCGTTGGACCGGGGTCGGAACACGCCTAGGAAGATAAATAACAATGGCTCCCCATTGAATTTGATTCCTCTCCTCCCGGAGAGCGGTATAGGTCGCCCGGTCCAGCAGCTTGTCCACTCGTCCGGTCGTGGGTGTGAACGCATCGAAGGTGCATTGGCAACGGATTCTTTCGCCGAGAGAAATCTCCATCTTTCTTCGTCTTTTTTTTTCGTCTGCGCGTGATTTCCGGTGAAAACTGCCTCTCTTTTCCTCGTTAGGTTAATTTGCTTCTGGCCGACGGCCAACTGGACAAGGATCCTTGGACAGGAAGAAATGTCGGAGTTCTTCGAATTAACTTTCGCGTAGAAGAATTCCATTCAACGCTCTTGACCTCTCGCGAATAGAAAAGATTCTCCGCGCCAGCAGCAGGTGCATATTTCTACATAAGTTTTTGACTTATGCTTTTCAAGAAAACAATCTTGAGATGTTTCTAGTAATGGCCTCATCATTTCGAATACTGGGAACATCTAAATTTAATTATTATTCGACAGTTGTTTTTGTGAAGATAATTAGCACATTTGTGTAGTGATGTAGAGTCACTAGCGATTTATTATCCGTATTGCCATCTTTAACTTTATACGTACAATGAAATAATATACATGTAAATCGAAAAACCTTATTGTAATGACATTTTTTTGCAACAAATATGCTGATCTCATACTACCTGGCAGCACTTTCCTCGTGTCGATTAGTGAATTCGTCTATTTCATTTTGTGGAATTGTCACTGATAATGAAACGTATGTGTATGTGTGTGGTGTATGCGCTGCTGACGAAACAAATTTGCTCTTTAACGTAAGACGAATAGTCGCTGCCACGAGTACCGAGAATTCAATTACCATTCCGGATGTAATGGTGGGGCGCACGACATGGCGGCCCGGAATTCGCGATAAGAGACACACAGAAGGAGAGACATATAGAAAGAGTCCTCTTTCTAAGTTGCGCGCACTCTCCTCGGAGACGCGAATACAGGTAGATTGCATATCTGCATTCACCTGCGGAGGGAGTCTGGCCAGACTGGCGCTTGATAAGCGGTCGTCGCGCGATAAGAGCGTGCAATGTGCGAGGGTAACGCACTCGCCTCTAGCGGTGCACTATAGAATGTTCGGCGGTAGTCTGGCGGTAAATATTTCGCATAGGTGCAACATGTGCAACGACGCAACGATGTTGCGCGTCGTACGATAAGCCGAAAGGGGATTTCCACAATTTGCTCAATAACTGGGAGGGGCGTTAATGCGTAGCAGATTTTTCCTCGTTACCTTTCATTGTTCGTTAGATATCGTAACCATGAAATAATTTAAAGATTGCTGGTCGTTGAATTCTAGCGAATAAAGTTCTACGAGATCTATCATGATGAGAAAAAAATTTTTTTTTAAATAATACAATTAGATATTTAATTAAAATTAATCTTAGATTATTTCTTGTTCCAGACTTTAATAGCGATATGTAAACAAAATTCAGTATAAAATATTAACATTATACATATACATCATACATATGTATATCACACACATTTGAATGCATTATATGTATATCATCTTTTATTTCTGTCGCACAGAATTGACGAGATCATGTGATATTTCATTGACAAAGTATACAATTCGTTCCGTACCTCTCTTAAAGCGAAAAATTTTGGGATCCGGTCCAAGACCGGCCTAAGAAGGAGAAGGAACGAGGCCGGCGAAAGGATGAAACCCAAAGTCGTCGCAGTGAAATGCGCTCGTGGTCCAGTGGTATACCTATACCCATGTCGGTTAGTAAGCGTAGGTGTAGATGTGGCGAGATTAAGCCTGGGCTCCGAGAGTCGCGTGGCTTTCCCCCCCTCTCGTACCCCGTCGATTCCCCTACCAATTGTGTCTCCCTTCCTTTTCCTTTATACCGAGGGCCCTCTCTGTTTCTTTCCGTCTCATCGTTCCAGCTCACCGTGCCTCTTCGCGAGATGGTGCCCACCGTCTCGCGCGCATAAAATACAGCCAGGAATTTTAATAAGCCTGCCATTGTGCCGCGCGGTTCTGGTTCCCACACATGATTTCGACCTGGCTTAAGACCACTCGCGTTTCGGGTGTAAACGGGACTTTACGGTACACCGCAATGCCACCCGTGGCTTTACGCGCGCTCAGGAGTTAGTTAGATCGTCGCGGAATTTTATGACGAGCCGGAAATTCCATCCTTTACATGATTTTCCCGATGGGTGGTGTACAATGAGCAAGAAAATTAGCAGTCGGGCTGCTCAGGCCTTACGTTTTCTCGCGAAAGCTGTGACAAAGTTTATTAATAATTAAATTATCTAGTTAATCAAATAAAGATTTTTTTATTTTTACATTTTCATTTAGAGAAGATTATTTATTATTAATTTAAATAGTATAATATAAAATATAAAATATTATAAAATAATATAAATTAATATTAATGCGTTTTAGGTATGCATGCATATTAATTAAAGATAATGAAACAAAATCGTAATTTAGAAATCATAGATTCGTAGCCAATATAATGTCTAAAATATTGTGATAATAAATCGATATCCATGTTTTTATCGTATTATTTATAAATCTTAAACGAAGCGTTTGTATTTATATCGTTTCGCAGTGTTCGATGCGCAGAGTGTCACTCGAGATTGCATCGGCAATCGACCGTGCTTGAATCTCCTTTCCTGTTAATATGGAGCCGCGTTAATGCGAGGCTTGATCTGATGAGAGGCGGTATGCCATTCCGGAAATGCTGGAATGCCAACTGTGGCGCCAGGGCCGTGCATCGACATATGACTGACCGCAAATCAATTTGCACGTTCCCCGCCACTTCTCGCACCACGCTCGAAACACGGATCCCTCTCGCAAGATTGAAACCGATGATTTCGAATCCGGAACAGCCACGCTGCCCTGTCATCTCAATCGCGATGACGGGGATCAATAGAACGCGGCAGCGCATCACGAATTCAGGGCTTTATTCCTGGAATCGCGTAGCGCGGCACGCTTGGAAAAGGAATGGTGTCGATCCTATTGGAACGTTAGTTAGCACCTCGCTCCCATGAAAATTACAAGTTCCGCGGCACATGGTGAAACCGAGAAATACACGTCTTTTTCGCTTGCCGCCCTATTAAGCCGAATACGTCCGTCATTTACGTTTTACATAACTCGAATACGAAATTTTACTTAATAATTTGAGCTAGGAAGGGCTCGTTTACTTTTGTGATTTTAAGGGAAAAGTGCGAAAAAATATAATTTTGAGATTTAACACAGAAAGAATTGCATAAAAAAATCTCTATTCTAAATAATATTTTATAATCTAAATAAATTTACATGCGCGCCTAAAGAATCGTCGGTTCATGTGGCGAGTGAAACGAGAGAAATTCTAGCCTTCAATATTAAATTCGTGATACATTAAACGTAGAAGGCGACTTTATAAATGTGTTGCAATATCCTATATTCGCAACGTCTGCGCACTGTACATTTTTTATATACTTTTATTTTTAATTATTTATATATCGGCTCTTATACCCAATTACCGATGTGTATCATGTTGCACGATTAGTAAACACGGCAGCGGGGAGTGCGCGGTTCGCTAATCGATTTTTTCGCCGATGATTGTGATTTACGAAAAGGAGATTGGGACCGTAGGAGGTAGTCCATGTAAGAGAGGGAAGCACGCATGGGCCCTGGGGCTTCTGGTACCCGAAAAACCGGCGCCCTGGAAAGAGGTTGCGTCCAATCTCTGCGTTAGTCTTTGAATCAGCAAAGACAGTAGCGATCGGTAGGAAGACGAATCGAGGATCCATTCGGTGAAAGATCCTCAGCCGGGAGACTGTAAGAGCGAGAGAAACATTCAGATGATTAACCTTAGGCGCCGTGTAAGATCGTAAAGCTCCTGGGGCCTGTCTGCATGGGCGCGCAGCTCGACGTTAGCGGGGTCTTCGTTTCGTTCAAGCCCCCCCCCCCTTCCTTCCTCCCGTAATTGGCTTGCCGTTTCGGATGAGAGCTACTGCCGGCGTGTATTAGTAACAGTAATTACAAATCACTGAACGAAGTGGAACCGACGAAACGGTCTCTGCGGTTGGACTGTTTCGAGAGGACGATCGCACGCACGAAATATATATATGTGCATGTAAATACTTTGGCCCTTCGTCTTCTCCGATGGTCATCGATTGGCGAAGCATGCAATTTAAAGTAATCTTTTTTTAATTTTCGATTAAGTTGTTACTAGAAGAAATTATTGTACTTTAAATAGAATTATATTCTGGAGATTATTTAGCATGTGTGTCTCTTATCGTTGACAGTATGATAAATATGATATATTTTATAAATGTTTTACATTATGGGGGCAGATTTTAGATAACTGTATATTTGCATAATTATAATATTATAATAAAGTATTTTAACCTTGAAAATATTTTTAATATTGAAACATGTTATGTCTATATTATGAAAATATTTAGCAGTGGTTAAAATATAATTTATTAGATTATTATTTAAAATATCAGTCAAGTATAAAATTACGTGCATAGGTGCTACGTACATGCTACGCGTTTAATAAAGACACTCTTCTCAAGCACACAGTGCGAGCACGCAATGACAGCGGTAATGGCTTTCGCTGTAATAAACCGCAGTGGTAAGATATGCACATTATTCAAGAAGGAAGAGGTATTGCCGCGGTAGGGAAGAAAAATGAATAATCGCATCTGTTCGCTAGTTCCGTGCTGGGAATATCTGAAATTGGTTGTAGTAATGTAGTAGGCGAATCGTTGCAGAAATTATCGAGAAAAATTTGCGTGATTTTAATAAAATAAAGAAAAAAATAAATTGTCATGTTATTCGCGGTAATTAAATTTTATTATACTGATTTGTCAAAATTACAAGAAAAAATTTTGATTCTTTAACGTCAAATAAAATTATTCTTTTCGGAAATTAAAAATTTAGTAGAGCCTAAAATACTAGTACTAAATTAATTAGGCACATAATTTCTTGATCAAAATAAAATTCGATCACATTTGAAATACAATAAGATACAGAATATTTAATGTTAATTTATATTATAAAATAATGTATAAAATGTTAAATATTTTGGAGCTACTACAAATTAACTATAATGTATGGTATTTGATCTTTACAGCGGATAATATCTTATTGTTGTCATAGACACTCAGCGTGTTGTCATTCAAGTCGTCCACACTACCAGAACAGTAAAGTAGTAGTGTGAGACGCTCCATAGGTATCGGGAAATATAATTTAATAAAACCATTATAATTAACGATATTAATTAACTTTAATTAAACTACTTTCTGTTTTTAATATTTACGAAATATATTTCAGTTTAATCATTAAATGTTGATTAAGCGCGTAATGAAATTACAAGCTGCATAGTTAAACGTATTATCGGAGATATTTGGATATTTTAATAAAAATAGTCATATTGTATCCTTAATATATCTCGAAACAAATCTACCTTGAGAGGAACTGTTTACATACACATCTTTTTCACTTTCTTCCCTTTTTAATTTTGTACGCGTTATAAGTGGGACATAAACTCGGTAGATTATAATAATAAGGAGATATTTATAATTGTTTAGGAGCGTGGCTTTCAATTAACACCCGTTGTGGGCAGTTACAACTGGTACCTTCGGCAGCACACAAATTCCTTACCGGTTCGGTGAGGCATAATTTGTCCCGCGTCATAAATTACCCCTGCGACTCTCGGTCGTCTTGTAATACGCGCGTATGTGAGATCCTGCCTTATAAGGGCGGCCCATATTTTTTTATTTCCGCGTCTTAAAACTTTATCACTGCCCAATGACGCCACTGTCCAGTATCGCGATATGCATAAACATTTTTGTCTTCTTAATCTTGATATTTATACATGATTGTCAAAATTTCAAATATATATAAAAATAAATAAATATCCGGTTAAAATTAAATGCAAGTTGATTTTGTGGCAGTTAATATTTATAATATACGTTTTTTTTTTTCAATTAGCATTACAAGAGAAATAATTTAATTATATAAAATGTTAGAAACTTAAAAAAAAATTATCGAGATTAATCGAAATGTTGCAGTTGAAGCTAAATTTAGAATTTATATGCGCTCGAGATCCCACAAAGCTTTGCATTCTCCTGAAAGAAAAACAGCAACGATGTCACATATGTCTTCGCGCGTTCCGCCGAATCTTAGGGTCCAATTATTTCGCTTGTTTTCTCGAAACCCACATGACTCTTGCATTCCCTGTAAAGAGAAACACGGCCTACGGTGTTATGTTCGCTCGACGATCGCAATGATAAAAACTTGCCACAATCGTCGTACATTCATTCCTTTTTGCGACATTATTGCGACAACAGTTGCTGTTACATTTCACTTAGTCGACTTCAAGTAGTATATTATGTAATGTTTACTCGCAACGAGATATGCATACGTATGGTGTATCCATCGTACGATGTATTCATCAACATGGAAAGGTGTAAAATTAAAATAATTGCAATACAACTGAATATATACAATATTTGAAATAGCAATCGTCCAATATATCGATGAAAATTATTCAATGAATATTTCGATGGCAACGCGAACGATTTCTCGATAGTGATGGAACGGAACGATTCGTTTCTTAACGACCGTGACAAATGCGCTCTATTTGCATCAATGAGTTTTACAACAGCAGGAAAATAGAGGGGAGGAATTGATTTAACGCTTCACGTCAAGCCCGCGGGGACGCGTAATTTTTCGTATCCGCAACCGTATTTATGAGACGATAACGCACCGATTGCAGTATTAATAGGCACGAGCGTATGGTACATCGGGGCGAATCAAAGCCACGATCTTGTCTTGACTCTCGATGTATCAATATGTTCCAATTCTACCTGCGACGCCGCCTTCCCACGCATGTACACAATATCTCGCAGCACATGTGTCGTACGTGTGTATTTTATCGCTTCGACGTTATTTTACAGCAGGCGGCATCGCGTTCTCGCGATCCTATGCCAAGAGAAGCGTGCAAAATCGTGAGAAATATATGTGATCTTTTATTACAATTTTAATTTCAATTTTTCGATGCAAATATGCAATTTAATCAAGCAAAATTTTCATTTGAAAACAAAACAGAGTTATGTGTAAAGAGAGATGGATATTAAATGAGACTTTACCGATGATGAGCTACAGCTTGTGTATGTTTTACACACACACACACACACACACACACACACATACTTGTCATACGGGTTTCTCCATTAGACGAATCTTTGAGGGACGACTCGGTGGTAGACTCAGCGTACAGTGTCAAACGCAAACGAAAGTGGCGTCGTGCCACTTCGAAGGTGGTCGTTACCAAATTCGGTATAACGAGATTCATCTTATAGCAGATGGAATGCAGCATCATAAATGTTTCGTGTGACATTATTTCACAGAAACATTATTTTACGCAAGCTATTGTATTTTACATAAAATACATAATTGTGATATCAAGAAAATATACCTTCTATTTTATTTTATTTTATATTAAAATAAAAAAAAAAAACACACGCGTATATATTTTTTGATATAAAAAATAAGTATTATTGTTTGATATATTCGTGATCATAAAATCGTTGAGTTGATCAACATTGTCGTGCACGTCGTATGGGTATATGAGTTATTGCGAAATGGTTATCAACACGTAGTAATCTATCTGTAAATATTCTATTGCGTGAGTCTTATTGATTAGAATCCATAAGTCATACGGCGGCACATCGGTGTATATTGATTTTAGTTAGTAACACCTTTTATCGAAGGAATGTTTTATGTTATAATGCCGGTAACATCGTTGAAGCATTTCTCACTTTAATGCATGCACGCTGGATACACATCATGAATTTACAGGAAGTTAGAGGAAGTATATATGGAATTTTAAAGTCGATGCTTCTCCCGCAATAGGAAGCCACGAGGACGTATTATAAATTCCATTGCGGATTTTATCATGGTTGCAATAGCGGCAATCTCAATTTTAATCGGTGATAGCAACACAATTTCGGATTACGTCGTAAAGCGGCTTACGAGCCATTTGAGACCTGCCGTCAGGAAGATGGTCGATTAATGTGGGAGTTTGCCCTTCGAGATGGAGTCATGCCGGCGCTAATTTACCGTTGTGTTTGAACGTACCATTAGACGCGTGCGTGAAGTACTCGGAATTCACGTCGACCTACACCTCGACGACGCGACGCACGTGAAACATACATGCATATATACATATATATATACGGGCACTTGAACCTCGAACCCTGAACCTCTTTACGTCGTATATATCTACCTACGCAGAATCTATACCGTACTCGTTAAGTCCGTCATTACCTGCTATTCGCGTGCGAGGAGAGGTTTCTCCGTATTGTAAGTTATTATTGGAATTCCACCGTATTCATACATTATTTTCATTCCGGCTCACGTATATATAATAGCCATAGGAACAAAGTGCGTAATATGTATATTCGGACTCGTAAGTCTATGAATTTTTTTATATTGATGGCATATGATGTATAGTTACTTACAAAGAGACGTAATTCAGCAAAATAGATTATACGTGAAAAAAGCAAGAATAATGTACAAAATTATTTCTATAATACTTTATAAAGTAATCAGATCTTTAAATTAGGATATTAAATCTTTTGTAAATACGAAAGGAGCAATTAGCGCGTTTACAATTTATTTAAAAAAAGGTTCTCTTTTTTATTGACAATTTCTTGGCAAAAATGGCAAAATTTCTTATGATCGAGTTGACACGTAGAAATGAATTCTAGATTATATAACGGTTTCTTTATATATTTCACATCAAAAGAGCCGTCGATTATCGATTCTTCAATTATTTTATCTCGTTTCCGTCCGAGCAGAAAAATACTCCCACATCCACGAGATTTACCGTTGGAGAGGCGCGCTTTTAGGAGATTCTGAAATTCAGAGAAGAGCGAGAGTAATCGATTTCTGATTCAAGGTAGTCGAAGAGGTCACGCGTAAGTGGTTCGACATAATTATACCATATCCCTCTGATCTTTAGCCCGGAACGTTCCATCGCAATCGCGCGGAAGAACGGACAATGTGTGCGGTCCCACACACGGTTGCACACCTATGTACGTTCTCTCTCTCTCTCTCTCTCTTTCTCTCTTTCTCTTTCTCGTCGAAACGGATGCTTTGTTTCGGATTAAGGTGCCGACCGTGTCCGTGTTGCGTTACCCCGTTCCCGCATCGGGATACATATAATCACTTTGTAACGTAAAACCAAATTAGCGCGGATTCCAGCCCGGTGCCGCGCCGGTGAGCTTGGATATACTTACGTCGAGTATTTACAACGCGCACCAGTTTCCTTTCTCTCGTTAATATCCCTCGCGATTCCTCGTCGTATTTCCCGCCAGCAATCCCCAAAACGCGAGATCATTGACGCGGATCCCCGCGATTATTCCACCGTACGTATGGTGATTTTATGACTGCGGCGCGGCCGATGCCTCGCACGATAATATTATACCTGAGTTTCATCGTTTTCTAATGTAAGAGCATGCTCCTTTACGGCCAATGCTCGTCGCCGTATTCGCTGCTTCGTCGGTGTCGTGTCGCGTCTCGCTTGACACGCGAGGCCGCTCGAAAGAGACGCGGAAACTTCGACCAAGGCGGTTTTACGACCACTTTACGTTGTTTCGTTTAATGATCTTTCAAAATTTGATCGCCGAATAATGTAGAAATGTTATTAAAGCGTTCTCGATTGTCACCGCATCTATAAGTAATAACATCCTTGACGAGATAATTTACAGAGAAAATGCGTTCATTCACGAGCAATGCGAGCAAATGTTCTATGAAATATTAAAATAATTTTCTGATCAAAATAATTAACTATAAATGATTCAATTTGTATAAATTAATTAATAAAAATAAAAAAAATTAAATATAAAATACTTCATAATTAAATTCTTTATAATTAAGCCTTTAATTATTTTAACTTTGTGTGTATGTGTGTTTGTGTGCATTAAATTTGTAATACGACTTGTAAATGTTTATAAAAGAATATACATTTATCAAATTAAAAAATAAGATGTAAAAATGTTAAGTATGCAATGTGTATGAGACTATCCTGTTGAAAACAAGAGGCATCTAATTTTTTCATACGAAGAATTTCTTACTGTCTTACTTAATCTTTGATTATATCTTTATATAACGCATTATTAATTTGTTTGAAATTTGATTAAATTAATTTGTTTAAAGAAGCCAGACAGATATTTTTGTCTCTCTTTTATATTTGAATATTCTTCCTTGATCTGATACATACATGTATCACTGTGTAATGTTAAAGAATTAATTACATAATTGAAGGCTTAATTATATATTAATGATTGCTACAAATGAACACATTATTATTAAATAATCTTTTATTTTCTTAAACACTTGCATGATTTTTGTATATCATGAGCAGAAAATTATTAAACAATCATGTAATATGGATATTTTTAATCCTTACTCCGTATTGTTAATTTTGATACTCTTAACTCTGAACTGTACAGGTAGATCAGCGCATTTACGATGCATTTATTAATATATAAAAGTGTTTTAAAAAATCTAAAAAAATGTATATACCTTATTCTTTGATCCTTCTAGATAAAGATTAGATTAATACATTTGAAAAATAATTTGTTTAACTATATTGTTTTACGATCATTCGTTTTCGAGAAATTGATGCTATTAGATAAATCACGGATAAAAATAATTCACCAGTACAGAAAAAGGATTAACATTAATTGGTTAAAGAGTTAATTAATAAATTAAGTAGATTTAATACATTGCGACAATTTATTAGCAGATGTAATATAGGTACATACCACACACTGAAAATAGAATTGTCATTTCAATTTTTTTTTCTTCAGAATATGTACATTAATGTATTTATAAAAATACATATATGTATCAATTTTTTCTATTTTACTATTTCTCACAGTTGGTCATTTAAACCTTATATTAATTTATATTTGTTTTGTTAAAAGAAAAAATTGACGAAACAAAATGTCGAACTGTGAAAACAAAATAATGATTTGTAATGAAATTTTTTTTATATTTATTAAGTGCATATATATCAAACTTTATGCATTTATTAATTAAATATATTTTGTTTAAATAGAGAAAAATAATTAATAGAAATTTAATAATTATGATATAATCAATATAAATTTATAATTGGAAATAGTGGCAACTGACATCTAGTACTGTACGAATTAACTGTCTATTCAGGCTGAGGAAACTCGAGGGAGTTCGTCTGAAGAGAATATCTGAAATATCTAGAGGTAACAAGAGCTAACAGCATACAGATGTCTATATTGCCGATGTATAACAGTTTCTACTGATATTGTACCTTTAAAATAGATGGTATCATATGTTAATTTCATTATTTAATTTATTTTATTGTTGTTTTTATATTTTACCACTTATTATATATTATAAACATCTTTAAATTGTCAATTGTCAATTATTTAATTTATAAAATAAATTTTAATAATAATGGATAATTATATAATAACTAATAACGTAATTAATAAGTGATTTACATGAATCATGAAAAAATATTTGAGAATAAAAGAAATAAATATAATAAATATAAATAAATATAAATTTTTATAAGAGTAATTAAATAATTGAGATCAAAATTCATATTTTAACTGAATAAATTAACCAGAGAAATTTATAATAAGCACACACACACACACACACATATATATATATATATATATATATATATATATATATATATATATATATATATATATATATATAATAAAAATATTTTTGTAATAAATATTAAAATATTAAATTAAAGTAATTAAACTAAAGTATTTAATAAATTAATGTTTTAAAAATAAAGTAAAGTAGAATATCTGTTCTTTTCTCTCTTTCTTCCTCTCTCTCTCTCTCTTTTTCTCTCTTTCTCTTTTTCTGATAAAAGAGAAAAAGACAATAATATATAGGAATAATTAAATTGCAATTACATTGAGAGAGAATATTTATTTAATATAACATGACAAATTTTTATAATAGTATAGAGTTATAATCTGTAATTGTATCTATACACAGTAAATTTTTTCTATATATTTTTTACTATTAACGTATTTTAATGTACATTTAGTTATGTCTAATAATGCGTGTGTGCATATATGCGTGTATCCATAATAGAGATTTCTATTTTTCAGAAATAATGATTAAACATTATTGATATAATTTTCGTTATAATGTATGTTCATTATAACGTAATGTAATTAGAGGAAATAGAATCATTATACAATTCGTACACAGCAAGTCATAAGATTGTTTTGATTAAAGTACTTTACGCGTTATATTTCGTAGTCGCGTTCACGCTTTAAAGCGCATTAAATATATCGAATAATATCATTTTAGTTAAAGAATTTTATATATTTCAGAATCTTGATGTACATATTTTACCGCGTCAAGTTTTATTATGTAGTATAGTGCGTATTTTTTTGCGCGGAGAGAGAGAAAGAGACAGCACATTTCCCATCTCCTTAACGTCATGCGTTGCGTAGTAAGAGAGGGGAGAGATATCAGCAGTGTCGTGAGCCGTGAGCCATTCATTCCGAGTCCGGCGGGCGTAGTGTCAATGTGCGCACGTGTTCTTACTCTGGCGCCGGCGCTGGCACGTGCGTCTCGCGTTCGCGTTCGGTCACCTCGAGGTCGAGTGTGCCGTCAACGTTTCTTGCGACAATAATACAATACTACGCGATAAATCTTAACGTGTTAAAATACATTTAAATAATTTCGAACATAGGTAAATAAAATAATAACATGGTATTCGGCCTTGGTGACATATAGCGCGCTATTATTTACATTCATCGCGACTCCGTCTCGTAATCGCGATCGCGGTCGCGTTTTCATTCATATAATATCCTGATTTCGATCACGAAATTGTTGTCGAGAATCGTATTTGCTGCCGACTAAATGGGATTCTCTCAGCGTTGCTTTCCAGTGGAAAATGATTGATTGAAGAAGATGTCGAATCGGTGTCGTTTATCGGCATTTATTTGGCGTTTTTTCAATCGTCATTTCTTACTGGGCAACAACGTTTATACGCCTCAGAATCGCGGCTGAGGTGAATGCCGGTCGCGTAGGACGTATGGTTCAATATAGAGAGATATATGAACGCGGGGTTAATATCGAGCTAACGCTCGATAATCGATTGTTAAGAGCATGATCTGCTTTGACAACAGCTTTTGGTCCTAATCGATTAAAGGTCGGTCGATTGTTGGAATAAATCGTTGATGGGCCCCTTTTCTTGCACCGTCTACTAGCAATACGTATCGCATTCAGGACGTTGACTGGAGGATTTAGGTCATGATTTACGTTCGGTAAAGAGGTCCGATCCATTTGATAAATGTTCAGATTGTTGAACATTCATGAAAATGGGTGTTCGTCTTGATCCGTCTACCAGCCCTATGACGTATCATGTGGACCGTCTGTATGATAGACACATATACTCATCCTAAATCTTGCCTAATGAGTTTGAATCGGCCTGAGATGCGGACCTGTACGAACGAGAATCGGGCGAACCTCATTCGCGATCGATTCTCTCGATCTTTCGTCTTCTTCTGCTTCGGACTTAACTCTTGCTCGGAGTTTGGTCGTGTCTGACTTGTTGGCTCCAAGTATGATTCTCGCTCGTGATAAAATGGGATTTTTGATCGTTCCGAAATTCGGGAGTGCCGTCAAAGTATCGCGCGTAAAAATGCGGGAGTGCCGTTCAAACTGTTGTGCGTTTTTACTTTTGTACGGTTTAAAATATTACGCTATTTTACTTTTGTGCGATTTAAACAAATTAAAAAAAGTATATCGCGCGTATAAAACAATAGTTCCTGACAACACTGAGAGGAGGAGGAGGCCTCGGAGAGGCATCCTGCACCGGCGGAGCAACCCTAGGGTAAATATTATTTGTATATTAATTATTATAAATACTTTATACAAATTAATTCGCTTTATTTATTTGAATCATTAAACAAGAGAAACTCAGAGATAATTACTTTTACATAAATTTTATAAAAGTTTCAATTTAAAAAAATATAAAATGTGATGAGTACAATAATAAATTATTGAATATTAATTAATTTAAACGCTGCTATAATTGGACTTTATATTTGTATGTTACAGACAACGTAACTTCAATATAACAACTCCGCTGTTGCTCATCAGTGTTGGTGAGTGACAAAAAAATTATTTTATTTTAAAGCAATGGATTTATGTAGAGATTTGTAGATGGAGATGTAGATTGTAGATAGATAAATCCGTTGCTTTATTCCTTGGACGGCAGGATAGCCGCCTGCATAGCAAACTCTGGATCAATTTTAAATCACAAAGAAGTTGTTTTTTGTATCTTTATTACATTCCAAGATAAAATTTTATATTATATTTTTTATTCACTTTTTTTAACTTTTGTTAAAACAGATATATTATTCATATATGTATAAAAATTGAAAAAAAAGAAAAAATATTTAAAAATAAAAATATATGATATTTATTCCAATTTTATGGAAGAACATACATGAAATATTTATTTTAATTATATATATGTATAGATATGAGTTTTATAAAACAGTTTTAAAGATACAGATGTTTAATAACCTGCCTACAAAGGGATCAACATGCATGCTAATCTATTTTACATATATATATATATATATATATATACCGAATAAATTATATTCTTACTTTAAAAATATTTTATTTATCTTTATATCTTCCTTTAAAATAAACGTCAAAAAAATCTTATTGTTAGTTTAAGAGAGAAATCCTCAAAAAGCATTTTTTTCAGATATGCTTAACATGTAAGAATACTGAATCGGATATTTACTTATCATTATATTACTTAATATTTAGAATTATCAATTCCAAATTTTCGAAAAAAATCAAGAATCTTTTCGGTCTATACATGATTACATTTGTCTTTTGTGACTTTTGAATGACTTACACCTCTACAAAACGATTGTAATATCCTACGATTGTACGAATATAAGTCGTTTTATTTGCGGACAATAATTAACCGATAGTAAGAAGAAATTAATCTTCTTCCTCTCTGGCTCGTAGAAATCGAGTTAGAATGAATATGGCCAGGAGCAACAAAGGTAGGTCCAACTGGCTTAAAAAGTACGTGAACAACACTGGCCAAAATGCATAAAAGATATACATATATATAATCGCGAATTCTCAAATCTCATGTTATTGCGAATTCCCTGAAATGGTTTTATCACAGGTTTTTACATAGCTAGTAAGTAAAGTGAGATCTGTTAGAGATATTAGGATATTAAAGGAGCAAATAAAATTTAAAGTAAATTTAAATATAGATTTAAATAATTAATTAAAATTAAATTTATATTTATTACCATAAAATTAAATTTATTTTTAGGGAAAAAATACAAAAATGTAATATTTTTTAGGAAAATAAAAAATAATTTATATATAAAAAATAATAATTTAAATAATTTAAATATAAATATAAAAGAAGATAGAGAAAAGAATAATAAAAAAGATTATTAAAGGTAAAAATTAAGTTTTATTTATTATATTTATAATAAAATTTAATTTAATTATGAAAAATGTAACTTTATTGTATAAGATACATTTAAATTGGATTAGATTATATGTATAATATTGTATTTATTGTATATATTGCATATTATATTGTATAAGATTATAATAAATATGGTATATTATATTTTTAAGATTATGTAAGATATTAATATGTAAGATACATTTAAATCTCATAATGTTATATGTATAACATTGTATTTATTGTATTTATTATATGTAAATAATATGCATATTATATGTATATATTATATTGTATATTATATGTATAATATTATATTTATTGTGTATCTATTGTAAAAAAAATCTGTTGTGTAAATTATACGAAATTGAAAGAACATACAATAAGACAAATTAAAATTTATTAAAATTCCCAGTTCTCTTATTTGAGAAAAACGTAATCGATAAATGATCCTTTTGGTCACGATAGATTACCAGCTACATTTGATCTAACAATTTCTAATAAATTTTACATTGAACACATTTGGATATTTCTTTCTCTCTCTCTCTCTCTCTCTCTCTCTCCCTCTCTCTCTCTCTTTATGTCTTTTGTGAGAATAATATTCTTTATGTGCGCGTATATATGCATAACATAATTTTAATAATTTTGTAAAAAATTATTTGAATAATGACATATATGCATATAATATAAATATTAAGTTTATATTATATACCTGTATATATATATATATATATATATATATGTATACATTAAACATATATATATATATATATATATATATATGTTTAATGTATACATTAAAAAATTTTAATAATTTTTAAATAGTATATATATTTGTTGTTATCCATAACATGTATTAAAATGAATTACGCGCAGTTAAAATAATATATAATGAAATAAACTAATAAACCCACAATAATTTCCGTACTTTTCAAAATCATAATTATAGATCTAACATAGACATGAACCAACTGGTTGTTTTACCATGGCGAAAAATAGATTTGGCTATATAGTTTCGTTCTTTCTAAAATCCAGTTGGCGCTAGCTTACTGCAAGGAAAAAGCGTCGTATGAAAAACGGCGGCCTGACTCTTTCAGATTTCTCTCTGACAAGAGATAAAAGCATACAGATGTCTACATTGCCGATGTGAACAATTTCTACTGATGTTGTATCTCTAATTGTAAGATAGATGGTACTATATGTTATTTTCAGTATATTTAATTCTTTTTATTACTATTTTTATTTACCACTTATAATGCATTATAAGATATATTATAAATATCTTCAAATTGTAAAATAACTCTGTATATGAAACAAAAAATGTAAAAAATATATATGTATTATAAGAATTAAATATTTAAAAAAAATATATTTTAAGAAAATGTTAAAAATTGATATTTTACGTTATTAATATTATATAACTTTAATTTGTTAAAAACATATTGACAAATGAGAAAATATGGTAAGATTTCAAATACAAATAAAAAATGTTAAACATCTGAAAATTTTAAATGGCAATTGTGTTTAATGATTTAATTATGTTTTACGACTTAATTGTAATGTTTTATAACAAAGTACGATAATAGGTTTATTTATTTAGCGTTTTATTAAAATGTTTTATAAAAAAAAATTTGCCAGGTGTGGGGTTCGAACCCACGCTCCCAGATGGGAACCAGAACTTAAGTCTGGCGCCTTAGACCGCTCGGCCAACCTAGCTTGATGTGTGAGTTAATCTTCCACATGGTATTATAATGATGTGTAATATATATGTTACGTGTATATATTAAGTGTCATTTGATAAAGTATTTATTATAAAGTATTTAATATAACAATTTTTTTCTAATAATATATAATTATACAGTTAAAACACTGTTATATTTTTCTTATCTTTTAATAAAATTGGCATATAGCGCGTACTATTTTTATAATGAATTTGGATTTTTACAATGCATAAATTGATAAATTAAATTGTTGCACTTTGTTATGCAATTTAATCTAAAATTATTTTAATTCATATTATAATATGTTATAAATTAATATTATATTAGTAATAACTAATGTATTAATTATTAATATTATATTATTAATATTATTATAATATTATTTTTTACTAATTAAATCATTAATACATAATTTCTATTTTAGAGATTTTTAGATAATCAGCCTTTTTTGTATTTTTTCTTTCATGTATTCAGTATTACAATATTTTTAGGTATGGTTTTATTATCTTATTTCATTTTTATTTTAGTTATTAATTATTATTATTATATTATTAAAATATTATTTTAATATAAATATTGAAAAACATTTACTTTATAATATAACAATTTTAATAACAATTTCAAGATTGATAACATTAATCAATAACAAATTTCATTTAATTATATGCTTGAAAAGCTTTTTGTAAGATTATTCATAAGATTATTCAATAGTATATTTTTTATACTCTTCAAATCCTTAGTTCTTGTCTACAATATATTTTATCATTTCTAACACATTTTATTTTATTTTTAATTGCTCATTATCATCTATAATACTGATGCAATATATATAATACCATTTAAGTGGCGTTTTAATTTTTTTAAAAATTTCTGGTATAATATGTCAATTTTTTATTTCTTGGAATGATTTCCATTAATTTATTTGAATATGTGTTGCTGATGGATTTTATGCAAAAGAATCAGAGAGAAATGCAAACTAAAACATTTATTAGACTGCACTTGGAAAAGCGAACAAAATGCACTTCAAACGTATCATTCGTTGACGAGATCGCTATTCTGACAAGGTCAGAGAAATTCGATACTATTGAATAAAGATTATCGGTAATAAGCAGATGGTAATATTCTTTCACGTCACATCGGGAGTACAATAGACTTGCGACGTCGTAGAATCCAGAAAGCAAACAGAATACGAATGGAGCCGACTCGTTGCACGAGTAGATCTTATCGTGATGAACTGTCAGGGGTGGATCACAGGATTGCTCTTATCCCAGTTAGCCTGGGTGTTCATCCCCTTTGACACGCAACCTGAGCTCAGCCTCGATAACATAATGATCATAATAACAATACATGGTGATATTGTGATAAACCATAGACATTTGACAATAAGAAATGTAAAAGATGAAAGTTTCCAGAAAATTATATTTTTTTATGCATAATTTTTTGTAGATAACTTATTTATGAATATTTTAAAATTTAAAATAAAATAATTGAACTTGCGTAATATCATACTGCAGATTTAAGAAAGAAAGAGAGAGAGATAGAAAGCTTTAAAGATATAATAATATATTTTTTTGTAATATAGACTTCTTTCTTTTCATACAACTGCACATTTTGTATTCTTTTCATAGATTCCAATTAGATTATGGTAGATTGCATAAGGTTTTATATGAGACAGCACGTGTCAAAAAACTAAGCTGATAGATCGCGGTGAGTTAAAAGCCTATATATGTATGTATGTAAGCTAGGGACTGAAAGAACAAAAGGATTAAAATAGAAAACTGCAAAATTTGCGAATTTCTTATATTGTTTATTAAATTAGTTTCATATATATGTACAACAAGAATACAAAAAAAAGTGAAAATTGTAGAAAGAAATATTATAAATTTATAGATAAACGCATTTTATATAATGTATAGAGATTAATTTTTTTATTCTATTTTATTTCTCAAACATTTCTCTGAAAATGTGTAAAATATTTGTAAGAATTAAAAAAGAGAAAGATTATTTTAATAAATTTCATTCTTTTTTTCATTTTAAATAATAAACTCTTATTTTACATATACAGTTAATGCCCAAAATATGTATTTTTTTCAATTAATTATATATCAGAAAAATTAGCGCGTTATTGCAACAGCGTGTTGGCCGTGTGCAAGTGAAAATCGATACCTTTCTATGGGAAGCCAAAGAAACCAGTATTTGAAGAAAAACGATTTTGTATTGTACCCACGTTGTAACGTTTGCAATGCGGCACGCGCCACCCTTGCCACTGCCACGTGTTGGCCAATCTAAATCTAATAACACAAACAGCCCCACAATAGCGTACATCATACACGCCATCGTTTGGCAGCAGGAGGTAATGGGACACCATGTGAACTAATCGCTTCAGAGTGGTCCTCCAGATACTGTTTCGCTATTTGTTGATTCTGGCTTGCTTTCTTCTAGAATAAATAGGTTCCTAACTGAGTTTGACGATTAACATATTATGCAAAACATACTTTCTCTTGTCGTGTAGATTCGTATCTTACTGAATAATTTTCCTCTGAGATATGTATTTGATATCGGACAGATATATATTAGAATTATCATTTGTTACACATGAGAAAATTATAATTATGTAAATTTAATAATGTAAATAAATTTTTAACGTTGTCTGCTATTTTTTATTTAAATATAAATCGACAATTTAAAGAAGGATATATATATTTTAATACTTATTCTTTTTACACACACATAATGTTTAAAAAAATATATGTAGTATCTATAATTTTTTTATAATAGAAATTATACAATCATACACAAGTTCTTTCTAGTTTAAAACAATATTATAAATCGAAAGCAGTTATAATTTAACATTTATCACATCATAATTTCAATACGACTACTATTAAAGATAAGGATAATGTGTGGGCAAAGGATGACACATATAGAATAAAAAATCTTTTCTATCACAAGATCTTTAGTTCTCAAAAAGTAAGTTTAATTTATTTCAATATACATCGAGAGAGACGAGTGTCTCCATACGCGCGAGTGTGCGTGTCGTGTCTTTGCGTGCGTACAAGAACAACGCGTCTCGTAAAAGATGACGTGACGTGACGATTGAACTAAGGTTACAATCAATATACATGTATATAATCAACATCACAAGATCACAGAGCGTTGGAGCTCCGGGACGAAGAATGCACTCTTCTTAGAAGAAAAGTACATACCAAGTCGATATGCAAAAAGGAACTCTTCATAATAATAATTTTTAACATTTCCGCAAACGATATGAACTACGCTCGTAAACTGTTGTAAAACTTTTGGGGACTAACTGGGAGGATTTCAATCTGGTATGTATATGCTTCGTATACTTTCGTGAGTTGTATGAGATTCTTTTTTTGTTTCGGACCGGCTCTTATCAAACGATCAAAATCAACTATATACGTTTTTATACAGGTCGTGTTCGATCCAACTTTTTAACGTTTTCGTCAGCCTGATTTCGTTTCCAGACACCGGCCATTCTAGCTTTTACTTTAAAGCGAAAACTATGGAACGGATTACAACAAATTCAATTGCTCGTCTGCGAAATAGATATGAAGACGTAAATTGATGCGATCGGAATTACGTTAAAAAATTGGATGGAGCTGATACAATAATATGGATGCGCTACGTATGCTCTACGTTTATTTACATCTATGTATAATAATTTTCACTCTAGAGAATGACGTTAATGTCATTTCGTTGAATTCCTGGAAATAGTTTTCTTTTTGTACACATGTTGTAACAATATTTACAGATATTTTACAAATTATAAGTTACACGTTACGTTAACTAGGCGATATATATTAATTATTAAACGTAGGGGTAGGAAGTTAAAATTTTGAAGTCGAAAATGTTCTCTAAAACTATGGTATCTGTTATTCATTGATAAGCGATATGTCCGTCGAGCGGTGTCAGTTTTTTTCAATCTTTATATCAGAATTTATAGCTCGATTGATATAAAACATTTGATACCATCTCAGCTTTTTCACTCGAGTCATGCAAATGGCTCTTACATTTATAATTCATTTAATCTATTTGGCTTAAAAAATACAGAATTAAAATATTTTATAATAGATACAATTATTAAAGATATTCGTCAATAATATTAAATATAGTACAGACATATCATTATATAATAATAATAATGATATAACCGATATCGAAAAAAAATATCTTTCGCTATTAATGTTTTCCAAACCATTTTTAAATTAATAGATCATAATTAATGAATCGTTGTAGTAACAATAAAATCAGATAACTGTAATTATATAAAATGAAGAAAAAACTAACGCAAATTTGCATATTTTCTAATATCGATCGAATTAATTTTATATGTAAATATTTAACATTTAACTCTAAATTGCTAGAACATTTATAAGAAAAACAAAAAAAAGATATTTTTCTTTAAAATGATTATTCGAGCCATCGTATGATCGAGCTATTACGTTTATAAAAAGACACCTTCTCGTTGTTCGATATGTATTGTTTCTTAATTAGTGCGATCATTAGTAATCGCTGCAAGATAGTTGTTATAAATTTTTGCACTGATTTGCATAATTACGAACTTGTTGACTTCAACTCCGACGAAAATGACGATGGAAACGTGTATGCGGCTTTTTTTCTCTTTTTATCACAATAGAAGTAAAAAAGAGAATAAAATTCGCGCACAAATGTATAATTCGATTTGCGAAGACAATGTATGGGCGTCGATGCAGAAATTATACAGATATAGTTTATACAGATATCTGAATAATTATCTAGACGCGATCGCACGTACTAATTTATTAGCTCGCGTACAATGTCTCCGCGAAGGTAGCAATTCGTGACATTTTCGTCGGAGCTTACATCTCGTAACACTATTTGCCGTTTGATGAAAGCAACGGACTGGCAGCGGCTGAATATCCCTGGTTGCATGTGGGCAACATAAACGGATTCATGTTGAAAGGTGATCCAACCACTTCTCCTAGTCCTGCAACATACCCACTGTCAGTTATACATTAGTAATGCATTATTGCTTAAATGCAATAGCACAACCAATAGATAAAAAATAAGCGGCGAAAAGCGCATAATAATTTTATATTTATAATAATAAAATTGTTTGAATAAAATTGTAAAAAGAGAATGTTTATGAATTGATGATAAGGTATTCATGCGAGAAATAATTGCTTGTTTTATAAATAAAATTTGAGATAATTGAGAAGTTTGCGCTCGTTCTCTTCTTTTTTTCGAGATTACTTTTTTGTGTATGAATTCGTTTATTTTATATTTTATATTTTTACTTGAAACTTTTAAAATTGTCAAGCTAAGTATATATGTATATATTTTATATTGGTGAAGATTCATGGAATTTCCGATAACATATGAATAAATATGATCGGATAACAGATAAAGAATATCAGAAATATGTAGATGTGCATATGTATATGTATATTTCATTACAATTTTATTCCAACAAAATTATTTTTTCTTGTTATAAAACGTATTTATTTTTAATATAATTTTGAAAAAAAAAAAAAAAAATAAAAATCAATTATAAAACATATTTTTAATTAATTATAAAAAGCTTCATAGTACAATAGAGTGAAAAAGTAATAAGAAAGAAAGCTGATACTTAATCTTAACGAAATAATCGCCAATGTTTTCTGTAATTAAGTCAATACAACATTATCGCGACGTAAGTGAGCTTACATACATTCTCAAATGTCGTCTCTCATAATTCTTTAATCGCAGTGCATAAGGTGATGGTTGTAATGATGGTGGTGTTGGTGGTGATGGTGGACGGTTAGCGGTTACTGGGCGGCTGTGGCGGTGAGGTGGTGCGGTGTGGACCAGTGCGGTGGGACTGAGGTGGTCGGTGGTCGTACTACGGGGGCGAACGCACTCCCGTCCCCGGATGTATAGAATATGCCGTATTGTTCGTGCGCTAAAACGAAATTTCCACATAAGGGAAAATCATAAATGCATGCATTGAAAAGTAACGCTAAAAATAGAAGAAGAGCATGCGTGCTGGATACGTGGACGTGGCGTTAGGTTCTCTTTGAGTTGTGCCGAGAATATCGATGCTGACAAAAAATCTTTTTATATTTAATACGGTAATTTAATCTGTTAATTATATTCCCTCATAATTATATAACATGGTTACACGTTATATAATTGTGAACAAAATTGAAAAAAATATAAATAAAAAATGATCATCATTTACATATCATATGTTATACAAAAATATTAATTTTATAAATGTTGAATTTTTGACAAAAATCTGGATCATTAAACATTTGCAGCAGGTTTTTCATTGTTTCAATCCACAGTTATTTCCATCTTAATCGATCTTATAATACGTGAATTACATTTCAGACGGGAGGGGGGTGGGGGGTGGGGAAGTGACTTTATAAAATTGAATATCTCAGTACAACTCAAATTTTGTAGATATCGCCGCAATTTCGCGTAAGATTGTCTCCATGAAAAGGAAAAAAATAAGAGACTTACGCGAAGTGTAGAGAGTCGGACTGCCGGTGTACGGATTGGCGACAGAGTAACTTCCATTGGTACTGTGACTATGTGGTGTGCTGGCTGAACTACCGCAATAACCACCGCCAGTTACAACGCCACGTGGACTGGCACTACTGCTTTGTCTATAGGCGTCGGTGCTACTACCGACATTGGCTCCGACGCTGCCACCGCCGCCGCCGCCGCCACCGCCGCCACCGCCTCCTCCATCGGCAGCAGCTCCTGTCGTCACGGAACTACCGTCTAGAAATAGAAACCTGCCCGTCAGACGAACTTGTCAGTATTTGATCGCTTAGGTCGTGACAGGTTGCCTAGCAAATTTAATTGCCTCGCCTTGATTGTGATGCAAATCTTTATCAAACACATTCCAAGATATCAATTTTATATTAATTATTTATCTATATGTGCGAAGGAAGGGAGGGTGATACAAGCGTTTGTGAAAAATATTTCGAAAGGGAAGGTACATACCGTCTGTCCATTTCGCCGCGCTACCGTTTTCCTGCACCGTCACCGCGAGCTGTCCTGTATACGAGTTGAAAACCGTTGCTGAACTGGATGTAGGAGGCGCAGGAGCATGTACCGAACCGGGACTTCTGGGTGCCCCCGTGATCCCCATATTTCCGCCCTTGGGCATACTATAAATGGCTTCTGCTAGATCCGCTGCCCGTTTTAATACTATTTCTTTGGGAAGTTTCTCGGGGTCACCCGGATGCCGCGGAACGAGTTTTTGTAACCTTTGGAAACCGTAGTCGATCGTGGGTTCGTTTACCGCTGAAAAAAAATCAGCAAAAATTCGTTAGCTTTTATTGCGTGATCGAATTCATTTGCTAATATTTATAGTAATTATTCGCGTATAGATTTTTTTTTTGAAGAGAAATACACCGGACGCTCTTTATACTCACAAACATAAACGAATCTACCGGGCGCTCCTTTACAAAATTGCTTGCTTTTGTAATGTAACGTGACGTCAACAACGCCGGGTATCTGTCGTGCCGGTGCCTGTACCTTGATTGCATGTGCAGTGATAAACTGTAATAAAAGTACGAATATCTTTTATATTTGCTTATCGCAAAATTAATTATAAATTAGAGATTTCTAATAAAACTGCGAATTACACTGACCTCGCTCCAAACTAACATCGATCCGAAAACTACTTGCAATCCATCGAAGAAGTTTTCACCGATGATTATGACGGTAGATCCACCCGACGTCCAACCTTCATTAGGCGATATCGCTTTTATGCATGGCGTTTGAAGAGGTATTGGCGGATATAAACCTAATTTTTTAACACAAAAATAATATCGATTTAGCATATAATTACATTTATATTTGTATTAAATGCACGGCATGTTAAAATTTGCTGTTGGCATAAATAATCATATTGGGAGCAAAAATGAGATGCTTTAAAGAATTTTAAAGCACCAGTTTCCTATCTATAAATAAGAGGTACAAATAATAAAAAGATTATGTATTAAGAATTAGATGAAATTAAATCATGATTTTCCTTTAGAAAATAGTTTGCGATTGACAAGAGGATATGGAAAATTATCTGAATATTCTGTTTATTCGGTTGAGGCCGAGTGGCAGATATATTTTCCGGCGTGGCAGGCAAGTTTTCGAGGTCGTGGAGCTTGTAAAGGTGAGAAAGAGGCGGAAAATGAAAGAGAAACTATGAAGGAAAGCGGTAGAAAGAGGATGAGACGGTGAGAGAAAGAGAGAGTACGAGGAAGAGACTGAGGGTTGGAGTGCTCGGAGAAGGGTTGTAACAAGAAGGAAGGGGAGGGGGCGATCGGGCCGCCGGTGTCTCTGCTTGGAATTTATAACCCAATGATATCATTTTGTACCCCGGCGAAGCCAAGCCACCCCCCGGCACCGACCCTGGGCGAAGCGGAGCCACGGCAGAGTGGCTGACATCATGGTATATTGCTCCCAGTGATGCTCAAACACTTTCCACTTCGAGTGCTTATGTGCTGTCACGCCGATAAATCTCGGCGGCTTAAAAGATTCCGACATTGTCTGTAGCTGGATGTGTTTAAAGAATATTCTCTAGATATTGGCACAAAATGATATTTTTTTTTAATTAATGTGATTAACGGTTATTTGTTATTTCAATTATTTTCATTCAAGTTAATGATGAAACAATTGTCTCGTTAATAATATACAAGATTGATAAATTACTTCGAGTACAAATTATATTAAAGATAAATAATTTATAATAGTTTTGTTCATCAGAAGAAATAATATTTTATGTACAACTTTCTCTTAAAAAAAAAAAAAAAAAATTAAATCAACAAGTGACGATCGCGCAACGGAAGCGCGAAAGAGTTGCGAGCGTGTGGTCTCTATGCAAATGGGAATTTTCCTCAATGGGACATTGGTATTTATTGCGTTCAATGTACGAGAAAGTCGTTAAAGAGAGTCGGCCGTGTTGGCAACCACCCTGGAAGAGAATTGTCGAGCGGCGTGGCATGGGTCGCCGCGGTGGTAGAGAGGGAGGGAAGAAGCGGAGGGTTGAAAAGAGGGATTCAGTAGAGGAGACCAAGGAACAAGCGTACCAACCCGGAATAAATAAAATCCCCCGCGCCATTGAATGGTAAGGGGTGTTACTCCCGACCCTCCCAGACCCCTCTTTTGCCACCGAACTATCGTCGAAGTCGAAGAGCCGTTGTACTCCGACACGTTCGGCCCGATTCTCTTTGATCACTGCGAGATCGCGCGATAACTTCGTTCACTGTGGTAAAGACTCGAGAAATTTACCAGACAAACCGGATTTTATCCCGATGCAAGCAAGCGTTATTACAATGATGTTCATGTAATGACATTTCTTATTATTAGATTAGAACAATCTTTTTCATATTGTTTTATAACATTTTAGCAATTTGAGTTTTGACTTGTTCTATTTTAATGTATTATAAATAAGAATATATATTAAATATTCTCTCTGTTTTGCGAAGCATGTTTATCTTTATAATCTTCTCTTGCATCATAAATTAAATCTGAAAAAAAAGGCAAATTCTGAAGCATAAAGTAAGAAGTTGCAACAGTACTTTGTCAAATAAAAAACGTGTTGTAAAACGGCGCATCGAAGAAGATAGGTCGTAAACAAGCGTTTCAGATTTCATGGACAATCAAGATTTGATTTGTACAACAACCGGGAGAATTCGTTCACAGTGACAGCAAAATCCACGAGATACCGACGTTCTCTTCCCCTTTCTCTCGCGTCTGTTACCTCATTGGTATGCTCGTTTCGGCGTTTGGGGTGGGACATCTCGCGGAAGAGGGGTGCAGGGCGGGTGGGCGAAGGGGAGGATTTGGAAAGAGTGGATGTGTTGGTACCTTCATTGGCGTCGCAGGGTGGATGGCATGAGATAGCTTAAACTTAGCATTCACAAACCAACGCGCCGCGGCAACCACGGCGAGAAGAAGAGCGCGAGAACGATGGAAGAGGAAACTGTAGAGGGAGAGAGGTGGAGATGAGAGAAGCGGTCCAATTTCGCTCTCTTTCTTTTCGTGTCTTTGCTGCTTCGCGGCAGCCAACCAGGCAAAAAGAAAGAAACTGGCGCGGCGGCGAATGGAGAAGAGAACCCGCGGCGGAAAGAGAAGAAGGGGAGAACACAGGCACTCGGGCGAAATTCGAGCGAGCATAGAGTGGAAGGGAAAATAAAGCCGAGGAACAAGGAGAGCGCGGAACGGAGTACAGAGCGTGGATATCCTTCGTTTTCTCGCATCCCATTGATTTACATCTTGTCTTGGCATAGGAAGAAAAGACGGAGGAAGAAGCCTGTGCGAGAGGAGCGAGCGAGGGGGTGGCCGCGCGATATCAGCCGTTTGTATGCGCGGCCGACGCCAAACTTTGCTGAATTGCCCTATGACTCCATATATCCCATTCTACCGGCGCGCCCTCCTGCACCCTCCTGCACCCTCCTGCACCCTCCTGCACCCTCCTGCACCCTCTTACGATTCCGTTCCGCCGCAGCTCCCGAGTCGTTATACCGATCTCGAAGAAAACTGACCCCACCCCCTTCGCCGGAAGCCGCGCTGCACGAGGGAAACAACACGCCGCGAGCATTCGAATGTGCGATGCCGGTGCCTCGAACGCGAATCGCTCGGAAAGTCGATTTTGATTGGCAAATGGCTGAAAACTCGCGCGCGTGAATCATATTAGCCGTGAAAAGTCGATGCGTTGAATAAATGAGGGCGTTTAATGCACATTGAGCTTTTTAATTATCGCCTATTAATTAAATATTATACTTTCTGCGAGTGGTTTGTTAGCATGGCGAAGGCTGGCTGCATTTATCGCCGGGGAATGCAGGCAGCTAACTGCAAAATTAAATAACGAAAAACTGCACGATGGGCCAATTGTGTTTACAGGCAAATCGAATTATCGTGTAAACGCTCGTGCAGGTACTCGATTAAATATGCAGACGATATCGATGTCCTGTTCCGCATATATTATCTCTTTAACGAAATTAATTAATTGATAGTATTTATCGATTATACTTACTATTATATTCGCCAGGATCACTGGGATCCAAACGTTTCGCCCTGCGTCCATGCTTGCTGTTATTGTGAACGAACATGTTGTCCGAGACTGCTAGTAATGGTCCCTCTACTCCCACTTGTGTAGAAATGACCACCTGTTAGACGAAATAGAAATTTGCTGATGTAAGACTAATGTAAATATATATATCAGAAATATAATATATAATATATTAGCAAAATTATTCCATTTAAATCTAATCAAAAGTTTCTAAGATCGTATATATTTGTGTAAATATATTTAAGAACAGTTTTTAAGGAACATAATTATATAACATTTTTGTAGAAACATAATTATGATATTTTGAAAAAGGATTAGAATTAGAAGAAATTAAAATGTTGTATACTCTCATTAAATTTCTGTAATGTATCGTTTATGTCTAACTTAATAGAGTGTGGAGGAAGTTACGCTGAGCGATAGACGTTACCGTGAATCATATTGCATTTCTCTCATGCGCATCATATACTCAGCCAAGTTCATCATATCTCTTGTGAACGAGCACGGGCAATTCGATTTGCCGCACCGAGTATTACGGCATGGCATACAATTCGTGACTTGCACGTACGACATATGACGTAGAGATATAATCGCGCAGGTATAGGATATAATAGAATATAATCACATTATTAAAATATGTATATAAAATTTTTTATATAGATATAATTAACTAAAATTGCAATATAAAATTTTATTTACGAAATTTTTAACAAGTTGGAGGAAATTATTCGCTTAAACATTTATGCCGGTCTCCGCATGCTTTGCGGTGTTGAAAAGATATTCGCGATGAAGCAGGAAGAACGTTTATAAAATCGGGCAAGCAACTGGAAAACGCCCAAAAGTTTTGTCCTTCGCAACTTTGCAACTTTCTCGCATGCTAGTGATATTACTCGGCGAGTAACATCGGCTCACCAACTTAGAGTGAAGCGACGATAACTCTGCTGCCCCGCGGTAGGAGAAATTTTCGTAAGGGCTGCACTAAAATTTTAATTCGCAACTTTGGGCAATAAGCAATTCTGAAGCAAATCCGAAAGTGCGACGAGTATTCTAATTTTAGTTCGTTGTCGCGCCGACGCACGAAAAGGGTCGAACAATATAAAGATGAGTCGCGGGGAAAGAAGGGACTGTCGGGATCATCATGGTTTTTGGCAATTTACTTTTTAATTTTGTCTTTTGTTTTGATGAAAATTGAGGGCAGGTAGAACTGCGAGATACGCCTGTCGTTAAATGGAATTAGTTATTGTAAAGAATAAAGGAACGAATACGGAAATAAATCGGGGATAATACTACGCAGAGAATTGGCTTGTTTGTGATAGAAATCTTAATTTTTGTCATGGCTGACTTGTCGATAAAATTGTTGTTTAATCATCTTTATTTAAGTGGATTTATTCATTTATTTATTTAATTAAGTATTAGAAAACAATAGTGATATTTCGTAACAATATGCGGAAATTGTGCAAAAAACAATGTTTTTGCGACGATATACGTCACACGGTGTTGCGGCGGAATTTCGACATTCTCGTCTCTGTCTGTCCGCCCCTATAATTTCGCGGATCGTGACTTGAATGATGCAAGTGTCTCGCGTAATGTACATTTCAACATCATGGCACGATCTGGAACGTCTTTGAATCAAGTGGGTGGAAAGCCGGAAACGATTAAAGCTTTAAATCGCGTTTGGTGAGAATCATTGGAAAAAATTATTTTATTTGTATTCAGATTTTTTTTTTATAATTCCGCGTTTATTAATGGACGATTTTATACAAATTTACATTATTTTAACATTACATTGTTTGAAAAAAATGAACAAATCTATTAGTAGGCTTAAATGATTCATTTTAATTACTTTTAGAAAATAAAAAAGATTTTAGATAAGAATTTCATAACAATTTTTAATATATAATATATGAAAATAAAATAAAATTTATTAAACGAAAAAAATTACAAGTTTATATTTAAAGTAAATTGAAAGCAAGCATAAATAACTCTCTTACCTGAAAGCGTCTCATGTCGCGTGGATTGCCAGCGTTCTTGAGGCAGTTTTGGTTACACTTGAGAAAGAACTTGAGGAAGAATCTGCAAGCACAGGGGGGACCAGAGTTAAACGGTTGACAAGATGCTTAACGCTCTTCAACGCCGGGAACTTAATTAGAACGCGAACTTGGACGGAAAGCAAGGCTGAATATTGTATAAGCCAATCGCGAGCCCCGTTCCACTCTCTTCTATTATTCAGCATTTCTCTAGATTAAACCTCCTACTACGTGCTTCTCGACCTTTAGGCCTGCGTGCGGCATTGTATACTGCACGAAATACTCGGCTACTTTATTGTTCCACTACTATGTCAAGAAACATTTTCCTGACTACATTTCTACAATGAGTAGATACGATGTAATGCTTGCAGTGCAATTATAAGTTTGTATCTTTTTTAATTTCTAATTTTATAATTATTTGTTTATAAAAAATCCAGTAATTTGTTGGAAATATTATCACGTGAATATTTTAATATTACGTCAGGTTGAAATATATCATGTAATTACTGATTTTTTTATATGCATAATATATTTTTTATTATTAATTATTTGCAAAGAAAATTATACGATACAGTTAAGTACACATATTGGAAAAATTGGAATATCTTAGATATTTGAAAATACCTTTACTATACGAGCAAAAATCACGTGAGACAGAATTTCGTGACAGGATGTGTGCGTGTGGGGTTCTGCCAAAAAGCCGCTGGCTCAATTTTCATGAATTATGTAAAACGTCGGGGATATTGAATTTCAGGAAATTTTTTGAGACGCAGAGTATCCCCGTTTGCGCCTATAAGAATGGAAGGAGTTGACTGAGAGACAAGGAGAGTCTGAAGATCAGGTAGCTGAACGTCGGACTGAGAAGGATCGAGATGGCGAAGGAAACGCGTAGGAAACAATCAGGAGGGCCGAGACGATGCCGACGACGATGCTGGTAAAAGGGAGGGGTAGTTTTCTGCGTGGCTGGTAGGCTTTTTCTCCCGTGGGACGCCATTGTCATTTCCCTTGAAGAGTGCGTCCATGGGAACCGAGACTTCATGGAAAAATCGCATACCTTGAAGTAACGCGTACTTTTTTGCACTTTCGCTTTTGTCTTTCATGCATGTATGATTAAAATTTTAGAGAAAGATCATGATTGATATTCCTTGATATACTTTTAATTTTCATCTAGTTTGATTTTCATATAACACGCGTGGCTGGAATGTAAGAGACAACAAGATGTCGAATAATTTTATGGAAATGTTGATAAAAATTTATTATTTTTTTTGATCGCATGTAGGTATATAGTTTATGAAAACTTGAACCAAGACAATATTTCTATTACTATATCCGCGATGATTTCGTCGAAAGTCTCTAACTCGCTTATCGGGAAATCCATAAAATTCAAAAGTGAAAGGTAAAAACGAAATGCATCCGCTACGGGGGCGCGAGAGGGAAACGTCGACTGAGCGAAGCGAAGGATGAGAAGCGAGACGGCATGTAGGGAATGGGAATTCGCTGATATGGAAAGAGAAAGGGAAAGAAACGTATCGATCTCGCGTTACACGCATTTTCGCATCCAGCCGTAGACCTCAAGTATCTGCGCGAGAGTTCGGGCTAATGTCACGCGCGTTTCGCAGCGTCGAGCGAATTTAATTTCGTTTACTCTTAGAGAACGTTAAGATGTTATCGCGATGCTGGATGGGTATTCAAAGCATTGTAGCTTGGCTTATCGCGGCCGTGGATCTTGCTCTAAACACGATATCTTCGTCGTGCCTGAGGCGTTGCCCGACAACGCTGCCTCTAGTCGTTTCCAGATAGGAATACCATCGACCGTACTTGCATCTACGCTATTGCGAGAACGGCGCGAAGCCGCCCCTTTAACGACGTCGACGACAACAGAAACGAGTCGGTAACCGCCTTCGAATCGAGAACGTTTCACTTTGTATCTATATTGAAATCGTGTATCACCGTTATTTAAAAAAAAAAAAAAAGAAAAAAAAAACATCCTCCCAGTGGCGGGATATTTATGCGTCGTGTTCATTTCATACAAACTATTATATTTACACTCTGTATAAAAATAAGAGGGTAAACATAATTTTTTTTTTCAATTTTAACATTCTACATAACTGTTAATCTAGTAAACGTCAAATATCGAGAGATAAAATTAAAAGAAGAAAGAATTATAAATATTTTAACAAGAATTTAGCAATAAGAATTAAATATTTGGTAGAAAAGAGAGAGAAAATCTGAGGTAATTGAAATATTCCAGCTAGTATTCCGCGCTTGGCGCTTCCAGTAAAGAAATCGGACGATCCGCTTTCAGAATTTGACGCTAACAAAATGACTCTACTTACACAGGAAGTTCTATGAAGAGGGAGGAAGAACGCGCGCTTGCCAGAATCGGCAATGGAAAGGATAGGTGGGCTATAGATCTTCGCCTTTTTTTTATGGGATTCGTTCATCGGCAACACTAATCATTTACGACACTCCCGTCGCGCCGCTGCCGTAACACTTTATTCCTCTTTCTTTTTCCCTTACACGAGGTCGTTTCCTTCCGCGCGTCCTCGAAGTATTGGCTGTTAGGGGCTAATGGATTGCGTTATCGACTGATTCAAATGCGAACTGGATTTCATTCCGAGTTCGATGGGGCGGCAGTATCGATGGTGTTGTAACGCGAACGCGTGCAAGAAGGGCTAGTTTCTTACAGGGGATCAAATTCGATTCCGATAGTCTATTAGATTTTTCTCTTCCGTTGGCAACCTTCGCGAGCTTGCGTCAACCTCCTCGGAAAAATTTATTCCGAATCGCCATTCAAACATTCAATAGATATATGTATTTTACGTCATTGAAATATTAATTCAAGTTATACATACGTCTTTTCAAATATTATCAGTGAAATATTTTTGCACATAAATCTTTAATAATGTCCACACGTACGTATTGTACATATATACTCTTCACAATATTCATATATGTAAAATACATATATATACGAACACATATGTATTATCCAGTTATTTTTTAAATAAGAACTTTTATTAATTACATTGCAACAGACATATGACAAAAATAAGATTTCACTTTTTAAATTTAGATTAACACACATATAAGCTATCCCATATCACAAATGTTATCAATAATGTATTAATTATTAACGTCAATTATTAACGTTCCACTCATGCTGTCGATAGCTAAAAATATATTTTGCATAACTAGATATATAGCTGATAACTTGAGGTTAATTTAATTACGTTATTTATATAGAGAAAAAAAATTAGTTTTTAAAATTTTAACATATCAACATCGTTATAAATTAAAGTCGTTTTTACAGAAGTACATTTCTTCCGGTTGTTCGCGTTCGTTAACGAATTGACACGGAGGAAAATATACAGAGGCGATTCGATTGCAAAATCATACCTTCGGAGCTCGCATACCTCTTTCCATTCCCTCGGATCAAATAGAATAAAACGAAGCAGTAGGCGGCGAAGTGAAGGTTGGGGGCTGCAACGGCACGACGAGGGGAGGGTGACGGGTTGTAGCAGGAAACGTTCGTATCGTTCGCTGTTCCCAGTTTTACAACGAGCAACTTTGCAACGTCGGAACGGATGAACGAGCGAGTGAGGAAAAAAAAATCAACAATATAAATGAAAAAAAAAGGCTAAACATCGGAGGCTCGCGAAGGGCGAGAGTTGTACGAGCAGCAAGCGGGTAAACAGAGTCGAATGAATTCAATCAAACCTTGCAGTAAATCATCGGTATTCGCACGGCAGTTTTGTTTATATTTTCCATGTACCAATTAGCGATTTTTCTCGCCGTACCGCGACGCCGATGTTCTTTTCTCCGCGGAAACCATTGGCGGCGACCAAAAAAATTTTCACGCTCCACACTCTACGCGACGTGATTTATAGGTACAGTTGCCTCGTCGATTTTACGTATTGATAAAATATATAGATATGAGAGAAAAATACAAACTATTTAAAATAGCGATCTAAATCTTTTCACGTAAATTAAAACGTATTAAGTAATGCAAGTATATATTTATAAGGCATATAGGTTTATTTGTAAGATATATAATTTAATTTCTGTCATTTCAATATACAAAATATATTAAAATTCGCGGACTTAGCGCGAATAATCTGAGAGAAAATGAGGGAATTACGAAGGTTCTCCCTTCTCCTTGTTTACATGCCACCCGGTACGGCATGCGCGGGTGCCAAGTCGCAAGTAAGTACCTTCTGATCTAGTAAATATATTTCCAGCAGGGGCTGAATGGATATAGGGGGCTTACCCAGGGACTCACGCGTAATAGTTCCAAATAGGGTGGCATTACGCGTATCAGAAATCCATTTTCTCCCACATCGGAGAATCTTTAATCATGTTTTCAGTTCTCTCGTTGTACACCCCTCTTCTTTTACCACCATAAAAGAGAGGATATAACGTGGCGAAAACTCAACGAAGAGATCGAGTGCTTTTTTTGTTACATTTTTACCATTTCTCTTATACCTACATAAATGCTACATAAATGATCAGAAATTATTCCCGATAAGTTTCATTGTTCAATCGTCAATCGTAATTCGTACTGAGTTCTTTGTACGTGTAATCAGAAAAAAGGATCACGTATAAAAAAGATTCTGCTTACACTACAGAATCTTGCCGAATAGGCGTGTCTAATAGTGTGCTAATCGCATACTAATGTGAGCCATCCGCTACTCTACTAATATTATGTCCTTGCAAGTAATGCCTGGGAATAGCCTCATTACTATTTTTTTTTTATTTCTAATCTTGATGGCTTCTAGGTTAATTTACAACTGTTACATTTTTACTGAAATTTAAGAAAGTAATTATTAAAAAAATTAATTAATAATAAATAAAATTATTACAATAATATATTGAAAATTAATAATATTAAAATAATAATTTTTCTTTCAACAATTAATTAAAAATTATTCTGAAATAGTAGAATATCACCTCGTAATAGACGAGAATGCTTACATTTGAAAGCAACTTTTGTAAGCGATATCGATAACTTCCACTCGATCGGATATATTTAAGCAAGAGAACACTCGGGAGTAATCACGAGTGCATAATGCAGACGAGCAAGACGTCAATTAGTAAGAATGTGTATAAAGGTCTGTAAGGTATAGGAAACCACCTAGAGCTGTATACCTTGCATACACCTTAACCAGGGTTAGTAAGGGGTTAGCAAGGTATCAGGGGATGCTTAATGTTTAACTAGCCTCCATTACGCCCACTGCCTCCCTAGAATCCCACCCTCTTCCTTTCTGCACTGCCGTCATCTAGCATCTACCGACTCGTTCCTTCGGATTCTCTCCCCAGGAAGTATTATAGAGACGGTTAAGAAGGATCGCGCGTAACTATCGGTTAATACAGGAAATCATTTTCCAGGAATAAAGGCACCCTATGTAACAGGAGATTAACTCATCGCTCGACGTGATTTGAGGAACAGTAATTACGATAATGTTATAAGCTGGATAATGTTATACAAGTACGAATAGTTTTTAAGCCAAAAAGCCTTGCTTTTATTCAAAAAATGATCAAATTAATCGAGTCAAAAAATTACATTTTAATTACACATAATTGAATTTTGAAAATTATGTTCTGTAAAATGGAATGTTTCCCGACAATGAGCACCGATTAAACATGGGTAAATTTAATTTATGCAGTAAGTAGCGGGTCAGGAAAGCTGAGAAAATACAACGATGTATGAAACGTTTAGTGCCGTTAGAAAGAGAGACATCATTGTTTAACATCCTCTTACCAGAATGTCGACGTAAATAGTTGTTCAAGAATCGGCAGTAGAATAAATTCATGCGCAAATGTGCGCAAAGGGCGAGCTGTAATATTCACAGTTTTATGGTTTTATACGATTAAGTAAAATTTGTTTTTTCAGAAAATGTTGCAAATAATTTTTACAATGCGCTTTCATAGAAAGTAGTACGTATTATTCCATGTCTAATTCTAATCGCAAGAATACACAAACAAATGTTTTATGTGCTTGATAATTTTTGGTTACATTTGCTGTAGCCAGGACAATCGATAATCAATGGCTACATCGTTATGTATGTAATGTTGCATTTATCTTCAGCCGCGTTTCGAGGATATCTTGTCTCCGTTAGTCATAGTGTTTACAAAAGGAAATCAGGCGATTGGTTACGTGTGTAAAGACGGATACCTTAACCAAATTCCTGTCGATAGAGAGGATACCGTTTACTTAAGTTCTACGACGGTTGGAACTAAGGCTATTCGGCGGGAGCATTGCCGAGGTACTGCATAATTCATATCTAAGTAATACGTCTTACTAGGTAGCATGGCCCCGAACTAACGTACTCTGTCGTAGCTCCCGCTTTACGTAGCCGCTCACCACCCCCGCTCCCACCCTACGTTAGAGGCGACCCTCGCCATGACAGCGAGATACCCCTAATGGCAGTCTATCACATTAGCCGCAAGACGGCTTGAGAGGCCGGCTACCATAACTAGATTTGCCTTGCACGTACGGCGCATCAACCGACGATTTACCACGTATCGCATAGTTGGTCGTAGCTATTAACTGGCGTAAGCTCCGACTTAGCTTATGTCGACAACGTGACTGTGCTTATACACCGGCCCAAGGAAGGATAAATCACGCGGCGTATCTGAGATAAGCAGAAGGAGAAAGCCGCAGATCTTACACTGATTCGAGTTTTTACTTACAATGTTTAAAATTACTATGCGAGATGAAGAATTATTCTAAATTAACGAGAATTATTATAAATTGTCATGAACACTATCATAAAAAAATAGCTTGTTAAATATTCTGTTATACGCTTTCTCATGTAGAAATTAAAATCGACATCATTTCTCAAGACTCTTAACATATATATATATTTTTTAACGATGTAAGTTGGCAAAAACTATGTTTTTTGTATCTACAAATTAAATCTAAAAATTAAACTTTCCATATAATATTAATGTCAATTTTTGTTAATTTTTATTAATCTAACAACTTTTTAAATATTTGTAATATTTTCAACAGTTTTTTGAAATTAAAATAAAACACTTTTATACAGATTAAAATGATACTATTTTGTGAAACAGTTTTTATAATAATACATATGTTTCACTTACGCGTGTATTTAACGCCTGTTTTACCTTTTTTGAGAAACTTAAAGATTATTAATCTAACAACAATAAAATGAAATTTTATAAAGATCGAATGCATATACGCATAAGTTAATTCAAATATTATTTTTGCCACAAATGTCTCGGGTAGCTTCAAGGTTATTTCTAGAGCGATCATGTTGAATTTCCATCGTGTCTGACGCGGATCCCATACCCGAAATATCATACGTGTGACGGGCGAATTGCGAAAATTGCTGAATTATCTCTCCATGCCTTGGGCATACAGCGCTTGGACAAGGAGCGGGGCATTTCCATAAATGCATTAGGACCTCCAACCGCGTAAACTAACTTAACGCCGACGACGATTCTCACGCGCCGGTATACGAATGTACGCGCGATTTATTAATGCCTGCATTTAGATACGGAGCCCTTTGAAAACGCAATAGGGACGGTTAAAAGTCTCTCAAGTTACCACTGTCGAATATCGACAAAAACGACGTAAGTCGCGCATGCTCTCATACATCATGTGGCTGCTGGAGACAGAGAGGCAACACGCGTATCACAACATCCTGCTGCATGATATGTTAGAGAAACGTGTAAGGCGTACATATTTGTCTTCTCGTTCACAGAGGAAAAATACAGTACGCCTTCTATAATCGCTTTTCTGCTTTAAGAGTGTCAATGTTCTATATGTACGCAGAAATATAATTTTAGTAAATATAATTTTTTTAAATTACTACATTACACTAATCTTTTTTAAAACATATAACAGCAGTGAAATAAGTTAATTAAGCAGCGTTTTAATCAGCGGCGAATAAAATTTCATATGTGGTAATTCGATGGTTGAGCAAAGTTAGTATTTTTTAAACTGATAATAAGAGACCGAAATTAAAAACTGGATAATATTGTGCAGTTTTAATTTCTTGTAATAAAGTTACAAACGATATATGTGTGATCGAATTTTGCGACTTTGTGAGAACAGACAGTTTAGAGTGACGCGTGTCAGTGTATACGGTAATAACATACCGTAAGTTTGTCAACGGAAGCTCACTTAATCCCGGCTAATCTCGTTGCCCGCTAGCGGAGTTTGTTGTCAAACTAGGGGAGCTAAAATGTGATTTTAATATTCGCGGCTCCTTTGAGGAAACTCGCGAATCCTTCCTTAACAGGCTTACTGAGGGAGCGTCCATCCCCTCCCACGAGGTCTGCAACCTGCTTTGAGAAGTGCACTTACTTCAAAAACTCGGCCCAATCTCTCATTCCTCTGTTAACTTTTAAGCGTTTTATTCTTATTTCAATCATTGAAGCCTTTTCTTTTAATATTTATGTTCATATTTTTGCAAATTTTATTATATTAATAAAACTTGCAATTTTTGTGAGTTCTATTTTATTTATCTGTTACATTTATATATGACAATTTTTTTCTCTTTAATAAAAACGGAACATTATATTTATTGTATAAAACTTTGAGCTTTATATAAATTTTACTTTGATTTTTTTTCTATGTGAGAGTTCTCTTGCATAATCCCGCAAAAATTTTTCGGTTAACGTAATTACCTTGGTGGAATTCGCACTTACCGGGAGAAAAAAGTCACCTCAATGAGCGTGATCTCTATCGGGCTTTATTAAAAAATATGTCTTAATTCCGCCCGGGGCTACGTTTTTAATTTCTCCCTATGGACGCTCCTCCATGCCGATGAACGCCGGTATAAAGAATCGCTGAACGAGTGGATTTGGCAAGCGAAGCTAATTACTTTTGCAATGGAGAATCGTCACCCTAATAAATTTGTGAATATAGAAAAGAAGCATATATTAATCTAAAAAAAATTTCTATAAATATTTTTTTAATTACATGTGCAAAAATAATATGTATATATTTTTCGTTTTTACTTAATAATAACTTATTAAAAAGTAATTTTTAAAATTGCTTTTTAATGTTCTTTAATTCAAATTAATAATTTAAATTTACGCACACTTAATATTTATAATTAAATACATTTTTATTATAATTTCTACATTCACACATTTCTATTGTACATCATACAAATTGTCTTGCATATAAGTTGTAGTTGTAAAAATATAAATACATGCAATTTCTTGTAGTATTTTTTGACAAACTATATACCGAGAATTGTTCGTAGTTATCTTACCTGCTTGTGAATGTATATACACTGATTGCTGATGCAAGTTGATGACAAGAAAGACGCGAATTATCGTTTTTTACTTGAGGACTTTAGAAGGTTAGCAGTCGCCATGCTGGCAGGACATGGAAGCACGCAGGACACGACGCCGTGGCAGGCCGTGTAGGGGTTGCCATGGTGATCTCATGGGGAGGGCATTCGCCCTCTCTCACCCTCACTGAGAAGATAATGCTGCCTGCCTGCCTTTCTACCGATGTTGCTACCAACCGCCGCGATATCAGAAGCTCCGGCAATAAAGCAAACGTTCATGCTTGCACGAAAGTTTATGAGACAGACCTGGTTTTCGAGTCGTACGATTACGAGGCGACAAGCCACGATACCTCTCATATATTCCGTTCTCATTACCACATATCTCGAAAATTATTCTACAATGAGATGAAAAGATATTAGTAATTTTTTTAATTTTTACGCCGTAGATTACGCAATATTTAACATTTTTCAAATATATTTTTTATAAATTCTCTCTTTTTGAAATGCAAAGAAACAGCTCTAGGATTAATTTTGCTTGCAGTATTCTTATTTGAAATACGTGAAATAGTTGAGGTCTTATATTTTTTTTTTAAAAAAGATTTTAAATTTAAATAGAATGTAGATGATAATATTACTATATATTTTACTCGAAGATGCATCTTTTTTCTATACTAAATGTATCCGATATACATACATGATATGTGTATTGTATGCGAATAAATGTCTGAAAATTCTCATTTGATGCGTCAAATCTGACATTTAATATATATTAGAATGTCCTATCGAGCAATCGTATATACAGAACAGTTTCGCATAAATGTCACGTGGCAAAACTATGAGTGAATAATTCACGTTGACGTCGCGATCGAGAAGGAAGAATCGAATGAAAAATGATACTTAGTACTTTCTGCAAGAGCGTTTCCTACTTAACTATGAAACTCAATGCGATGTGTCGCGAGATTAAACAACCTTAAACCACGAGGACGATATCAGTATATCCGAGACTTAAAGGCTTTAGTCGCGGACGCGACGCGCGCCTGACTAACGACTCTTTGCTATCACCGTGCTTCCTTTTTAGAGAAGTCAAGACAGACGAGACGCGAACGCTTCGACAAAGTGTCGTCGTATTTTTGGTTTACGGCGTCTGAGGGTTTCCGACACGGAGGGAACGGAGAGCGAAAGAGGAAAGAGAGAGAGAGAGAGAGAGAGAGAGAGAGAGAGAGGGAGAGAGAGAGAGAGAGTGTGTGTGTGTAGACGAGAGAGGACGGGCGGTCGCCTGAGCGCTTCAACGATCATGAGGGTGGAAAGTGGGTGGTTTGGTGGATATACGGGGAGTGATACCGGTCCCAAAGGTGTCGTTACAATTAGACAGCGCTGCCGACTGCTACGACCTCAACCGCTAAATAACTTACTGGTGCTGACAACCCGACCGCCACACCGTTACCGCTCATCGTGCCGCATGTAACCCAACCGTGGATCTACGCGTCAGCCGGTGAAAGTGCTTTGCGTATAATTCCGTCGTCTCGCTCGCCGAGCGTCTTGCAAGAGGATGCATTTCTACTTTTATGCTGTTTTACTTCAACTTGTGAGCTTGCGTAATGTTCAACATCTTGAAGATGGAGAAAAAAATGTCATAGTTAAAAAAACATATTTGTTTAGAAGAAAGTTAGAATTTGATCGAGTAATAAATAAAATAAATGACTGGATATTTAAACCACTATTTTTTAAATTTCATATACCTTCTATTTCTAATATAATAAGATATTTTAAAAGGAGCGATTGTGAAATAAAACTCTTTTATCTGATTATTGAATTGATTGGAAATTATACGGGAAAGCTCTTTCTCGCAAAAGATTTATTTTTTGGGGGAGAAAATTACATGTTTTTCTATATACAAAATATCTCATATTTTTTTTACTTTACCGACTTATTAAAATTTGAGGAACTTTTCTTACGTAAAATTTTAGTTGAACGTTTTATATATTTATTATTTAACTTTATCTGGTTATAACTTAAAATTTTAATAAAACCCATTGAGTAGAAAAATTTGATTACTTGTGTTTTGAAAGTTTAATTTGTAATCTCTTGATCTTTCTGTAACTTGTAATTTGAATACAAGTTTTCACCTAGTATATTTTTATTAAGGAAAAGTTTATTCCAAATTAATTAAAGAGTTTATATACAAGAAGAAATGAGCAACCTAGAGACATCATATATATATATATATATAGGATGTTCGAGACGAAGTATAAAGAGCGAAGCCAATGTCGAGGACGTCGCGTTGTTTTGCGCTTGCGCCGAGTGTTTAGAACTCGAATGCTGGTAGAAAGAGGTGACGAGGAGGTGAAGAGAAAGAGGGTGGACCTTCGAAGGAAGAGGACGGGGGTGTCCCTGGAGTATCGACTTGCCCCACGGGACTCGGCAGTCGATAGTCCCGTGGGATTCGCTGTCTCTTTCCCGAAGTCGCCGTTCTCGATGCTCTTTCCTCGTCTCTTCCTCTATTTTCCATTTCCCTCCCTCTTTCTTCAAGCTTCTCCTTGTCCCGCTTGTGTATATCGTGGGTCACGAAAGCAGAATGGCCGAACAGGTGAAGGCAGTTGCAGAGACGACTTTGGACGATGAGACGAGATGAGATTTTGTTTTAGAAATTATTGAATCGAAATATATAGATGGTGCATATGTAAGAAATTATCAAAGTATAATCTCGAAGTTAAAATTTTAAATCAAGTTATCGGATAACATTATTTAATTCGCATTAATGTGTAGAATACGAATGATAAAGCTTTGGTTACTTATGTATCTCGTTTTGAAACAGTGCACGGAGACCGTTAATGTTTATTCCGTGCCATAGCCAAAATGGAATTACGCACCGTAACGCGAAACTTGGTTGAGTGATAATAAGAAAATGCGCGCGGCGTAGTGATTAAATTGCGAACAAAACGGGCCGAATAAATACAGTCGCGGGGCGGGAAGTGAAACGCCTCGAAGGAAGGGAGAGTTCCTCCAAGTTTATATGAAATTCCACGCCTTGTACAAGCGGCACTGCTGTCTCCCTCCGTCCTCTTCGTGATCGCGAATCTTCTCTTGCCTATCTACCTCTACCTACCTACCTACCTACCACCCTCTTACAAAAGGCTATCCGTCCTTTTTGTCTTCCGTCTATGTCGAGAATTATCCGCGCAACTTACAATCATTTTTTCAGCTCACCGTGAAGCTTTCACTGCTTAAATGCGTCAAATATCTGAGGTGGAAAATGAAAGTGAATCTTGAAGCATTATTCGACATTGTACCTACATCTTGTTTCCGGCATTTTATGCGACGCGACTTTTTAAATAATCGAATGGCCTCACTGGAGGTCGCACGAGGCGTGCTTCCGCGTTTCTCACGCGCAACCGCCTTGTGCTTGACGTTTTACAGCCGTCGAGAAAGTTATAGACCTATAGTCTCCGCGAAAAAAATGTCTATATATCTAAATCACTTATGCAGTTTTCACGGTTTGCATTGAAATGCCGAGTCACGCATTCGTATCTTTTGATAGCTGTTATGTTTAAAAATGATATATTTAAATTTAATTTCTTAATATAATAAATGTATATGTACTTATAATACTTATTTAAAATTATTTTAAACATAATAAAATTTTTATACATTTACTTTCATCTTTTTCTATTTAATTTGTTGCAAACTTGCAATGATATACTAATTTGTATCTTATATATATATATATAATGCATGTACGCGCAAACATCATATATTATTTAACGAAGAATTCACTCTCTGAACGATACACTAGTAATCCCGTTCTCTGGTCTATGGGAGCGTGATGCGTAGACACGTGCGTTCTTGTCGAGCGGGCAAAAATCGAAAGCCATCACCGGGTATAGTATCCGTGCGCGTGTAACGGGTCGTAGAGGTATTGACACGTATGTACGCGTGCGGTCGTCGGAAAGAAAAGGGAAAGAAAGCCACGCGGAGGGTCTTCCTCTCACTCTTCTTCGTTTTCTCGAGGGAGGATCCGAAGGGTGCGCGGAGCGTCTCTCGCGAACCCTCGCGCCGTCCCCTTGTTCCGCGACCCTCTGCGCGACGAGCCGGGCTACCGAAATTCGCCGAGTGTCCTCCCCGTTCGGTAATATGTTACGCGACGGCGAAAGTATCGTCCGCAACCACCCTCGGTCCGGCCTAACCTGGAGCTAGTGCGACGAAACTTCCACCGCTCCCTTGAAGGAAACGGGGCAGGGGGGGGTCTCCGGAGACTACCATTTTGACTCTGGGGATTAGACGTGACCCCGCCCATCCGTGGGCAAAGTTTTGTCCCTTTCGATGGCCAAGAACGAAAAGCCGTCGCTATATTGATGACTTCTTTCCACATACGAGAGAGAGAGAGAGAGAGAGAGAGAGAGAGAGAGAGAGAGAGAGAGAGAACGGGATGGGTAGAAAATCGAGATGCGGGAAGCCGCGAAGGAAAGGATGCCGAAGGAAGCGTGCTAGCACAATTCCTGTTAGTTGCGGGCTGGCTCGCTAATGCTGACTAGACATGTTTCGCAGTACGATTTTAGTACGCTTATTGCCATTTGGAAGGATTTTGAAGATTTTCTGCAATCTGTACTTTAATTAGTGCTTTATCATTGATTGGACTTATAAATATCGGTTATGTTTCTTCATTGATAATTGCTAATACAGGAAAAAGAAATAATTGAAGGATTATAACTTTAGAAGTCTAAATTAAATATGAGTACTGTTTTATCTGTTTTAATATTGAAACAGCAATCTATATAGATATCACGATAAATATAAATCGAGTATTTATAAATATATTTCTGTTATAATATGTATGTATACATTTAACTTTTATTTTTAAAGTTTCCCTTTAATAACGTATTACACTTTAGAATTATTCTAAACTAAAAACTCTTAATTCATAAAGGAATTTACTCTGACAGATTTTTAAACCAAATAATTGTAACTAATATTTACCTGAAAGAGAAAATTTGTAAAAGAGATAAAGAAAAATTAAATTATGAATATAGTATGTAAGAAATACAGTTATATACGTTAACATAAAATTCATCAGAGATTCGCGCAACACAATTGGCTTAGTAGCGGACACATGCTTTCTTTATTCACGAGAGCTTTGTGTGTAAACCTCGCACAAGGAGTGGCATGAGGTTTAGGGGTTGGTCGGACAACGGCATCATAAGTCGGGAGTGGTTTGAGGGTTGGGTGGGTTGTTGGGGTGGCGAGGGTCCCTGGAGGCGGCGGGCTAAATATATCCACCCCCGACAACCCTCGAGGGAGAATGTCAAGACAACATGGCCGACGCCCGTCATCCCGTTGGCTCTATGTATACAATAGTTCGTGTTCGGCTATGCTGGCAGAGTATTCAAGAACATTGGAAGATTGCAACGTCATATTATTAAATATATACAAGTTAAGACATTACAAATATATATCACAAACTCACGCGTTTGATGTAGTATATTTTTTCTCTTTTTCTTTTTTTATTATAAATCAGAAACGGGCATTTATTTTTGATCGATGGCGAGCATTTTATTCGCGAGCAGTGTTAAACGCTTTTTCTTTCCTGCCGGCAGCTCCGCGAGATTATGTTCTCGAGTCACGGATGAAGTGCAATCGCGAGGCGGAGCCCGTAAAAAAACCCCGTCGGCAAAATTTACATTATTGCCCCGGAGACCATTTAGGTAATCTCGGAATTCATCGCTCGCAATCGGATTTCAAAATAAAAAGAGGCACAGAAGCGAAAGGAAACGAGATGGAAGAGAAGCCCGCTCAACAAAGTTACGTTTCACCTTTTCGGGAACGCACCTGCTGCTCGATTGTCGTCGTTGTCGTACAGCGCGCATATCGTGTACCGTCGTTGTTCTTCGTCGTCGCGCGGATGTACGAGCAAGCGCGGGACCAAGAGAGGACAAAGAAATATAGCACAGATTAAAAGTCATAGTATAGAGGAGTCTACTACGTTGTGAAGAGGGCGGCAAGAAAGGTCGAGGAGAGGATCGCACGATGGTGGCCGCGAGAGAAGGACGCTGGGGGGTCGAAATTAGCCACCCTCAGGATTACCCTGAATTAACAAATTGAAAAAAGTCACCTTCCCCTCGGGCTCGGCTCTTAAAGGTGCCCGTCTCGGTGTTGGCGGCGCGCATCGAGCGTCGCTCTCGGGCTCCTTCGGCTTAAAGCACGATCTCTTCGCCGGGATATCGGACCAACAAATTCATGCAAATGCTACTTGGCTCTGCCGCGGTCGCGATACGTACGTCCCGTGTATATCTGTGTTGGTATAGCCGCTGGTACAGCGATAACGCCACGTATACAGAGCGCGGCATTATACACGATACCTACGCGGCGATGCGCTTAAGCACGAGCGACACGAACAAATTCCCCATGACGATTTTGATAGGAGACTTCTCGCGTTATTGAAACGCGTTAAATTTTACGGTTTACGCGGTCGTGCAAAATGCCTGGTACAATATTTAATCCATTCCGCAAACGTTAAATGACGCTTAAAAAAAGATAAAATTATAAAAAAAATCTTAATCAAAAGCTTAATTTTTAATAAAAGAGAAAATGCTATTTTATTGACTCTTATATAATTATGTTTCAAATTTATTTTCTTCTAATTTTCAGGATGAGTTTAAATGATTTAGTAAATAAAAATGCGTTTAGTATTCTTTAAAAATAATAAAATAAGAATCATACTTATGATGAAAATAATTGTCACATTGAACGTTTTATTAGAATTGATATTTGAAAATTTGTTCTATGCACGGTACAGAAAAAAGCATTCATGAATATTATAGTGCAAGCATATCTTACATGGTGCGGTCACATTTTGCTCAATGTATTACAAAGACATATGTACAAGGCTGTGAATAAGTACCTACAATGCAGACATACGTATATATCTTCCTGCAATAATCCGTGTTTCGGAGCCACTTAACGTTTTACCGCCTCTTCTTCTCTATCGTTATCACATTGAATAATGTACATGGAAATATTAATAACAAAATACGCGTTAGTAGATCTTGTTTGTGTTTAATAGATGTTGCATAATCATAAAAAAAATAGCGCATTTTCATCGATCTTCAAGCGAGGTAACGCTAATTGACATTAATTTTTTGTTTTATAAAGAAATACGTGCTTTTCGTCCTCCGATAAAATATTGAAAACATTAGGAAATTATTTTTTTAAGGAAATAAGCTGTCCCTGGATTTTTCCTTTTTATAACTTTGTTTTTGCTCTGTTTATGTACAAGTATAAAGCATGACCAACAAACGATGCGCGGTACAACATTGTGCGCGGGGCCTTTTCGCGATACGTGCCGCGACTGTGGAATCTTTTTCGTGGGGCCGGCATGAAATAACTGCATCGGCGAATTGTCTGCATTAAATATTCAAAAGGAGGTGAGGGACCAACGAGATGGCTACGCGTGCGTATATATTACGTACACCCTAAGCCGTTATCCGTTCCAGAAAGTGGCGAGAGGCCGGGTTTTGTTCCCTCTCGATTTCCTCTCGTTTCGTAGTCACTCGAGCCACCGATACCAGTCGATCGATTCTAGCTGGACAGAGACAAATGCCGGATCTAAAATTCGATGGGCCGGCACACTTCGGAAACTGAATTTCCATGCAAGCGAATTTCGTTGCGTGCATGTGCATTCATAGTATTTTAATCATCGAGCTTGCACGTTTGCTGGAAACTCGACAGAGTGGAAAAATATATATGTATATAAGTGACAATGTAAATAGATATTGCATAATTAAATATATATTAAAAATATTATATATGTGTAATTAAAAGTGTATAATAAAAGCTATGAAATAAAATGCTGAAAAAACAAAATATTAAGAATGCTTGCAATTTTAACAATTTTGCGATAATGAAATGTATTTTTATACACCCTTGTTTTGACTGTGATTAATTAATTATTATATCACGTGACAGACGCGTGGAAAACTTTCTTTGATACAATTTCGATCTGTAAAAGAGTGAAGTGGCCGGGTTCGTGAGGAGTGTTGAAGTATATGTGAAATCGTCCAGCGTATCGTAAGAGAAACGGAGAAGCGAACGATGGAGGTGGAAAACGAGTGAGTGGCCATAAACTCGGGTGTCGTTTGCGTTTTCTATTTAGCCATTTCAGTTCACCCCATCTACTGTTCTTTTTACAGTCTTTTTCCGTTGCTCTCTTGGTGTCGTCCCAACAGACGAGCGACTCGAATTGAATTCCATACGATTCGGATAGTTGGATTTACGTTGATACTGAATGCGCACGCCATTCCCCGTCGTTGAACTCATCTGGCATAAGCCGACGGAAGACGTGTCGATGCATCGATTGATGCCAGTCGATGCGATATAAATGAGTCAGAGAATCGTATGTGTTTCGACGTTTCATTGCTTCCAACAGCAACACGATTTGCAAAGAAATATTTAATGATCGACAAACGTCGTTTCACTCGATCAAACTGTTAGAAATGTTTCATCGACTTATTTTCTCGATCTTGATCGACAAAATTGTGGGAGTTGGATGATAAAAAAAAAAGCCAACAGATCCGACGATTTTCGCCGGTTCCTTTTCAGGCGTGCATGTAAGTGCGATTGTATAGAATCTTCGATTGGTACCTATTTTCGTGGGACGAGCATGTACGCAAGGGTGTCTATCGGGGAAGCGCCGTTTGCCGTACATTTATTGCCTCCACCACCCTCCGCGCTTTCTCGGTGTTACGACGTTATATTTGATATTGGATAGACTCCGTATACGTATCATTGGCGTCGTAAAAGCTGCCATAAATAATATTAAATAAATGTAATACGCCCGGTAAAATGCCGCTTAGCCCGTGGACGACTCGTGGATGTCGTCGTATGATGCGACGTATCTCGCATATGGAAAGTTTAATATTCCCATTTCAAGGAGAAAGTAAGGAGAAAGTTTTATTATATCGTATAAAAAAACCCTAGTGGACTACGTTTTACGTACGAACAACACACGGCTTCTGAGCAGCCTCACCCGCGCAATGTGCGATGTTTCATGCGCGCGGATCTAAAAAATACTCTTGTCCCGCTTCTTCCGCCATACAAGTCTGCTTTCATTTCGAGATGGAAGATAGATAACAAGTACAGAATACGGCTAAATTATTCCTCGCGTACTTACTACAATGAACTTATGGTACATTTGTTTTATGATATTGTAAAATGTAAACTTTTGATTAAAATGGATATAGATTAGGATTAAATAATTAAATCTAATGCTGTTGTAGCAATGTAATTTTAACGTTCGATAAAAATATAAATTGCGAAAAATGTGTGTCAAAAAATTAGTTTTTAAAATATTTGATTTTAATTGAATAAAAAATTTGTTACGTGTTACGGTAATAGAAAAATGAATATATAAAATATTGTGAGAAAATATGAATTAACAATTTTTTTATATTGTAGATAGGGACGATGTGTAAAGTCACGAGCAGCGATCTCGCAAGATAAACGAGACGAAACATGGACATATTTACAGCCATCATAAAACTTGTAAGTTAATTGAATGTTGTAGCAAGTTCGATATGATAGCGTAGAAAAAAAAAACTCAAGCACGAGATCGCAAAATGTATTCTTTATCTCTCTAAAATTATGCTATTTTTTTCTGACATAATATGAGTACATACTATAAATTAAGAATAAATTAAGATTATTTAAGAATAATAATATTTCTTTTTACAAATTAAAATTGAAATTTTGATATACATGTACAGAGTCCGTCGTAAGTAAAAATATTTTAAACAATGTCTACTTCGATTGCTATTTAATTTCAAAGATGACAGCCAGTCACTCACGTTGGCGGACTTTTTGCACAACGTAGACTCGTTGCAATTTTCAAGACACAATCGCGTACATTTCCATTTTCCGTGAGATCCCTCGTTGCCGACGTATATCAACCTGTGTAGTTCGTAGGTCGGCGGGAAGAGTTACGTTTCCTCGCTATGAGATAGCGCACGTTTAAGGGCACGTACTACCATAGCGGTAGTGGAGCCGCGAAAAAAATCATCCTCAAAACGGATCGCATCGGAGAAGTCCGCGCTGCTAAGTTTCCTTGTACATATGCCGTGTACGAATGCCAACGAGAATACCGGTATTAGCTACGGATACGTCGTCGTTCGCTTTGCCGTGGAAGGATCGTACAAGCCTCGAGCTCGTCGTTAATTGCTAGGATAATTTGTAATTCGAAAAGTAACGAGAGAAAGGGAAAAAGAGAAAGAGAAAGATACATATACGAATAGAGCGAACGCGTACGGGCAAATAAAGAGAAGTATAATCAAAAGACAGAGATGTTTTTCTTGTGAAGGGAAACGAGTGTCTTCTCTTTAAAAGGAAATGTCTTTTGAGTACGGGACGAGAACCAGATCATGAGGAACAGGGCGCCTGGCGTTTGCCTGACCCGTTGACCCGCCAGAGGATTGTGTTTTACTGGCAGCCGCATTTGTCAGGAGGCGTCAAAACCTCGTGACAACTGAACGTTCTGTCGGCACTCTCGCTTCGCACTAAACCTGGCAGATCCCTGCGTATATGAGGGCGACATCGTCACCCGCTGGGAAATTAGCCGTTAAGTGTTTTATGTATCCGGCGATGAGGCACGCACGGGACTGGTGTCACGTGGCTGGTTTTGTATAAAGCGCGCAGGATGTACTGTGTGGAGTGCGAGAAAAAAGCTTTTCGAGTTGTCGTGCTTTTTCTCTCTCTCCTCTTTCTCTATTTCTCTCTATTCATTTATAATATATTTCTCCCCTCAAAAAAAAAAAAAAAATCTAATCTAATAAAGTAACGTTATAAAAATATATAAAAATTAAATTAAATTAAATTTAATTAAAATATAAAAGAGTTTATCGCATCGTCGCGTCGTCGCAAATTTTATGAAAAACAAACTGTCATTTAATACTGCATGTAATAATCCAGTTATTACATAATAATATTGCTATATTAAAACTACTTTATGACGCTCTTTCTTTTCTTCGTTCTGCAATGTGCGTCTGGCAGCGACGAGCGACCAGATCACGTCACCAGATGCCATCTGAGTCGCCCACCTCGATAACGGGCGACGGTTAAATGCCTCATAACTAACTCAATCTGAGGCTTCCTAATTAAATATCTATCGTTTAATTAAGAATGATTTACGGACGGCAGTCAGTCATCCAGTCAGCGAGTCGACCAACCAGCCGGCCGGACTGCTAGTCGGACAAGCACTGCTTGTATCATTCCATGTGCCTCGGCAATCAATGCAGGAATTATCCTCATTAGGTCGATCCGCGATTCTCCGGGTTGGCTTCTACTCGCGAGGGCCGGAGAGGAGCTCGAAAGAAAGAGGAAAGGAGGTAAAGAGTAGACAAGAAGACGGTGGAGAAAAGGTACAGAGAAGAGTCGGGGACGAGGAAGAGGACGGGACAAGCTATTAGATCGAGAGTTGGTTGCGTGCAACTCGAAGAAAAACTGGAAATCTGTGGCTCTTGACGGGCCGGAGGATCTCAGAAGGGGAGGACCGAGGGAAGCCAGCTCTGGGGTATCCGTAGGGCCCTCCGCGTTCACCCTTCCTCTTTTACCCTCCTTTCTCTCTTCCTACTATCTGACAAAAAGGAGTCGCTGACTGCGAGTGACAACTTAGCGAGCCGGAGCTCACCTCGCCATCCAGTTGCTCGGCCACACACAGACTGTCCCGGCGTTATGACACGTCCTTTCCAGCGAAAGAATTCCGTCAAGGGTTATTCGAGACAAGGATCTCTTTCGTTGAAACCGCTATACGCATTCCGTTTATTAACGCGCGATACAATTTACTCCGACAGTGTCATCGGAAAAGCGATTTGATATGTACTGTACATATTTGCAGAGAATCAATATATTACGATAAAATTTAAGAGAGCAAAGGAGAGGAAAAAACAGAGAAAGCGAGCCTACAAAATACATTTAAACACTTGCCAGAGTCAAGCTTAAAAACTTGAAGTCATTAATAATTCCGAAATTGTACAAAGAACGAAATAGACAAAACTAATAGACACTTCTCTATTGATAAGGCGCTACTAACACTTGAGCTACGCGTCTCTATCATATGGTCGCACAAAAATATAGGTAAGAACAACTAACATGGCCATATGTCGGGCGCGGAGGAGCTTGCGTTTACTGTACGACATACAGTCGCCCTAGGCGACAAGGGTAGTGGTTGAAATGCGCTTTATACCCTCCGAATTTCTCTCTCTTTCATCTTCTCTTTTGCACTGCAGACAAATGTGTGCGCGAGTAAGCAGTGTGTACATGTGTGCATAGTCTCGTTATGTGCTTATACATATATACACATATATATCTACATATATATATATATATGTATATATGTTGATTCGTCTATCTCTCTCTTTCTCTCTTTTTCTCTGCGCACTTTTGTCCCGCCACCGCCGCAAGAGCAATGGATAATGTTATTTTGATTTACATATATGCGTCCGACCGTCCCCAGTTCTCGATACAAGCGATGCACGATGCCAGCGATATCATGCGACATTTTGGCATCGCTTCACAAATTTTTTCTACTGGCTCATGTTTATTCGATAACGTATTATGATATTTCGGTGAATTCAATAGAGTTTCTTGGCGAGACTCGAGATACAAATGCGTGCTTCGTTTTCACGCAAAATTCCGAAATTCTGATACTGATAAATAAAAAGAGAACACACAACGCAAGACAGTTGTAACGTGACATATTAAATTCTGCTCGTTCCATTCGCAAATTCTAAATTGCCATGATATTTTATTCAATATCCACAAGCTTTTCTTGAAAGAAAAATCGACCAAAATTTTTATCGATTTTTTTATCGGGTTTTTTCGAACGACAACGACTACGGAATTGAGTGATTACTGCGGTGCGTAAATGGACCTAACGCAAAAGTTTACCAGATGGGATTCTGGTTAGTCTGATCCGTCTAAGTCCGTCGAGGGGTTCTCGCGCGGAATGTCGTGTAATTGATAGCGAGCACACTGGGTTCGATGAGCCGTAGGAAAATAATAAGCCGTCGTAGTAGCTCGGTAGTACGTGGTATTATTGGCTCTTTCAGGGGAGGGGGGTGTTACTTGGGCGTCGTTGCGTGGGGAGGGGTGGCACAATGTATGCACCCTTGCATACACCGCTGTGCTCGGATATCTCGGTCTTAGGGTGTGTCGGATGTCTATATTCGCACAAGTACAACATCTCGGTTCGATAAAGTCTCCTCTATTCTCTCTTTCTCTCTGAACAAATAGCCAGCCAGCGTAATATTAATGCCAGCGATTTTATAACTATTGCACGAATATATATATAATTAGTACTGTTAGCGTCAATTAATTTTCAAACAGCTTTGTGATTATATATGAATATTGTAAAAATTATATATCATATATTATACATTATATATACGTATAATATACAATATAAAATATGTAAGATATAATATACAATTCTCATGTGCATTGATTTTATTAAGATCATATTTTTATAAAATTATTACAAAACATGGAGTTTTACGAATTTTTAAAAATTCGCACGTCCTTATGAAGAAAACGCGAGTTATCCTAAATGCATGGAGAGACTCTAGGGAGAAACCTCGTGCAAGTGGAATCAGGAGTAAATTGCTCGACGACGCGTGATTTAATGACATGACTATATTGTGCGTTGCGTATCCGTATGCGTTAACATCGGTTAATCGAGAACGTAGCGCGATTCCGATCTGAAAAGAATGATTTCAATCGTTTGAAAGAGAATTAATGACGTCTCCTAGTCGGGTCGTCGTGAAAGCGGAGTCGAGAATAATTTATTCGTACAGCGTATACACCGTGCTCCGATATTTTCCAACTTAGGACTGCTGGACCAAATATAAGCGATCGAAAGTCCCGATGCAATAGGAAACCGGTTTCGTGTAGCACATTATTTTTTCGCCCCTCACATCACGGATGCGTCTCATCACTATAAATTGACTGATTGGTCGCAGCGTACCTCGTTTGAGATTATCGATTCGTACCCAGCACAATAATAAATTAATTTTATCAATTTTTTTTATAATTATGTTATTTTAAAAAATAGCATCAGTTATATATTTGCAATTATATAAAATTTAAGTATATAAGAAAGATTACGTTAATTGATTAGTGACATTTCCTTGAAACTCCAATACGACAACCTTGAAATGTTACTAAAAATTTGTTACTAATAATATAAAAATATAAGAAATGCATTAACATGTACATATACTGCCGCAATTCTTTTAGGATAATACAACTTATGACAAGGCGATCATAAGATTCTGCGTCGTAATTGAATCTTATCGGGCCCGAACGAGAGAATAGAAACGTTCCATGGATTGTAGGGACGGGGCGCGCTCGATTAGATTTGGGCGGATTAGCCAATCAAAAACTCCAATACGACAACCCCTCCACAACTAGCAGTGACATTTGATGCTGCAGGCACTCTATTAGATTTGCGCCGTCGCTAACGCGATACGGAATCGAATGATCCGTGCTCTTTCGAAACGATTGTCGGTACTAGCGCAATCCAGCGTTCTCCAATAAGTTTTCGATTTAATCGCACAAATTTTAAAAATAATAAAAAGTTTGAAAAAAAATATTATACGTTAAACATTAAACAATTCAATCAACTATATTTGATGATAGTCAATGACCATTTATAATTGTTTCTGATCACTTATAGGGTGTCGTAATATCTTCGTTATTTTTGTTAATTTAATGTTATATAATAATTTCATATGTACAATTTATTGTTAATATAAGAAATCCTTAATATAATACACAATCAGTTGTCATAATTAGAAACTCAAGAAGAGAGGAATTGCATGGCATGACGTAACTCCACTTTCAATTAACTGATTCATATCCATGTGTAATTCATATTCGCAAATTCGCTCCCATGTTACAAAATAAACTGACCACAAACACGTACAAATACTAATAACCGAATCTTTCGCACCATTTTATCAACGTTTAAACATGTTATTATATCCTTCACGGAAATATACGCTACAATTGGCGGCCAGTACAATTGACAAATATAATTTCAGGTTCGATGTTACACATTCATATGTACACATGCGTCGTGCCACTATCAAAAGGAAGGTGCGTGAAAGCGCACTCGTCACGCGAGGTGCACGTTCGTTTACACGGGTGTGGCGAATGAGTGGTCGTGCGCAATTAACTTCTTATCTTTCTCTTGGGGGTGAGTGTAGGGGTGAGTATCAGCCGCCACGGGTCATCGTGGTGTGACTCGAGCGACTCGTTTACGCCTCTGTTTTCTTTTCTTTCTTTCCTTTTTTACAAAATGCGTACTCTCGGTTCGCAGCGTTTAACAGCACGGACTACCGTCGAAACTTTGGCTAGCTTTCCTATTAACATGCTAATTGGCTCGGCAACCCTTTAAACGGTCATTTAAAAAATTAGGGACTGCGTCCGCCACTGCTGCCGTGCAATGAGCTTCGTTGCGGTTGCGGGTTGATTTTAATTGGCCAATGCTTTCGATTGTCTTGCTTGCCCTGATTAATAACATATATAAAAAATGAGCTAATAATTGCAATATTTATTTGCTAGCAGACACATCTTATTAAGAAAATTATGATAGATTGTGTAAATTAAATTTATATTATATGCAGAGAATAAATATTTTGATTAATTGATTCTCTTTTTTAGTGTTGATCTTTTATATTTTATTATATATAGAATAAATTTCTATTTTTTTATAATATTCACGTGACATTTTAATAAATAAATAAATGTAAACTCTATATATACATGTATATTTGATTAATGGTTTATATATATATATAGTATCGAGTTATTTATAATTTTTATTTGAAAGTTAAGTAAAAAAAGTATTGAAATAAATAAGCTATTTTCTTTAAACATGAATTAGTACTAGACGGAGAATGCCAAATAAATCCATGCCATCTGTTATAAATACGCGGTGCGCTTCATTGTCAGTCGCGTTCATCGTTCGTCAGTACCACATGTACAAGGAAACTCGATCTTGCAGTAAGATATCCAACACCAACCCCCGTCGTAGCATCCGCCCCGTAGGCAACAAAAGGGCAAAAAGCGGGTCCCTTTCGATTTCTCCCTGTCTTCTTCCTCGGGAGGAACAATTAACCGAATTTGCATTATATCTCTATCGTATTACCAGATCCGTATTATCGATAAAATTGGCAATTTGGGATAGAGCCCTGCATGAGATCTAGAATCAGAGATGCTTGTTCATTTTACGTCGATATTCCCTTCACCCTTTCTTTCACCTTTTCGAACGTGGTTTCTTTATCACTCTATTCCTGTTTCTACATCTGTTAAAATATTTGATAATTACTTACATTATTTTTACTTTAACGTATAAAATTATTTGCAATTATTTTATATAAAATTTTATTACAATTACTTTTTTATTATAATTTTTTGTTTTTAGAGAAAAAAATAATAATATTAATGAGATTAAATTGTAATCAGCTCAATACGCTTATCTTTTTGCACATTATTATCGTTGACAAATATTGATTAGAATTTTCAAAACAGATATATATAGAAGAAACTTTTAAAAGTTGTGAAAAGTTATTCCACCTTTTTTCATACATACAGGCAGTCTTGTACAAGTGGAGAGTAGGGTCTCGATAACGATAACCGACAGCACTGACGATGCGAGAGGGACTCAGCCGAGGGTGACAGAACGATTGTAGCGTCACCAAGCCGTAGTGGTGTAACTTGACACCCGGGGTATACGCCCCTCTCGCAGACGCCGGACAAGCGTGGCGCTATCGCGGACGAGCCACGATCGTTCGGCACCGCGTGCTCGTGCACGAGTTAGTCATGGCCAGGCTATTATAGATAATAATGTAAGAGAGACACGTATAAACGACCATCGTCGTAACTAGCGTCGCGAAATTATCGTAGCTGGTCTGGCCGCGGCTTATCGGACTAATCGAAGCGATTGCTCGCGATTCTTCCTGCCATTGTTTTGCCGCGTGACGGGACGTCGATCGATATCGTCGTCGGTTAATTAGTCACGATTGGTGTCCATGTAAGTTACAACGTGGCGTAGATAAGGATCGCCGCTTCCCTGCCAGTTGGACGACGAGTTTTCGCGGTTGGAACGAGAAATTAGTCTGAATAATGTAACACCTCTGAACACACGATGACAATACTTAAACAAGTACAGCTCACATGTTCGATAAGAAGTATAAAACATATAAATTAAAATAGTATTTATGTAATAATAAAGATAATAATACAAATGTATAGAAGTAACATACAAACACAAAAATGCATTTATGATGTGCAGACACTACTGCGCAGAAATAACATGATATAACAAACGTTTTAACGAGCAAAGCGGACTTTCACGAGCACAAATAATTTTCGATCCCCCTAATTTCGTTTCTTTTGTTCGAGTCGGTGCCTGTTTGCCCGTTTACGTCTTCCTGCTAAAGATGCCGCGTGCTCGGGGTAGCCCGACACACATTAGCGATAATATATGCGCGTAGCTGCAACAAATGCCGCATAAACGGTAGCGCAATCCACGTGGCAGCGTAGGCGCAGAAGGGCACAGATGGTCGCCCCAGGCACTTACCAGTTACCACCCCGGTACACTGCCCCCTCCGGTCAAAGGGATCTAAGGGGCCTTGGCTGGCCACTAACCGTATTTATTCACGGGGATGGCTGAATTTACTGAGCTACTGGTGGATAAGTCGTTGCCCTAGGCTCCGGGACTTAGTCTTACAATTAGTAGCGTGAACGCTTTTAGTCTGACAAAAATCCTTATCAATTTATAAATGACAGCTTATTGACGTCTTCGAAGAAATACGATATTTAATAAATTATCTTTTGAAAAACCTTATTTGGAGTTATAGAAAATTTATTGAAATTTGTCTCTTTAATTATTGTTATCAAGTGTCTAATAAAAAGAAAGATAAAAGAGAGGAGAAAATCTTTAAAATTCTTGTTATCTATATTTTTGAATTCCGTTGGTTGGCAAAATATAAAAGCGATTGTGAAAGCTCATTATTTATTAATGCTAGGACAGTTAAGAGAAATACTGAAGAAAATATCTATATACTGATGTGGTCTATCGCGTGCTGTTTAGTCTCATACATTGCATATACACTCGTGTATACGAATGTATATGGAAACCCATACGAATGCAAGAAGTTTCATAGACTAAGTCGTATACGCATACACGCATACATGCGCCAGATCACCGGCAAGTGGCCCGAGCAACAGATAAGTTTGATTTATTTTAATTTCTCAACGCGCACGGGGCTGTTGGTGTGGATTCTCTGCGCTCGGATGAATTATTGCGAAGTTATTTTCGAGTTCGTATTGATTTACGAGCGGCTTTTGGGAGCATCGTGTGCACTTTATCGTCGTTAAAGGCGGGGCGGATAGGTACGTGGAAATGCGAAAGAACTCGTCAAAATTTCGGACCTTCTATAATCGAATGTTTTATCGCGAATTCTTAACAAATACCTTTCTTGGAGGAAAAAAATTTGTGTAATCACGTTTATATACGATCATCGATATATCGTTATTAATTTATTTGACGTGCGTTACTTTGTATGCATACCTAATTTCGTACTTTATACGCGCAAAATGTCACAAAGTTGTCGCGGTTAACTTGGAGGCACATATAACGCGGGAAGTTAACTTATCCGAACCAACAAGGCCGGGAACGAGCAGCTCCGGAGGTGGTTGGCGTGTTAGTTGTATCGTTGTTTGTAACATTAATCATGGAATCACCCCTTGCTGGCGGTCCATGGCTTTGGTCGACGAATGAGGTTGCGTTGCTATCGTTTACTACAGGTTTAGCTTTTGGCTGTGCTCGTGCAACTAAACTTGGCGTATACTTTGCTTAGTTCGCATACTTTACGTGTAAAAAATGAATATTTTATAGATCACATACAGTACTCTGATAAACACACATATATGCCTGTTAAAAAAATATATTACGAAATAATTATTTTCATTTATATTATATAATAATAAAATATTTTTTAAATTTTATATCAAGTAGCAATTTTTATGTTTTACTTAAGAGATTAAATACCAATTTCTTTTTCATATAAATTCTGTCTTTTTATAATTATGCCACTTATATATTTATATTGAAATCCATTAATTTGATATAAAGTAAGTAGGCATAATTATAAAAGAACAGAAATACGGTTTTCACTTTTTAAAGAGAGAATCTCGACGGGGTAATTCATATTTATGTACATTGTTGTTTATGAACTGTAGTTGGATTGATTATGTGCACTCGTATAAGACAACAGAGCATCCGACCGCGAATATTATTACGGCTCAACGACTTAGTTATGTCCCTTGCGTACTCAGCAGCGATTCCGTCAGAATATGATCAATCTCTCAAGAGGTTCTCAATCGGTGCACATGATCTCGTTGTTGGCAATTTTTCTTTTCGATCTTACGACTTTAATTTCCTTCGCAGCCGGCTTGTCTCGCGCCATTTGGCAGACAAAGTAAGCGGAGAATTAATCGGGACTTAATTACCAGGTTACGCGGGTACTTGTTGCAGTGAAGCGAAGGCGCCTACTGTAGAAGGCGCATGAGGGTGCCGTAGCGTAATAAGATTCTCTTTAATGGCATTATACGCCTCATTGGGACTTGCCAAGTCCGAAGTTCGCGCGACTTTACGCCGTGTTTGACTTAACAGGAAGTTACAGTCTGCTCGTCCAACTGCATGGTGGAACAAAGTCGCACATCGGTTTCAAGACTCTCGAAGGACCAAGAATTATGGCGAAAATAAGTCGTTAAAGTGACTTTTACAGTTTCTTTTAATTATGTCACTCTCTCTCTCTCTCTCTCTCTCTCTCTCTCTCTCTCTCTCTCTCTCTCTCTCTCTCTCTCTCTCTCTCTCTCTCTCTCTCTCTTTTGTTCATAATAAATATATAGTGTTTCAAAAATTTGTGTGCGTGTTACACATTTATCATTTAAAGTTTAGGTATTATATTTTTTTCATAATTTTCTCAATTTTTATATCTGCATTCTTTTTAAAAAAAAATAATATTATCTTTTTTATGTTTTTACATATTTGTAATTATTTTTTTATTAATGATATATTTTTTTATCTTTCTGGAACAATATGTTATTGAAATTTCTTTTTAAGTTGAAACTTTAAGCCTTTAACTTAAATAAATAAATAAATAACAAGTCTCGAAACCGTCTGATATATACAAAAGAAAAATAAACAAAAATTATTTTTATATAATTATCGAAAAAAGAATGTCGTTTAGATTAATTACTCCATCGAAACGTCTTAAACTAATCAACGATACTTGTAAGAAATGTCCGTTTCTTTATCAGTCGATCATTAATTATGGCGTCACTTGGATTTTCATAACTGCGTATCTACCAAGAAAGAAAATTCAACACTCATCTCGACAACTTCGCAATTTTCTGAGCGATTGACGAGGTGTAAAGAAGATCTATATGACATTGAGCCTTCTCCGTTTAGTGGTGGCAAAAAGTACTTTGAAGAAAATCTAGGTGTCGGATCGAATAATCGGACATTTTATCCACAAGACAACTTAACTCACATATGAATTTTAAACGGACTATTTCTGAAATCAATAAGCTGTCTTTAAAAGCTCCATGGGAAGTCGCATAAATTTGTGCAAAAAACGCACGTCCAACGCACATTTAATAGCTTAATTCATAATTCCTATGACAAAAAGAATCTAATAAAAGATCTTGAGCAGAACAAGGACAAGATGCACAAAAGAGAAGGGAGAAGAAGACTTGAACGAGAGACGAACGAGCATAATGAAGGAAGAAACGCGGATAAGTGGGGAACAAAAGAAGAGAAGCGGAAGATACGAGACAGCGAAAAACGGTGATGGGGAAGGAAGATCGGAGGATCGCAAGTGGATAGAGGAAGAAAGGCGGATGGACGTATACCGTGATCGCGCGCACCTCCAAGAGAAGAAAAAGAGGGAAGAATAAGGAGCCAGCGAAAAAAAGTTAAAACGGAAGGAATGCCGACGCCGCCTGCGCCGATGGCAATGATTCGACAATGCGGTGCGACGTTCGCGGGGACGCTTTATATGGAGCGTTGTCCCCGTGGGTGGTCCCCCGTAGGACGACTCGCCAGGCGTCATCCCGGATTCTCTCGGGTGACCGGCCGCCGCGTTTGAGAACCGCCGTGGCTCTAACCCAGAAGACGACGGAGAGTGAGATCGAGCCGAGACGCACGCTGAATCACTCATCGCCGTCGTCGTCGTTGCCGTGGTCGTGCGGTGTGTGCGAGCTTCTCCAGAGGCCAGCTATTAACTCACCAGCACCGATACATTCCGTCGTTTTACAAGGTTACATTATTTACTACAACGTTGTCCAGGCTGAGTCATTGTTACGTATATGTATTTGTATTATTTGAAGCTTCACTTTCACTGATACGTACGTCGTCCGGCTTTAAATTTCCTGCATGATATATGTGCGCCCTTTTTCTTCCAATCTTGTTAACTTGAAATCGTCGCTGAGATTTCATGTACTAGTCAACCGATAATAAATGATAATTCAATAAAAATGTCTGAATGACATCTCAAAAATAATTAATTTAAATAATTAATTAAAATTTCTTCAACCTTTTGTCGACAGAATCCGATTTATATTTGACATTTTTGATACTTTCTCATCGATGTATTAAGTAAATAACGAGTATTCTTCGCGAGAGACAAGCAATCGAAGTCAACAATTATTATGTAATGTAAGCTTCGATCTTCTAAATTTCCTCGGTCTTTTTTTTCTCAAAGAGTATGAGCCATAGAACGGAGATCTGAGAAAGGAGGAAAGAAAGAAGAAAGGACGAAAAGAAACCCAACGAGCGGTGGCCGAAGCTATTCTCTGAAATCCGGCGATTCTTTCGGGCGTCTTCGGAGATGATATTTGCTCGGATCAATCCATAAGGTCGCCATGGCAACCGGTCAGCCTGGTTTGTCCACCCTCGACGGCCGAAGTCTGGAAAGCCAGTCGGCCCAACGAATGGGCGAATGTACCCGGGGGTGCGGTACTGATGGCTGGTTGTCCGAGCGAACCCGCGAAGGACGGACAGTAGGTCCTCGTATACTTTCCTCTCGCACCGATGGAGCTGCTTGGCTTGTATCGCCAATTCCGAACGAGAAAATAAGATCTGCTTTGCGATCTTTTTACATACAATTTCCAATTCTCACGCAGTATTTGCATATTCGAATCACAAAATTTCGACGCGGACAATATATTCATGAATTTTGCCCACAGAACTGTCCACGCAGCTCCTTTCTTCCTCCATAAGCTTTTTTTTTCTCTGATGGTTCTCTTTGTCTTACTTTCCGTTTACAAAGCAAACAGATTTACATATTTCAGTAGCGATTTAGTTTGTATTAGAAAAAAGAAATTTACTCTTTAAAACATGTAATATATATGTTCAAATTTGTGTGTGTGTGTGTGTGTGTGTGTGTGTGTATTAATACATATCATATATAAGTCAATTTGTTTCAAATACGTGTGAAAGTACTAAGATCGAGGAGCGGCAAATGTCTCATTCATTTCCGTAGTTTCTCGAATTTCGTGTAAAGTGACGGCTTCTGGGTCTTGTCAAAATGAAATTAGGCAATGCAGTCGTCCTAAGAGAAGCGGCAACGCTCACGTAACGCGCGACGACAGATGCGACAGGCTATCCTCCGCACCTACCGCTCGTGAGAATATCCGCAAGTATTCTACATGCAAATTTATAGAGATCCTTCGGACACCGGCGCTTCGAAGGGAGATGTATTCCCGAAGGAGCGGAGACACCAGGACTAAGAGCGCTTCCTTGTACCGTCACTCCGCTCCGTTCGAATCAATCGCATAAATCTCGACGCATCGATCGTCCCTTTCGGTAACACGGTTGGACGCCCACGAAAAATTTTCTCGTCCCAGCTTTCTTGCGCCGACAAAATGATACCGTTCTACTTTTGTCACTCCATATTTGAGTGCAAAGTCCGATGCAGAGGAAAAAAAACCGATGAATTTATTGGTGAAAGTATTTTTGAAATATACTTCGGTAAATATTTCATTTTTTTTTTCAAAATGTTAAAAATGACAAAATTCATAAAATAGAATATTAAATTAAATTTCTAAGGATATTGAAAATACTAATATACAGAAAGCGGATTCTGAAAGTACGAATGCGACGCGTATTTTGTTGTTACGTTAAATTTTCAATTATTATTATTCATCATAGTGTTATAATTTCCGAAAATAAACTGTTAATATTCTCACAAAAACTATTAACTAAATAACAAAACGTTTTTTTTATCGATATCAAAAATAAATTATTTTAGAGATAACATGGATTAATTATCATTTCAAAAATTGATTATTTCATTGATTTTTGAAATTAAATTGCGTTATAAGTTCGACAATATCTTTGTCCACACAAAAGTATATCGTGCATTAAAGATCGATGCGTGATGGATCGATGGTAGACGACAGTAATTTGAAAAAAAAAGTTCTCGATGCTGCCGGGAGATTCTAGCGATTCAAAGTTCCGCGATATACGTTCCACCACGACAATCGCTTACTATTTTCATCGAATCGTGTTAGGTCGACTGGGGAGAATGGCAGACGTTCGCGAGATAGAGCAGTGGATCATCATTAACCAGATGGGCGCAAAACCGCGGACGTCTGATTGACAGGCGCGCAAAGACTTTCCGTTTTTCTTAAACTCGCCGTTTAATTCCCGGTACAACTGGGCCCTTTTGCGTTGCCGAAGAACGATATACAACGCGCAAGTGAAGGAAGAAAATGGGGAAAGAGGGGAAGAGGGCGAGAATGGACGAAGACAGGGTGAGGACAGGATGCTTCAGAAAGGAGAAAGGGTTCTTGGTGGTTCTCGGATCTGATGGATAGCCAAGAGGCGCCAAGCTATGCCAACTATTTGGCTCTTGTGTCATGCTACCTGCTCGTATACGTCGATGCAGCTTTAGCGAACGTGTACAAAAGAGAAGGAACGTGCTAGTGTGCGTGCGACGTCTGCGTGCGACGTCTGCGTGCTACCGATAAACCGAGTCGAATTCCAAGATGTCAATCTACTATTCCAGTGTGTCTGCCATGTAGGATTTTCAGATTCTTTCGTTTCTACACTCAAACCATTTGCGATAAAGAAGAGGGATATATAATTTCCTTTTTACAAAGAGATCTGCCTCCTAGAATATTTATTAACCGGACGACGGGGAAGCGGTCTTGATTTCTGCGGAAAGCTTCTAGGCAAAAGGATCTAACACGAATTGATGCGGTCACAAGACTGAGGAGCTTTGTAATCGTCTACCCGCAATCCCTTACAGCGGTCGCACACAAGTCACCTACTGATCGATGCTGAGGTTATCGTAAACCGCCAGATTCTTCTTCCTACTTGCTGCTTCTAATGCTAATTCAATCTATTTAATTACAGATATTTTATCAATATTTTAGAAAAATAATACATTTATATTTATATAATATATATTTAATTAAAATATTTATATAACATATTTATATTTAGTTAATGCAATAATTAGTTTTTTTATAATAATTATTTTGACAAAAAATTTAATCGTATCATAGATAAAATAAATTTTAATAAATAAATATATTTTTCCAAGATTTATAAATTTTTAAATGTAAAAAAATTCGTGTAATTATTATTAAAATATTAGAAAAGAACGCGATGATAATTTTGTAAATTATAAATGGCGACGTTATTGGTTGTCACGCAGATTGGAAGAACAGGAGGTGTTGTTCCACTTTGCCTTATTGCAAGCAGCGTGCACGGGCGTGCCCGCAGCAATCCGGGTATTGGTACGTGCTCGATGTTTAGAGGCCCTAGAAAGTAATTGAGTGGCCACGCGACTCTTCAAGTGGCCTCCGTGCAGTGGTGTCCCTCCTAGTTTTCTCTTTCTCGCTGGTAACCACCTGTTTTGAGTGGAGAGAACCCGGTTCCCTTTCTCTTTCGTTTCTCTTTCTCTTTCTCTCTTACTCACGCACGTCACCGCCGCCGCTTTAAATTTGCGTCGCGCGTGCGCGCGCGCGATTTGCCGAGGGATTGACATACGGCCGATGGGCGCCACCGTTTTTAAAGCCCTTCAAAAGAACCTATCGCCGTCATTGATCGCCACTACTGCCGGCGCTGTCATTCTACGACCCTGTGTATACGGATGCGCCCCTCGGATCTGTTTGCTCATGTTCTTCATCGAGACAAACGAGTCCTTCCTTGCGCTCGTGCAATTCTCTCGTTGAATCGTAATCCATTAACAAAGGTGTTACGATTACTTAAACATCTATTGAATCCGACAGAAATTTTTATTTTTGAATAACGCGTAAAAATTTTCAACGTTATTTTACATATTTGACATATTGAAATTAATAGTAATTTATGCAATCGGAATTAATGCAGTGTAAAAGCCGAGCACGGTAATATGAAATAGATTGTTTCTTGCAGAAAATCAGAATGCCCTTCCTTTGCGATGCAAAGTGTCGCAAACTCTGGCTAAGAATAATAGATGGTAGAAGAAGGTAAAAGCGGAGATCGATTTCGTGAAGCACAAGAGAGCGCGAACGAAAAGGGTGATGGGAGGGAGAGAATGCGGAGGACCGAATGCCATTTAGAGTCATCCACCGTGTCTCAATCTACAGGCACCCTTCCAGCCATCGGCGAGCCGTGACGGTTGGCATCTGTTCCGCGGGCCGGGACCCCAACGAGACCGGTAGAAGCAGCACCGGTATAAGCATATAACGCCGTTACAAAATGCCAAGGGTCCATCGTCATGACGCCTATACGATACACCGTCGAAAACGAGTTTGCGCGAATCGGGCCACAGGCCGCTTTCCGAACAGTTTCATCTGCTAATTGGCTGGAAATAATCGTCTCACGTGCGTGAAATTACAAGAAAGTGATAAATAATGACACGCTCTAAAAGTTGTTTTAAATCGCGTTGAATTGTTACACATTTGAGTTATTTTGATTTACAATTCAATTTTTTTTAACTCTCTATATATGTACACAAGATTACAATATAATTGTATAAATAATTATATAATATTTATATAATTAATATTTCAAAAATAAAATTGTAGATTTAATTTAATCAAGAGAAATAAACATTAAGTCGAAAAATTTGGAGTAAATGTTAATTTTTATAATACTTAAAATCAAAACTAAAAAGTTGAACATATTCAGAACTGAAAAATTATACGCGAATTAAAATGCGCAGATACGTAGGTTGATTCGTTTGGCATAGGAACCGGAAAGAGAAGACGAAATAAGCTTGGCTTTGTCGACGAGAAAGTAGATGGAAAGCCGCCGGTGAAAGAAAGAGAATGCTTCCACCTTCCTGGAAGCTAGATCGATGGCGATTTTTCACTCACTTAGCTCGGAGCGCATCAATATGCATTAAGCTGATCGGTTCTCCCTATTGGCTTCTTCTCCTTGAGAGTAAGAGAGACGGGATTCCAGCGGAAGAAAGGTGGCTATATCGAAAGAGCGCCGTGGAAACGTGGCTGGAGCGCACCGCGCTTTTCCACCCTCCCATTCTACCCCTTTTCTCGACAATGTAAGGAGAGAATAGCAGACGCTGTGCGGGAAGCTGTTAAGATATTCTTCGAAAATAAGGATACCGTATCGGGGTAATTCTCGGCAGGTGGAATAACCGTAAGGGAATCGAGCCAAAGTCCGGAGTACGGCTAAGATTCCATGGCGTCACGAGACTCCAGGGTACATTTTGGTATCTGACTAGGCTCTCACATCGCCACGGTAAAGCTGCACTTACTACTTTTTGTATAGAAGGTAGGCCAATCAGCGTCCACTTGCCAGACGACTTCTGAAAAGTCTTGAGCTTTTGTTATCGTACGCGACGCGTACAACCGCGCAACTTGTATCCCTTTCAAGCTATATTAAATATTAATATCAAGCTTTCTTTCATATATTTCTTGAATAAAATAGAAATATATTAAGTAATATTTTAATTAAATAACTAATTCTGCTATGAAAATGTATCATCTGGATAAACTATTTGATTACATTAATAAAAAATCTTTAAAACGCATGTAAATTGATGTGCGATAGATATTAATGAAATTAAAAATCAAATAATTTCTCAATTTGTATACAGATTTATTTATATAAATATCAATTTATTAATATATTTTTTTTATAAAAGCAATTTTATTATTTTTATCGATTATTTCAAAAATTTTACAATTACTAGTCAAGTTTTTTGTATTTATTTTTACATGATAAAAGAAATTTCTTAAAAGCTTTTTTGATGTTTAATCAAAAATATAATATTTAAAAAATTTTATATTAATTTATATCATTGGATCATTAAATCTAGTAAAAATCACTGTTTTGAAAGAATAACAATTAAGAAAAAAATAAAACTAGAGTATAAATAATTTTTCTACACAAGAGAAGAAATATATCAAATAATAATTTTAACAATTCTAAAATCAATTCATATATAATACATAATGGAACGAAAGAATTAGTTTAGCATAAGCTTTCCATTAGCTAACTGAATAGATCGAGATGTCGATAATATCTAATATAGATTCCAAACGTATGTTGCCATTGATGCGAATATTTTAGGTGCATTCTATTCATCGCGGCTCGCCAGAAATTCTGTCTTCAGTCCTTCTTTATATATTCGTTCGACAGTTACATAGAGATCCTGTAAGTTTTTATGAATTAACTAATTGGAAATTTATGATTTTAAAATCGCAGCTGAGCCAATTTAGTCCTTTGGAATACTTTTTTTTATATTCATAATTTTTTCTTTAAATATTCGCGATTTTATCCAACAAAAAAGAATCGACAAAGAAGATACAATTAATCAAATCTAAATTTATATATAGCTCTAGCTATTCTTTTATAATAAATATTATTGCACGTTGGAAAAATTTGTAAATTTTTTCTTTGATTTCTTTGTTTCAATTTTTTTTTTAACAAGAACGTCGATTTTATGTTTATGCGCTCACCCAATTTACCCAGTTTGCCAAAAAATAATTAGCAGTGCAAATATCGAGATATTTAATCGGCGATTTCGCGCTCGAACGATCAGCCGCTTTCGTTTTAATACAAGAGCGTGCACGCGCACTCTTGTCCATTTATTTTAGGGCTATGTCGAGAATGGAGGGTGTGATACCCTCCAACTATAGGGACCCATATGCTTCGCATATAAGAGAGAGAAAGAAAAAGAGAAAGAAAGAGAGAGAGAAAGAGAGAGAGAGAGAGAGAGAAAGAGAGAGAGAGAGAGAGAGAGAGAGCTCATGCGTTACCACTCAGTATGTTTTGATTTCCTTAATAGTCACGTCAGAAAATAGTCTTTTCGAAAGCAATGAACCAAAAATACCGTCATCAAGAAAAAAAGAAGATACGTTTTTTTTCATGCAAAATAACACATAAAAGATATTTAATTATTATTATTAGTGCTATAAATTAATTTAATTAATATTAATTTTATTGATATCATATAATATTGAGGTGTAAGCAACAAATAATTAATTTGTTATGCCATGTTGGAGCAATATAATTTTGCAGTGTAAACTGATGTTCAAGGTATAACCGATCGCGTATGGAAAAGTTAAAAAAATAAGGGTGATTCTAAAATTAATTATGATAGTCGGGCGAGATTTCCCACTGGCTCGCTTGGTTCGACCAATGAATGGGCGACTTATTTCAGTATGCATCGTTCATTTAATAAGTTTTCCTTATCAATGTATGTCATCTCTCAGCGAGCAGCCGAGACCTGTCATTATCGGTTTTATCTTGGTCGATCATTCTCGATTATTTTCGTGAAAAGTTGTCCGATACGCACGTGCGTACTTACGTGAAGTAGAATTAATGCAATGTGGTCTGGCATGTGTTGCTTATTGGCCGCGCTTTCACCTGATTAGGTTTTATCAGACCACCAAACTATTTCCGCTTACTACAACGCTTGTTACACAAAACCGGTATTTTGTGCTGTTCTTGGAAAGCGTAAACACCATGTAATAATTATCCCGTTCAGTACATGTAAGAGAAAACGAAAACGAAAATATATATATTTTCGTTTTCGTTTTCTCTTACATGTACTGAACGGGATATATATATATATTTATATATATACATATATGTGTATGTATGTGTATTTTTCATATTGTTAGTTATAACATGAGATATATATGTATATATATGTATATATATAAATATATATAAATATATATTATAATATGTAATAAAAAAAGTATTATATAATCGTTTTGTTATATAACAGTTTCTTGCCATTATATTATGACTGTGTAAAGAACTCGTCAGCGAGTGTCAATTTTTGTTCTAAATAAAAATAAAAAGATGACTGCATTGGCGAAACAGAGAAACGGACAATTACGTTGAATAAAATATCTCGATGCTCGGCGTAGAAAGACTTTTCAGCGCATAGAAAACAGCTTGCCCGGCCTTGATATCGAATCCATATTGATGGAGATTCGCTGGAAGGGTGTGAGACAACGTGCCACGATTCGGCCAGATTTGCATGCATTAACGCCACAAGCGAGACTGATTGACAATCCGTATGTCATTGTGATGTCAGTCAAATCGGCCGAGCGTCCTCCATCAATCGCAATCAATTAAGGTAACGATTGATTGTTACGCGTTTGGCCTCGGAGAAGAGAATATCGTGAGCTGGTATTTATGTGAAGCATAACGGAATATTGCACAAAAACTACAATATCGTAGGAGTGAAAAGGAAGACGAAAAATGTTTAGAATGCATGTTGGGCGTTGTTTATTTTTTGCAAATTATTATTTTACACTATTCTTATTTTTAAGTTTTGTTGCAAGATTTCAGTATGACAGAGATACATATATTTAATATAAAATATACAATATACTATCTGAATATATTAATGTATTATCTCTTTAGGCATGTAATTATAATAGTCGTTTAAATTGTAAATACTTGTTGTTTATACATATATATTTGTACGTCTCGCATGTATATTATCGAATCACATTTACATTTAATTCTTATATAGTTATTCTCTTGTTAGAAAGTTTTGCTGAGCAATTTTACGTTTGTAAGAATATCGATGTTAGTATCTCTATCATTTTTAAATACTTTTTCATGTTCAATTGAACATTTAACGTAATGTTTCCATGCGTGAGCGATTTGAAATCTGCCCAGTTTGCGACCAGAAGCGGATTAACTTTTATCACGGCTACTGACCAGCCTTGAAGCATTTTCTTTTTTTTTTTTTTTTTTTGTGCAAAATTTCGCCGTAGCGTCCCCTCGGAGAGTCATGGGTAGAAGCGAAACAATCGTGTGGGATCCGAAATGGAATCCATCAAATTGACGGAGGGAATAGCGGAGAGATGGTGCGTCACGGTACTGACGGTCATCGCGGCTGGTATAAATGCGTGGAGGAGGATGAGAGGAGGCGACATAGGAAGAGGAAGATCGTCGGTTGCAGCGCACGGAGGGCGCATACGAGGGCTATGATCGATGCCCCGAAATTAAGGGCTTGCCCACTGAGCGAAATAAAGTTAGCCAATCGTGCTAGCGACCGGTCCGTTCGAACGTTATTGGTTGTGGCAGCGTCAGGGTGCGTTATTCCCGTCGTACACCGACCCGATGCCCGATTTTTTTCACGCATTCTCCCACCCTCCATTTCCCTTTCGTGTTTTCGGAGGGAGAGTTTCTGGATACCGGCAATTGGAGAAAGAGAGTGACACCGGAACGCGTGAGCGGAGGAGGCGGGTGGATTTTCGTAATTATGAAACGCCGTTAGCCCCCGGGGATCCGTCAGCGGGGGAGCCCATGGCGCTGTTCGGCTACGACAATGCCATTTTAATTATGCATGTTAATTGGTTTCCGAGTCCGGCGTAATACCAGCTTCTCTAGGACTGTTCTGACAATCCGCCTATCGTCGATCGATGCCATCACGTTTCGATCAATCGATGGACCGATTATATCAAACTGCTGTTCCCTAATAGAAGGGATTTAAAATCTCTGCAATTTTTATGAATCTGCATTTATGCGTGTCGCTTGACAGAATATCCATAGTACGGAAACATTTTATAATTTTTGAATTGAATTGGATATTATACGTAATGGAAATACCAATTAAACTAAAAAAGATGGACAAGCTTTTTATGAAAGTTTTCGCAGAAAATAAATAAAAAATGGTATAATAATAAATATGAACGATTGAAAAAGTTTATTTATTTTCACAAATTTCATTCATTGCATGTAACCTAATCTACTCTGTATCGCGCGCGTGCCAGTATTAGTTTAAATAGTGAAAATTACAATATCGGATATTGCATCGAAAGTGGCGCAAAGGGATGATAAAACGATCGCGTTTAGGAATACGGATGTTTTGTTTTTCTCTTCAGCCAAATATATACCGAATTGATGGGGAACGCGTTGTACTTTCTGCACAGCTGAGTGAGCATGTCACAATCGACCAGGACCGCCTCAATCAAAGTGGCATTGATACCCTTTGCCCACTCTCTCAATCCGGCTTTCGCATTCTCCATTGTGGTTTTGTGCGCAAGACCAAAAATCTATTAGCTTTTTAATATATATTTCTCCCCGTGAACAACGAATAAAGGCATATTACCTATACATTTATAAGAAAAGGTAAAGAGACATTTTATGTGTATGCATTTATATTCATTTATAAAAATATAATATTTAAAATCGATGCTTAAATGAAAAGATGTGATACATGAATGTTTTTTTTTTAATTTGTGTAATATTTTATCTGGTCAAATTTAATAAATTAATTAATTTTGCATTGGGACATATGTGGATATCAGTGTATCAAGTGTAATCAATATATATTATAGATATGATTAATTAACATTGCGTAACAGTGTTATATAAAGATTAAGATTATTTTAATTATTTTGTTATTAAAAATGATAAAATTAATCATTAAGTGATAAAAATAATTAGAATGACGATTTAATTCTATAATTTTGCGGAAGTTGTCCATTTATTTTACTCTCGTTACGATCCATCGTGTCTATGAAACGAACTCGAGGGTGGCGTTCGTCACGACACGCGACCGCAACCATCGTGGTTGCATTCATGTTACAACGCGGTTGTTACGACATTATTCGAATGCGTGCGTGTCGTGTGCCAAACGAGCATTTTCGAGATTAATTCTTCTATCGTTTCACCGATCGGACCAGCCTACGAGATTGCATAATCTTTACAGGACGGTATATAACCACTATTATTTTTTCAACTCTTCTGCAATATACACGGAATCGTTGACATGTTTTAATCCACACATCAAATGACGTGAGAATTATTATTAAAAACTCAATTTTTTTAAAGATTTTGTTTGCAATCTTATTTTGAAAACTGCAAAGATTAGATTGATAAATATTGTTAAAATATCATATGGCATCTTTAGACTTACTTTTCAATTATATTACGTTTGCTTTATTGCTACCAAGTTAGTTTCGAATATTGGAGAATAAAACACGACTGTATCGGGGTTAAAACCCAACAGGTGCAGACGTCGGGAGACTCAAAGGCGTAGAAAAATAGTTACGCGCGAGGCCTATCGGGCTTCTGCCTGTCACCGGCACGTAACACATATCCCTTGGAATACGGATGAAAACTCGAAGCCGTCGACGTATCGAGGCCCGAGAGTTGAGCACCCCTGAGCACAAGATGTCCTCCTGAAGACTATCTCGGTCCGGGTCCCGCGGGAAACCTCTTCCTTCCTGCCGTTCCTATCTCAGGACACTCTATAGCCTATTCAGATACCGGGCTCACCCTGCTTCTCTCGTGTTAGCCGTGCCGGCAGAGACAGAGCGAGTACACGCGAGAGAAAGAGGGGAACAAGCGAGGTGGATGTATAAGGGAAGTCTATGTTACCATGGACGAGCAGCACCATGCACAAGGCAGAGAATGTATAAGTACGCCCGAGTACGTATTCGAGTACTCTTCTACACGGCAGCCTCATCGCATCTCGTAGAAAACGTATTTTGCAAGCCTAAATGTCCTAGAAGCTTGGTCACGACGGTACACGGGACTCTATCTTATACAGGCGGATTTTCTTCGAGAAGGAGTTATCTGTACCCTTATTTCGTAGATCGTTGAAAACGAAGATAGTGTGAACGACACAAGCTTGATACGAGAGGCGTTTCTACGAAATCGATGTCTACTGTCGTTACGTTCGCCGTCGTCGAATCGAGATTCCGTCATGTACGCTTTTTGTATCGTAAAACTCGGTTGTTACGTAATGCACGCGAGATAAATACACGCGTTTAAGCAGATTATGGCAGCCGCGATATCGGCACGTTCGCATCGCGAATGTTAGATAACAGATTCTACTCACCGGTCGATGATGACAGGATCGCTGGGCGTTTCGTTCCTGTTGCCGCAACTTTTCTTATCGCAGCATCGACTGTAAGCAAAATGCGCGTTTTTTTATCTACTTAATTGTTCATATGCGGCAAAATTTATTTTTATAAGAAAGAATAAAAGCTGCTGCGGAGTCAGAGATGTTTCGAGTCTGCGTAAAAAATATCGAGACCCTTGGGATTCGGGAAGTAGGTAGCGGAAACTAGTGGTAGTGCGCTCCCGAAGTCCCATGGGTCACAATGAGTCAGCCACCCCCGGAGAACGACTACATCCCCGTATGCCTCGTTATGTTTATGCCACGAGGGTGGCTGCCTTTACAGAAGAGGGATATTTTTCTAAACGCAAATAACGTAAGTCAAAGTGTGAAACAATTTTGCGCTATAAAAAAATGTCAGCGAAAAATTCTTTAATGATTCAAAAATAATTTAATATATGTAGATATAAGTAAAGACTCTATCTCTCTCTTAAAATAATAATTCTCTTTCAAACATACCTGCACATAACTTCATGCGTCAGAAGAACACGGCACATTTCTGGATTCTTATCTTGTCCCTCGTACATGATTGCCTATAACAGTAAAAGAGTATGATGTATAAGTCATTAATATTTTTTTGTATTCTCAATAAATATAAAATTATAATAATTAATAACTTTTGATATGCACATATATGTATAAGACATATAAATTATTTTTATTTTCATCAAATTTATTCTGCTAACTAAAATATTTATTTACATATAATTGTAGCTATTGCTTATTTATTGAATTTATCGTTACTTCTGTTTGTTTCTACGGTATACACGGAAAGATTTCTTTCAGATTTTATTTTGAAGAGAAAAGTGCTAATTAGCGTGGACGTAGACTACGTGGAAGTAATTCAGTTCGACAGATAATTCAACCATCGACGGGAAATATGTAACGTATTAAGCAAGCTCGTATGCGGACGCGAGATGAGAAGAGGGGCTACTTTCCCCGCAGGACTACTAAGCCATGGGCGGCGCAAGCAAATCCGTTAAGCCTCCTTCACGACCACGCGATTGATTTTTATTTAATGACAACACGTCGTTATCCGGTATTCGGTGCACTTACCGATGGGGACCTTCGCGCGGATTAACTGTGGAATAACAAAGCGCGAATAGATAGGCTCGCGCTTTGATCTCATGTAAATAGTTGTTCGAAATGGGAGATTAGATCATTTTTAATAGTCAGGTTGTGAAAAAATAATCCGTATATAAAATTACATTTATTCGTATGTATTTGCTTCAATTATGAAACAATGTAATACTAACGTTTTGTTGAGTTCCAATTTTTCACACAGTATAAATTCAAAGTACAATACGGTCGTGTTATTGCTCTGATTTGAGAAAATTTCAGCGTTATTTTCTCGTTTCAAAAATTTCTTTATAACGTAAGATCAAAGCGTTTGATGGAGCAAAACTTCAAAGAACGAACGTACAATCGCATCGATTGTATGCACGATTTCTACGCAATTTCGTGGTTTGCATAACAACCTGAATCGCTAGAGTTCGCGGAGAAGAGCGATAAAATGTAAATATTGTGAAATACAGTGTCCCAGGGAATTCGTCGAGTTGACAGCACCACCACCGCGCTTGGCCGGTTAAATGTCGGTGTATGACGGCAATGGTATCAGACACACTTGGTTCCGACGTGTAGGTGCGACTTCCAGAATGGCGTCAAATATTTATGCGGGCGAAATAACCGAATTGCAACGTAAACGAACCGCCGTGGCTGTATATATCGCAATAGGTAAATCAGAGAGGGATCCGGCGTCGAAACGGAGACGTCAGGATGGGAAATAGAGGGGTAGAAATAAACATGGCGGAGAAGCAAAGGCTTGGGGGTATCGCGCACGATGGCAGGGGAAAAGTACACGTTCTTGATAAGAGCAAAGGAAGAAAGTCATATAGAACGTTACGTGCCGCCTGGCTATTACGAATCTTAATAGTAAAAGGACATGCAAACTTATTTGTACCACGAATAATTAACATAAGTATGTACTTTGTACGTATTAACCTCTGCCGCGAGATAAAGCTAGCGTTTAGTTACACGTTAAACAATTAAATTTTAGTGTGAAATATCGTTTGTTGTATGAATCAGAATTTTTCATTATAATTGGAAAGACAACGGACGACGTGATATAACTGTTACTTGAATAGTTTTCATAAAAATATACGATATTTATTCAAAATAATTCCTGAAAAATTGTTATATTTAAAGCTGCAAAAATTTGTTTTTTTCACTAATAGTTATTTACTTGTGTAATTATAAAAATACATGAAAAATATATATAGTATATAAAAATCTTTCTAAATTTATAACACTTCATATATTAGTTGCACATTTCATTGCTTTTTTATTAAAAAAGAGAATTATGTATAAAAAGTAAAGTTAATAATTTTCTGAAACACTATATGTATGTGTTAACACACTAATAACGAGACTAATAATTTCTTATGTGGGATGTGGAATAATGGTCAGTTAAACGTAATGATGGTCAGGTAGGTCATACAACACGTGCGACGTGACATGCAATATTATTTGCTTAGCGACTATTATACCTGAGCTAGAATGGTTTTGTTTATTCTGTATACACCCGCAATATGTGCGAACAATTTGTAAGCAATTACTTTTATCACACCTGTCTCTCTTTCCCTCTCTGAAAATTATCTGTTTGTTTTCTTCACTATAAAAATATTGTTTTTTCGCTAAATCTATACAATCAAAACTATACGTTTATATTTTTTGATTAATTTAAAACAATTATGATTAATAAATTAAGAAATGAAATATTACATAGATACAAAATTTCCATTAGAAGCTATATCTCACAAAGACCCTGACATTGTAAGTCATTACAGTAAGCTATACATTCAGTTTACTTTTTTTACACACTAGTCCAAAAGAAGCGCCACAGTCTTTCTTCGCTCCTCGGTTTATTGGATATGGCGGGGTTATGTCGCAAGATGTCTCAAGGGTGAATGGCTAAAGTAGGCGAAGGGTAGTCGGAGGCAACGACATCAAACGGAGGGTCCTGAGGGTGCGACCAGTCAGTATGATCCCCTCGGGGGCCTTTCTTCCGTTGCTTTTTGGTC